>NC_091128.1:24535043-24858543 GCF_040183065.1 Periplaneta americana | reverse complement strand
GGTTCATCCAAAATATTTTCTCTCCATCATTAACACATAGTCAACTAGCTTCTCTTCAAGTGAAGCTGGGAGTATTGGTTTTCGTCCAAGTTTCGATTTAACGGCTTTGGTGGGCTCAGAGTTGGACCGTACATAATCAAATAATGTTGATCGAGGTACATTGAATCTTTTGGAAGCAGCAAGATAGCGCATTCTTTTCTCCCGTACTGCGACAGTGGCATTTACCTTATCTTCAGACTTCCATTTTTTTAGACTGAATCTCTTTTTTCTTTTACTTTAGGCATCTAAAAATATCAGAAGAAGAAACAATTCGTTACTTCATAATATTCGATTAATTAGAAAATTAATTACTTACATTAATTAAAAATACCCATGAGTAAAAATGTAGTGGTTTTTTATAGAAAACATATACTGTAAATGGGTTTAAGGCAGCTTTCATGTAGCGAGCAGCATTGAAAGACAGCCGACAATGCCTTCGGCTAGTATCCGACATTGCCCTCAGCTTGTATCCGACATTGGCCGACTCTTCACAAACAGTAAAACAAGCCAGCTGCATGAAACATGTTGTCGATAGCATTTCTGCAATTAGAGAATTAAGAAGCCTTATCTATGGTATATCAAACAGCGCATACCATGTTGTGTAAATATAAGAATAACTTGTAACGAATAAATCACATTACTTACCTTCAAAAAGTTTTTTTTGGCAGAAGCGTTGAAAACACGCTATTCACACACAGTGAAGCACTCAACTATAATGGCTATTCATGCAGATGTTCGTCTACTTGTAGAGAACTTAGTGCATTATTTTCATATCAGATTGCACCATTCGATGGAAAAGAAATATGTTATCCGAGATTATCCGACATTACCAGACCTATCCAACAATCCCCTCCCTTACTCTATTATATTATAAGAGAGCATGCTTGCTTTTGTAATGTGACTCGACGTTATATTCTTTTACTATAACAGACTGTCCACAACCTAAGCATTTGGCACGTTTGTCAGTTTGAACAGAAAGAAACAGTTCCTCTTATTGGGAATCTTGAGTAACTTTAACCCTTAAATACTATGGACAGTTATTGCCATGTAACTACAATGGAGGGGTCTATGAGACCTCTGTTTATTTTATATATTTATAAAATAATAATTTATTATGTACAATTGCAGCATACTCACCACTGATATATGATTACAAAATATTATATGTAAATTTAAGTCGTTTGGAAAATTTAAATACCTAGTCTAAAAAAATTCCAACAATAGAAATAACAAAAATGTGCAGTAATCACTTGCTGCTTTTCCCTGCGTTTTCATTTTTAAACTTACTAAACGATTATCATGTTTTGTATAGTCAAAATAATAAGCATTCAGAGTAAAATTTTAATATTTACAATATTTCAACAAGTCAGTGAAATATTTTGTCCAATTATTTTCAAAATGTTTAAAATATAAAAAACATACTTTTCACTCTCCAGTTTTATAAAAATTAAAGAGCCCAATACTTTTTATAGCACTGCATTTCTTCATAGGACCAGTCAATTTTTTTATAAACATCTGATATAAATTTTTCTGGAGCACTTCAAAAAAATATGAACACCACATCAAGAGCACGGATATTTGTTTCTTCTCTTTAAACGTAGAAATCACGTTACCTATAAGTTCCTCCTTTTCCCCCCTTGTTTATTTGTAGAGATGTCAGTTATACCACATAAAGAAACGAAAAATTTAAAAAGTAACAAAAACGTGTATGTGAAATGTAAATGTATATGTATTTATTTTTGCTAATAATTGTAACATTAAATATAACATAAACAGATAAAACTTTAGCTCACCCCTGAAGGAGTAGAACTCCACGCAACTACTACAGTACGTCTGTGAGACGTTTCAAACAAACTGAACTGAATATCACTTGCGAAAGAATTGAGAAACCCGTATGAACTTTTCGTGATACAAAACTCGTCGTAAATGAAAGGCAGAAAAAGCAATGGGGGAATTGGCTTCAAGACAGATAAATAGAGAAGGGGGAATACAGGAAGCAATACCAGACGGTCTACATATAGTACTTAAGAATTAATTGTAATGTCGGTACTTGTTCTGTACTCTTAGTAACTAGTTCTCTTATTGTAGCATAAAATATTTCAATTGCCCAGTAATTTCATACCTAGATAATTATTCTAGGTTTAATTTTTACTTCAGCAACTAGCCCTAATACTTTCTTTGTTCTTAAGTTATACAGTAAATTGTCCACTCTTTATTAATCAGGTAAAGTTTTAGTACTTTGATTTTATTGCAACTGTAAATTTAATATTAGGCTAATTATAATTTTAATTTCAATTCTATTCTTGATATTGTAGTTGTAATCCCCTGATAGAGGGAAGGAGAAGGCTTAAGGACCTTATCTCCATCAAATTAAGTAATACATAAAAAAAACAGAAGGAAAGGGAGAAAGGAAGGAAAAAGAAAAAACCAAATAATTAATAAGTAAATAAAGATAAAAAGAAAAGAAAAAGCAAATAAATAAATAAATAAAAATAGAAAGAAAAGAAGTGAGGAAATAAAAATAAACAAGCGAAGAAAGTGATAAATAAATAAATAAATAAATAAATAAATAAATAAAAAAGTACCGGTAACTAAATAAGTAACCTAGTAATAAATAAGTGTATGAATGAATGAATTAATTAATCAGTCAGTGAACAACGTATCAGTAGACCTATCCATTTTACAAACCGCCAGCAATGTTACTTCTTCGTTACGCTACGCTTGAATGCGCGACACTGTATGTTTACATTTGCAACAGGTTTCCCGAGCCCGCGCACCAAGTGCCCGGGCGCCCAAAGTGCAAGGTGGCCGCCTGCTCTACACTCTAATCTGGAAAGGAACTTATCGGCACTTTAGAAGACAAATCGTAAATTGTGTCTTCAAAGTAAATCTGAGCCAAATTTTATGTTCAATATTCATGAAACATATATTATTTAAGCGTGGTATTGATGAGGGGCTAGGATTGTCGTATATATTATACAAGTATCGCCTTTTTAGCCCGTGAAAGTTAAATAGTTAAGTAGTAGTCTTTCGTAACATTCTTAATACTTCTCGTTCTTCGGCTTTATTTCGCTTAGAGAGAGAAAAAGAATCCTAGAGCACAGATGAGACAGATTACTATTGAAGTAAGGAGACATGTGTAGCAACAAACAATACTATTATTGTCCAGTGATTTGATTCTTTATCATTTATTATTATTATTATTATTATTATTATTATTATTATTATTATTATCATCATCATCATCATCATTTTAGGCCTTCTTACAACCCGAGGCTTTCGTTTCAATTCAAATATCCACAAACAACCCTCCACAAAACCCGATTCACTTCCAATAGGCTATAGGCTATAGTGTGTCCACAATCTTCGCACGTGGCTTTTTTTTTTTTGGCGATTTTATGCAATTATTTGTTCTGTACTCACCAATCACTCGGTAAATAGATGCATTACATACTCCCGTGGAATATGCAGTTTTATTTGCGGTGTTCGATATCAGTGCGGCTGGTTATACAAATTCTGTTCTGCTTTAAAAACATATTTAATATCATGTGTTTTTCTGAGTTACATAAAGCTGTTCGAGTCATTTTTTAGGCGAGTTTAAAAAAAGTATTTGCACACTTCGTATAGCGTGAAATAATATTGTCATGTAATACTGAATTACAGAAAGCGCTGTATAATACAGTAAAAATATTACGATTGCCAAATTAACAACGAACATATAAGGTGTGTAATTGCAAAATCAGATACATCACTTTTTTAAACGAGTTAATGTTATATTTCATATCTTCATATGATTCTACAATCGCTATAGCCCTGTTATGCTCTAAAGCCAGGTAGGTCACATGGATTTGTATGATGAAAAATAGTATTGGTTGCAAATCCTTGGTTCCTTGCAAACGTTTTTCCTTCATACTGAAAAATTGTTATAGTGATTTATCTGATTTTGCAACAAAACGCCTCATATAACAACACACTTGGCCTATAAAGAACACTACATGGTAACCAAGTCATAATGCTACCGAAGGAAACGTGAAGGTATTGTACACCCATTGCTCAGAAACTCTAAAGAGAAGTGTGATTTCTGCAAACGTTTCACATGGCAGGAAATCATAATTGATTTCCTGAGGTGCAAGCCATCGACCATCTAGTCTAAGCTGTCATAGTTTTGACTATGAAGCAGAATTATCGATAACATTTTGTCCGCGTCTAAATGCTCATAGTCAGAGCAGCGAACATATCTCTATATCGTGGTCGGAGCTTATTTCGATGGCAGGCGTCGATGATCTGAAACGAATGAAGGCCAATTTGGCCAAGGGCAATGTAGAAAATCTTGGAGTTCCTTGTGGTACTGTATCTCCCGAAGGAGGCATTTCCTTTGAGCAGGATAATCACGCGATGCTTCGCGGTCGGGTTTTGCAGGTGCGGTTGATATCATTAGAGGATTCTGGTCTTCAAAATCATGAAGCAACCCGATTTAGAACTTCTGACAGAACTCAAGAGAACGTTCAAAATTCAAACTTCTGACTTCAATAGACTCCTAACTATCTGTGGCCTAGGGTCAAGATACGTGACAGCAAACCATCCTGCTCAGAGAATAGTCTATATTCGGACCTAGTGTATTCCGAACCTCGCGCGCTAGTGGGTGTGGTGGAGACAAATATGCTTTTTCTTTCCAAAATGAGAGAGAGTTAATGTTTTTCTTTTTTTTTAAGATTACAGCCGCTAAACAAATTTCGGTGTTCAATTCCTAACCCTCAAGGACGCTAGTTCTATCCGTTAATTTAATTCTCTCTATGACGACTGGGTCTGTGTTATTTAAAGTAAGTCCAAGGTTTAATATAAAAGGATGTGAAACGTATTGACTTTTCCCGTGTAAATTCTAGAGTCGCTAATGTAGATATTGATCTTGCTGCCACCTATTATTCTTAGGATAACTAATTAATCCATGCATCTAGCAGCACACCAAGTGGCAAAAAGCATAAGTAATTCTTCCATCGATCCAGTACCGCACCAGATGACGAAAAGTTTAACTCCCCCCTCCCATTCTGAAACCACCTACATGGATGAATATGCCACCTAATTTAAAATAAGGCATTAAAATTTGTATTTCTTACAACATCTTCCACTGAAAATTCGTATTGGAGCCAACAGGAAGATAAAAGAGACGGTCTATTTTACATTACCTTCTAATACAACTAATGAAAATACAAACAAAAAGAGAACAGAAAAGAAAACAAAATGTTAGATAATTGAAATTGAATTCTTTAGTTATTTAGTGTACAATACAGGGTGATACAGAGGATACTAAATCAAACATTTTCAATTCAGCAATGAATATCCGGTACGGCGCTACACCTGTTTCATTGTTCTGGCTGGTAGGCAATCAGTGGCTTGACCCTTTGATGACTAAGCTTTCAATGAAAAAGAACAGACAATGAGGCTTTGACAACTTGTGCATTACAGAAGAGCTTCGAAATGACGCCCTCTTTCTTGTAAAAAATACCGGCATCGTCAAAGCATTGACTGCCACATCTGTTCAAACATGTCAGGTTTAGTATGTATGGTGTTACAGGCCGTGGAATAAGATCATCGACATGGTCTACAGGTGTGGCATACATTGTCTTCAGATGTCCCCAATTGAATTAAGCTTGATGATGTTGCTGGCCATTGGACCGGACCTTGATAACCAATCCGTCACCAAATCTTGCCTGAGCTGTTGCCTTACCACAAGACTAAACTGCACAGGAGTTTCGTCATGCTGTCTCGGCGCATACTGCAAGCGGTATCTCTTCCAATAAAATGGGCAGGATGTTTTTAAAAAAAGTGCCTGTAATTTTCTCCCCTTAAGCGCTTTGACATAACATGTGGACAGAGTGATGTGTCGTTAATGATGCCACAAACATTGACACTAAATCGCACCTGATGAGATCTGACTGCAATGGAATATTGATTTATCTGCTCCCAAATGTGCTGGTTGTGTGTGTTAAAAACACCATCCCATGTGAAAGTTGCTTCATCAGTGAACAATACATAACTTGCGAACTGGGGTATCATTGCGCTTTGATGCAAGAACCAAATGCACGTCGGCTAGTTCTCTCAGGCCCTAATGCTCCATTATTTTAATATTGACTCTCTGATGATTGAGCTTGCAACAAATGTATCTAAAAACAACAGATAATGACGAATCAATGCTTATAGCAACAAGAAATAATCACAATGTGACAAACACTCACAACACTAAAACAAGTGCAGTGCCTACCAGTGCGAGATAGGACACACACTGATTAATGAAAAATGTTTGTTTTAGTATCCTCTATCTACCATATTCTTTTCTAACGCAAGTTCTGAATCATCCTGTATGGTGGAAAAGTCTGCAAAAACTATTTGTATATTTGAAATCATTATGTCACTATCTATTACTCTACAATACATTCAATACCACTATTTTATTATGAAATGATAAATGTAGAGTAATAACAAACATTATGAGGACAACGAAAAGGACAAAAATAAGGACCACGGTAAGGATCACGGCAGAATCAGGACCATGATATGGACTATGAGAAAGACAACAAGAACAACGATAAGGACCACGGCAAAGACAACACCAACTACTATTTTAAGGACAACAACAAGGATAAAGACGAAGATAAGGAAACGACAATAAGGATCACTACGAGGACGACGAAAAACGCGATAAGATAGCGATAAGAACCAAGAAAATGAAAAGGACCAAAACAACGATAAGAATCAAGACCACGATAAGGGCCAAGACTACGATAAGAAGCAAGACTACATTAAGAACCATGACCAAATATAATAAGGATTATGACAAAGACAAGAACGACATGGACCATTAAGGTAACAAAAAACCATGATATGGACTACGATCATGACAAGTACCACTATAAGGATTACGAGAAGCATCAAAGAGACAATAAGGACTATAACAAAGACAACAAAGACCATGATAATGATATGGACTAGGACAGCGAGAGTTACAATAAGGAACATGACAAAAATAAGGATCACGATAAGCACCATAAAAAGGCAAGGAGCACGGTAAGGGTCATGACAAAGAGAATAAGGACCACTATGTAGACCATGATAAGAGCAATTACAAGACCACGATCAAGATCACGACATGGACCACGATAAGGATTACAAGGACCATGATAAGGATAACGATAATGACAAAGGTCGCGATAAGGACCATGGGATGGAAAACAAATACCACAATAGGCACATGACAAAGAAAATGAGGAGACCTACATATAAGGACGACTAAATAACAATAGGGGCAACGAGAAAGACATCAGGACTCACAATAAGGAGCATGACAAAGGCAACGAGGATCACGATAAAGACTCGACAAAGATAACAAGGTTCATGACATAGACGACGGAAGGAAAACGATAAGGACTACAAGGACCACAACAAACAACCATTATTAGGATTACAAGGACAAAATAAAGACAAGTACAACGTCTGGGACCATAATATGGACCAAGGCATTGTCCATGACAAGCGGCATATTAAGGAAAACGATAAAGACCACGATATGGGTCATGACCACGATAAAGACCATGAAAAACATAAGGACCACGACACGGACAAAGACAAGAACAACGACAAATGCCACCATAAGAATCACACTAGGACCAAGGCAAAGGCAACAAGGACCATGACTCAAAAAGTACCATGATAGGACCACAATAGAGACAACAAAAATCGCGACAAGAACCATGGCAAACACAAGAACCACGATAAAAATAACGACAAAGACAATAAGGATAAAGGTAAAAACCATAACAATGAAACAAGGACCACGATAAGGACCACGGTGAGCTAAACAAGAACTACAATAAAGCTCAGAACAAGAATCACGACAATGTCCAAGACATGACGTAAGACAGGGATTACACCATGAACCATGCCAAGCACCATTGTCTTGTCATGTCTTTATCGTGGTCCTTGTGCGTGTCGTGGTTCCTTTCATGATTGCTATCTTGGTCCTTGAGATATCGTCTGGATTAACTATTATGTCGCCACTCGACACGTTGTTTCGTATAGTTAATATTTCAATGTAATTATTATTGCTATTTAAAATCAGTTTCTTAATGCTTGTTGCCAAGATCATTCTAAATATCATTGTATTACTAGTATTAATAAAACTTATTCCATTTACAATGACAGCGTAAGTTCTAATTTACAATATTTTTCTGTTAAAATATGTCGCAGAGTCACGAATTTTTAAATATATATTTTTTACAATTAACGCATTAATTAATTGTTTACAATATTACAGGTTTAAATTTTGTATTGCCTGTGACCATTAGATACTTATCGAAAACAAGTCTCATTATGCTCGCGATCGGCCACTTAATTCCAGGACTCTGTAAAACTCAGTTTTAACGTTACTAAGGAAATAAAAAAAAACTCGCGGGTATAAGGCTCGAACCTGCTCCCTTCCGCATGATACGAAAAAGCTTTAGACGACCCCTTTGATCTGATTACCTGGTTGGGTTTTTTCAGAGGTTTTCCCCAACCAAAAGACAATTGCCGGTAATCTTTTGGCGAATCTTCGGACCTCACCTCATCTCACTACATCTCGCCAAATATTGTAAAAAAATTGCAGAAAATTGTAAAAAAAAATTGTAGAAAATTACTAAATAGTAAAACTGTAAAAATTGTAAAATATTGTAAAAATTTGTAAAAATTGTAATTGTAATATTGTAAAATTTTTAGACTTGTTCCACATCTTAAAGCTTCATTGCTCATGTAAGATCTATGGAATATAATGAATGAATGAATGGACTATTGAGACGAGACGGGATGTCTTTCTTCTGTGAGACATGTTTATCTTATCATAAAGGCACAAATTTCGATGTTACTGCACGATTTATATATTGTTAAGCCCCTCGCGGATTCACCATCTCTGGCATAACGATTTTCCGAGTTGTCCTGTTGGTACATAATTAATTCTTATAATTAAATTAACTTTAATAAAGCTAAATGAAAACACAAAAAGGACTTAACAATGAGTTTAACAATAGTACATGTATAAACTAAAATGAGTGAATAAGTGGCTAATGAATGATATATGATAACCACAACCAAATTGAGGAACAATTACACCAAACTTCTCCATCGCTCTACTACCAATCCCAACGTGTCCATCTTGTAAATCCGTTATTATCACCAGGCCGCGCATTTTCTTTCACATTAATCTGCGTACATCCAACACGGAAAAGTCCACACCTGTAGAGTAGACGAAACCAGGTGGCCCGGGTTCGATTCCCGATCGGAGCAAGTTACCTGGTTGAGGATTTTTCCGGGGTTTTCCCTCAACCCAATATGAGCAAATACTGGGTAACTTTCGGTTTCGGACCCCGGACTCATTTCACCGGCATTATCACCATCATATCATTCAGACGCTATATAACCTAAGATGTTGATAAAGCGTCTTAAAATAGCCTACTAAAAAAAAACAAAACACGGAATGATTCTGAGTACGTACCCCACTGATATAACCACTATGACGCAACCTAAAATGTACCGCACGAACACTGAGTAGCAGCCCACACATTGGCGGCATGATTCCGCCGTGCCCAACGTCCCCTTAGGCACCACACACTGCGGCGTAGCCGACTCTCCATAGACAACTGGTAGCTGACGTCCCCGACGCCACGCAGCCAACACACCAAAAGCGTGCCCAACACGGCGTAACCAACTGGAATGCGCAGAGTCCCCGACGTTGCATAGGCAACAAAATCTAGTGTGGCTGACGTTCCATAGTTAACTCGGCTCTGGCTTCCCCGACGCTCCGAAATCAACGCACGTCCGGTGTGTCTGACGCTGCGTATTTAACATCATCCATAATAATGAAGTCCAATCTAAGTGTAAACGGCACTCTCGGAGTCAACTGCCATATTTCTAATGCAGTGGTTCATTTAGATCTGCTCACTCAGGTCTCCTCGCACTCGTGGCCACATCACGACTCCACGCACTCTCTCCAACTCCCCTCTGGGGCACAACATTCCCCACCAAGGGTCAAGAAAAGAAAACTGAGGAATCAGATCCTTCGTCTTAAACAGAAATTTAAAAGTATTTAATCTCGAAACCAGTATCCAAGAAGATCAATCCGCAACCAAGCGGACATACAAACAAAACCGATACACATGACCAACCCGCCATATAGAGGAATGCATAACGGCTGGGGAGCTCAGAATGCTAACCACACGATACCTCCATTCTGGTTGGATGATCGTCCACCTCTGCTTCGGCATGTGGCCGTGAGGCCAGCATCCGGCTGGTCGGTCTTGGTCTTTCGTGGGCTTAAAGATTAAATAAGAACAATATCTATATATGATATTATGATTAACTTCTTTTTCAATCTAGACACTACAAATATTAATACACAAATGACTTTCCATTGTGTCAAGCGGCAAAAAGAAAGATAATAAATAAGAATGAATAACGTAATTAAAAAATGCTCTTAGTTCTCTCCTTACATCTTCACTTACCGTCGCGCGGGGTGACTTTGTGCCATTCGCGCATTTCATAAAAAAACGTAAGGAAGTAGTCTTTGAAACCGTCACAAGGTTTTAAAGACTACTAAACGTAAGGAAGTAGGCTTTAAAGCCTTGTCACGGTCTTAAAGAATACTTCCATACGTTTTTCGCGAATGGCACAAAGTCACCCTCATGGCACAAAGTCACCCCGCGCGACGGTACTTCATTTATAATTTCCTCATTTTCTTATTTATTTATTTATTTATTTATTTATTTATTTATTACCTCATTTCTTATTTATTCTTTCCCTATTTCCTTAATTTGCTTAAAAATTATATCTATATTTCTTATTAATTTCCTTATTTCCTAAAATTTCCTCAGTAATTTCTTTCATTACTTCCTAACTAATATTATATCCTTATATCTTCATTTAGATCTTCCTTTTCTCTTTATTCCTTACATATCTCTTTTCTTACTATCCTATTTTATTTCTCTATGTATTTCTTCCTTGTTTTCTTATTTCTTATTTTCTTTTTATTTATATCTTTGATTATATCCTGAATCTCTTATTTAATTATTTCGTCATTTCCTTATTTCCTCATTTATTTATTCCTTTATTTCTTTATCTCCTGGTATTTTATTTCTGTCCTTCCGCCCTTATCTCCTTATTTATTTCCATATTTGCTTATTACGTTCATTTTTTAGTTCTTTCCTTAGTTCCTTATTGATTTCTTCAAGCTTACATGCTTATTTCCATATTTACTTCTTTCCTCATATCTTTATCTCGTTATCTATTTCTTTGCTTATTTCTTTAATTTCTCATTTATTTATATCCTTACTTCCTTATCTTTTTGCTTAATTTTTCATTGTTCCCTGATCTTCTAAATATCCTTAATTATATCTTAATTTATTTTCATGTGTCCTTATTAATTTCTTTATTTATTTCCATATCCATGTTATTAATTTTTTTCCTAATTCCTTGTCCCATTATTAATTGTTTTCTTATTCCCTTAACTCGTATTAATTTCGTTCCTTATTTTCTTAACTCCTTATAAATTACTTTAGCATGTACCTTATTTTCTTATTCCCCTATCACCATATAAATTAATTTCCTTAATATCTTGATATTGTATCTGATTATAAATAATAACTATTATTGAATAAACATACCGTACCAATAGTAGTTTATTTTTTATTTCTATTTGTTCAATATGCTTTGTCTCTTTGCAACCCTTACTGAAGGGCAGCTACCCTTGTGGGATTTATATATATTTCATTATTCCAGTATTCAGATATTAATTTATTTCCATATTTCCTTAAACTCATATTCGCTTACTGCAATAATTTCTTCTCGAATTTTGATCTTCCCATATTTCCTTATTAATTTCTCCTCGTGTTTTCTTATTTCTTTATTAATTTCCTTCCGTATTTCTTCATTCACTTATAAGATTTTTTCCTTATTTCCTTATAAATTTATTTGCGTATTTCTTTATTCCCTTATACAGTCATTAATTCTTTTTCGTATTCTTTTTTCTTTATTCACCTACAAATTTACTTTCCGTACTTCCTTATTCCTTCGTTGCCTTACTCATTTCTTTCCGTATTTCCTTATTCCATTATTCCCTTACTAATGTTCTTCCGTATTTCTTTGTAACCTGATTTTTTAAATTTCATTCTTTATTTCCTTATCCACCGAATCCCTAACAAATTTCTTTCCTTATCTCCTAATCCCCTTATGCACTCATTAATTTCTTTCCTATATCCTCAATTCCTTATTCATTTTCTCCTATTTCCTTATACCCTTCTTCCCGTATTTCCTCATAGGTCCAACACTTGGGTATTAATGTCTTCAGTATTCTTTATTCCTTTATTTTTGCGCATTTCCTTACACACTTACTTCCTTGTATATTTCTTTCCTTATTTCCCTATTCGTTATACCTTTATATATTTTTTTCCCTAATTCCTCATTTTGCTACTTCCTTCCAACCACATTTCTTTCTTTCCCTATTTCTGTATTTTACTATTCCCTTGTTTATTTATTTATTTGTTTATTTATTTACTTATCTATCTATTTATTTATTTTTCTATCTATTTATTTATTAGCTATTTATTTCTTATTTATTCCTAATTAATTTTTTAATATTTCATTATTTATCTATTTATTTATTTTTGTTATTTATTTCTATTGTTTTTATTTATTTGTATATTTATTTTTTTATTTGTAATGTATTAATTAATTTGTGTTATTCTTCTATTCATTTATTTATTTCTTTATTTATGTATTTATTTATTTATTTATTTCTCTACTTCACTATTGATTTACTTCGCTATTTATTTCTTTTCCCATTTCCTTTTTTTGCTATTTGTATCTTTCCATATTTCTATATTTCTGTATTTATTTCTTTACCGATTGCCGATTTCGACTTTTGTTTTCGCTATTTGTTTCTTTTTCGAATTCCCTTGTTATTTCTTTCGCTATTTATTTGTTTAACGTTTTCCCCATTTCGATTCTTATTTCTTTCGATATTTATTTCTCTCCCTGATATTGTTTCGCTATTTATTTCTTTCCCGAGTTTCATATTTCGATATTTATTTCTTTCTCTATTCCTTTTTTCCGATTGGCCTCTTTCTCGATTTACTACTTTCCCGATTTTCATGTTTCGGTATTTATTTATTTCTCTATTCATTTTTTTTTCGATTTCCCTATTTCGCTACTTGTGAGGCTTCCTGAAGAACCCCACCGTAAGTCGGCAGATATAATTTTTCAGTAGAGTAGAATAAAATGAATCAGAACAAAAAATTTCGTTTTAGAGATCTTGATGCCATCTGTTAGATCACTTTATGAACTAAAGGTCCAAGGCTGCCAATGATGTCGAAACATGTTATATTAGCTTCCAATTTTGTAAATTCAACTTTAAATTCAATTTCCTGAAAATGCCTATTTTAAAAATGAAGTTTTCAGAATTCAATAACAAATGTAATTTTTGTCCTAGAAACGTGACTTGTTTAATGTTCAACATTTTCTCCTCTTTCCAGTACAGTAAAAAAAAAAAGAAACACAAAAAAATTATATTTACTGACTTAAAGAAGGAGTTTCATAGGCAGCCTCACATTTATTTCTTTCCCTATTTCCCTCTTTCGCTATTTATTTCTGTCCTTCTTTCCCGATCTCTCTATATATTTCTATTCACTCACTCATTCATTCATTCATTCATTCATTTATTCATTCATTTATTTATTTTATTCCATAGATCTTACATGAGCAATGAAGCTTCAAAATGTGGAACAAGTCAAAATTTTACAATATTACATTTACAATTTTTACAAATTTTTACAGTTTTACAATTTAGTAATTTTCTAAAATTTTCACAATTTCGTGCAATTTTTTACAATATTTTGACGAGATTTAGTGAGATGAGGTGAGGTCCGAGGAATCGCCAAAAGATTAACCGGTATTTGCCTTTTGGTTGGGGAAAACCTCGGAAAAACCCAACCAGGTAATCAAATCAAAGGGGTTGTTGCCAAGGACTCCCTATCTCTCTATCATCCTATCTTTCTATGTCCCTATGTCCCTATTTCCCTACCAATTTATCAATATTTTTATTAATTAATTTCTTTATTCACATATTCTTATATTATTCATTAGTTCGTTTTATTTATTCTGATTGATTCCTTTCTTTGTTCCTTCGTTCGTCCTTCCGTTCGTTCGTTCATTTATTCGTCCACCTGTCCAGACGTTTGTCCTTCCGTTCATTTATTCTGGTGTAGGATGGGGATCATGCCTCCTCTTCCACAACAACAGAAATACATTGGCTATACAATGCCGGTAACAGAAAATATCGAACCATAAACAATGCGAAACCCTAGAATAATGTATACAGGCTATAGAAGCGCAAACTTGAAATGATTTATTAAGTATCATAAATATATCCTAGTGAATTAGCAAGACTAAGATATTAACGAATATAAACAACAAATTTTAAATTTTAAATATGGAAAAGAAACACAAATCTACACATTTAGTACTACTTAGAAGCCATGGAAGCCATGTATTGTGGGTCCCAATCACCTCGGCATGGCTCGTCCTCAGGTTGCGGATACAGGAGACGGCCTCCAGATATAGAGGGTAGCTGCGAATATAATAAGCAATTAAGCAATAGGTTTGGAAGTAAATACCGAAAAGACAAAGTATATGATTATGTCTCGTGACCAGAATATTGTACGAAATGAAAACATAAAAATTGGAGATACATCCTTCGAAGAGGTGGAAAATTTCAAATATATTGGTACAGCAGTAACAAATTAAACGCAGAATAAATATGGGAAATACCAGTTATCATTCGGTTGAGAAGCATTTATCATCCAGTCTCCTGTCAAAAATCTGAAAGTTAGAATTTATAAGACAGTTATATTTCCGATTGTTCTATATGGTTGTAAAACTTGGACTCTCACTTTGAGAGAGGAACATAGGTTAAGAGTGTTTGAGAATAAGGTTCTTAGGAAAATATTTGGGGCTAAAAGGGATGAAGATATAGGACAATGTAGAAAGTTACAGAACGCAGAACTGCCCGCATTATAGCCCTATTCTTTGCCTGACATAATTAGGAACATTAAATCCAGACATTTGAGAGGGCAGTGCATGTAGCACGTATGGGCGAATCCAGAAATGCATATAGAGTGTTAGTTGGGAGACCGGAGGGAAAAAGACCTTTGGGGAGGCCGAGACGTAGTTGGGAGGATAATATTAAAATGAATTTGAAGGAGGTGGGATATGATGATACGGACTGGATTATCTTGCACAGGATAGAGACCGATGGCGGGCTTATGTGAGGGCGGCAATGAACCTCCGGGTTCCTTAAAAGCCATAAGTAAATAAGTAGAGACCATGGAATAAGACAAAAATTTATTTTTTTAACTTTTAATTGTGATAATGTCCGCCAATTTTATTCCTGACGTTATGAATTAAACAATTCGAGAGGAGAGGTATTTTTTACAGTGAAGTAGAAGGATGAGAATAAAGACTTCTGTGATGAGGGACTGAAAGAAATGCTTGATGTCGGTTTCAAAGAGATGTAAGAAATTGAAAATTCGATACAAATAATTCGGGTAGAAGTAGGCACAATTTTAAATAGGGGAGACACTGAATGTATTGCTATTCATTCCTTAAGACACACCCTTGAAAGTAATTGGAGGGAAAGCGTTACACCATCAACGTTCTATCAGAATGGACTGTTCGCAATGGCTTTAAATTCTCCACTCAAAAAACGCAGTGTGTCCAAATGTACGAGTATTGCAGATGTTTTGCATGCACACAGGATGAAAAGCTGAGAGTGAAATTGCATTAGTTAGCAAGAAACAGTGTTGCCAAATGTAGGAATATATACCTCGGCATAAGGATTTTTTCACACGAAAAGGAAATAGGGATTTTTTTTTATATAATTGCAAAAAAGAAGGGATTTTCAGTATCTATGTGTGTGTGTGTGTGTGTGTGTGTGTGTGTGTGCGCGCGCGCGCGTTAGTTTTTACCTGCCTATTACTCATGTACATCTATTTACTCTTGAAATGGAGCAAGGACCCTAACTAACTGACAAACTTCAAGCCTCATGATCCAAAATAGCTAATATTCTATTATTATGTGATCACAAACATCTTCATTTTTACTCTCAAGAGTGATGAAACAAACATTTGTGAATTCATCAGCCTTTTAGAAATCTCTCCCCTTCTGTCTCTTATTCATAACCATAAAACACTCACACAATCACACAAGAGTTCCTCTGGCTCTCTATTCACAGAGTCAGTTACAGACTACAGTCATTTTGTAACATTTCAGGATTTATTTTTTGACTTAAATTTGTTCATTAGGTGATCAAGTGAAATGCCTGATTATTGATCAACTTTATTTCCTCTTTAACCCAATTTTTTCCACAGGAAAGATCGGCATGTTATAGTTGCCAATCTGGAATTTTGGGACCAAATTGAAGAATACCAAAATCTTTAACTCCCAATTCATGTTTCAAAATACAGCAAAAATTTGCATATATATTTTTCTTTGCCTCACTCTAATGCTTCTGTGGAACTCTTATTTTCTATGGTGTTTAACATTAAAACAACAAATATTTAAATAAATAACAATTGTAGTCAGACACTGTTTCATTACTTGTGTGTATAAAAATTGAAATTGACGTGTGCAACATGAAGAAGATGTGCTAGGACTATTCCGTAACACAAGAAATGATTAAATTATTTATGAAAGCATGGTAAAATGGAGCAAACGAATTGAAATTATTAGAAGATATAGTAGTGGAGAAAAATGTGGAAAATAACGAGGAGACTCGATTTCAATTATAACTGTTAAGTACTAACTTTTTAAAATGTATCATCTACATATATAATTTGAACTGGTAATGGAAATTACGGGAAAACGGCTGAACTGATTTCAATAAATGACCCCTCATTTTGAAGCTTGGAACCCAAAGTGTTTCAGAAAAATAGCAGTTTTCAGTGAAATATCAATTTTCCTACATCATTTTCCTATTTTCCAAAATCCATCTGTCGTCAGTTTTGAGATATATAGGTTTTCAGAACAAAACAAAACACAAACACACTACAATAAACAATGGGCTTTTACACGAAGGCCATGACCTGCAGGATTTCTGCTGACATATTTAGAGCTCAAATTCAATTGGTTATTAAAATCTTCAAGACTTGCTACAAATAATTCACAGGCGTGATTCTGCGGCGTGTAATTTTCTAAGTACAGTTGTGTATTGGACATTAAAATGTACAAAATTTGAGGTGGTTTGATGGCATTATAACCATTAGAATGAAATATTATTATAGTTAATGCCATTATGTGACTATTTTTAATTAATTATACACATTAGTGCTATATTGATGATATGAAAGTGAAACGTTTTGGGGTTATGCAAGCAGATGTAGAGAATATCTTAAATTATATCTTCATTTCTATAATTTACCAAGTGGCTGCTATATATATATAACTACAAAAATTACGTAAGATAATAATATTGTTATTAAAAATCAAATATTTTTATAGTTATTATTCAAGTTGGATTGGGTCTTTTTCATATACTTAATGGCGGTGTGGTGTAGATATTTATATGCGTCATTCTCTTCAGTATTGGCATGAGAGAGCGCAAAAATTACAGTTGCTAAGGAAAACCAAACCGTATTACTTACTGATAAAATAAGAAATCTACAAAATTGTGTAGTCTTCCGATAATTTCAACAAGATCTTTAACAAGATAAAATGATTTTACCCTCTACATTTCAAGCTCTACATGCAGCAGCTATATCAAGATGCTATATCTATTGTTCGAAAGCATGGAAAACCTGACATTTTTCACCTAGAATCCAAAATGACCTGAAATAGCTATTGCTTTACTCTCGCATGAAAATCCACTGATCGTCCTCACATTGTTACTTGCGTTTTCGCGCTGAAACTCAAAAACTGAAGGTGAATAGGTACAAGAAAAATTATTTGGCATAAAAAACATTCAGAGGAAGTATGTTTCATTATTACGGAAGCAAATAACTTTCAGAATATCTGGTATTCTTCATTCAAAGTACTGTAAATCTGAAAAATTTTTATTTGAACGACTAATGAACTTAGTTTGCAGCATTTGCTGCACAGGCCACTAGTCATATTACAAAAGTCTAATCAATACAGGGATATAAAATGGGAGCTTGGAGCTTTGATTTGACCAAGGTAAGGAATTTTTACTGATTGTGGGGATTTTTTAAACACGGATTTTCGTCTAGAAAGACCTGACAAAACTGATAAGTAATCACAATAATCAAAGTGGAACATTACAAGCGTTTGAACGTACAAAGATGAAGATTAATTTTCACACAGACGGATAATATGTCAAGAATTGTATTCCGAGAATAAGGGATGCTGGAAGAAGTGTATTTCTAGATTCTGGAAAACAAATGTCATATCGAAGTGCACTTCATTATTGCTATAACATTTCCTTCCTTCTTAAGTTCTTCAGAGACACGCCAGTTTGTCATCTATAATTTAGAGACTGGCAGAGATGGCTGTGCAGGCATAAATGAACGTAATTTGTTCCGTTGTTGCCCTGATACGGAACACTATTTCACGGTGCGCAGACTTGTAAATGTTATGCCTACTGATTCGACGCGACGTTTCATCTTTAAGCACCGTGCATATGCGACTGACTTCCAGCTGCGCCGAGGGAACTTGTTTGAAGTGGATTCTCATTCCCCGCCCCCCGCAACCGTCTTAGGCACGACACACTCCCTCTCAATTAACCTGGTGCCGTGGGAGGGGTGATTTGTTAATGTCATGCAGAATCGCCGAGAAACACATGGAAAGCTACTGGCAGCGACGCCAACCATTAGAAAAGAGGGATGACGCAGGTCCTCTCCAGAGAAAAGCAAAGAAAAGCACTTCTCCCTTCAAATAATTGTACAATAATATGTTATTTTACTTTATGGAAAGGAGTTTTTACATCTTGCTCTATGTGGATATTACTAAAACTTCATCTTTATCGCAATGGAGACATTAATAAGCAGTTATGGACGTTTTCTGGATTAACAAGGCTCCTGAAGAAAGCAATAATGACACTGTTGTTTAGTCAACTTTCCTAAGACAGGTCTGAACTTCATAAGCGATACTAATAAGGAGTCACTTATAAGCCAGGATATTATGAAATAGGTTGGATATTTCCTTTCACCTACAATTTCATACATCGCTCACTAGCTATATGATATATGATATATTTGATGTCAACATTTACATCCATGTAATGGTCCACACCTGTGGAGTAACGGTCAGCGCGTCTAGCCGCGAAACCAGGTGGCCCGGGTTCGATTCCCGGTCGGGGCAAGTTACCTGGTTGAGGTTTTTTCCGGGGTTTTCCCTCAACCCAATATGAGCAAATGCTGGGTAACTTTCGGTGTTGGACCCTGGACTCATTTCACCGGCATTATCACCTTCATCTCATTCAGATGCTAAATAACCTTAGATGTTGACAAAGCGTCGTAAAATAACCTACTAAAATAAAATAAAAAAATCCATGTAATGTGGACCTCATAATTTTTGTATCCGGTGCCAAAAATACATTCGTTACAGATTTACATTTTGTAGACGCTCTTATACTTGACTTTCGACCCCATTTAAATTGATCAGTATTCTCCCTTTAAATCCTAACAACTTAATATTCAAAATTTACACTTTTACGACTCTGTTCTTGATTTTCAGTACACTTATATCGTATACAGACTGTTTCAATAATACTTGTTACTAAAACGTACTATACCATTGTCCAATAAGTTCGTTATTATGTCTGTTTCTTGTGTACATTTCATTTTCAGCTCCCACTAATTTTCTACATATTATATTTCACTATCCTAGCTAGCCTCACCCGCCATACTCCTCACCTATTTTCATTATCTCTATCGCTTTACTTAATTCCTATTACACCACTCTAGTTCATTCACAGTTGACACTTTATCACTCTGTTCTTGATTTTCAGTTCACTTAGACTATATCGAAGACACACTGTTTCTCATAATACTTGTTACTAGAATATATTACAGCATTGTCAATATGCTCGATTTTTGTCTGTTTCCTACGTACCTTTTATATTCCGATCTCACTAATTTTCTACATATTATACTTCGCGATCCTAGTTAGCCTCCTCCACCATACAGTACTCCTTACCTATTTTCATTAACTCAGTCGTCTTATCTACTTACAATTAAACTTCCTCTTCCACTACTCTAATTCATCTATCACTTTATTTACTAAATCCTTAGCCGTCTCTTCCTTAGCCGTCTCTGGACCAGAAACATCCACTTCACCATTTTCTGTTATACACTCTCTAGCTATATGTTACACTAATCACATTTCAAATGTAAACTAACAAATAACCTACAAATAAACAAATTTTCTTTATTATTATAGACTTGTATACTTTTAAACGGTGATAATTTGTTGTTATATTTGAAAGAAATAAAAAAGAGACTGCTGAAGTGCTTCGTGTGTAGTGTGGCATTGTAGGGGGCGGAAATATGGATATTACGACGAAGTAAAGAGAAGCGACTGTAAGTATTTTAAATGGGGATATGGAGAAGAATGGAACATGTGAAGTGGACAGACAGAATACGAAATGAAGCTGTGTTAGAAAGAGTGGGAGAAGAAAGAATGATACTGAAACTAACAAAGAAAAGAAAAAGGAATTGGTTAGTCACCGGCTGAAAAGAAACTGCCTACTGAAGGCTACACTGGAAGAAATGGTGAACGTAAGAATAGTTCGGGACAGAAGAAGATACCAGGTAATAGACGACATTAAGATATATGGATCCTATGCGAGACTAAGAGGAAGGTAGAAAATAGGGAAAATTTGAGAATTCTGTGTTTGCAGTGAGAGACCTCGCCTTGGGCAGAAAACTATGAATGGATGAATTTGAAAGGCGTAAGGATTGTGAAAATAAGGCACTACACGAATACCAATTCAGCATATATCTTACCAATAAAAAAGTGCTAAATTTTAATAGGAATAAATTTTAAATTAAGATTCAGTGAAAATGACGATATTTCTTTCTATAATTATTCTAGTGTTCCCAATAGGTATATAACTATAAAGAACTTAAAAAAATTCTACTACTATTCAGAATATACTCGAAATAAAAATTCATTATTCTAAGCACACTAACCAATTTTTGGAATCACTTCCCTTTGTTCTTCAATAATTTTCTTTCCCTTTCAGCCACCATTCACGACAAAAAAAAATAAAAATTACATTACATAATACTGTACATAATTGAACGAGTATTTTATAAAAGATGTACTAATTAATGACAAAATATTACTACTCTTGGTACATTTGGTATTGAATTCACACAGATTTCCTTCTGTCTTATTTATTTATTTAGTACTAATTTTATATATATTGTAATATTTATACTCCGTGGTAAATCTCATGCATATGGCGAGAACCAATAGGAGATCGCTGTGTCGTTGTAATATTACTGCCTTGCGCGAGAGAGACAGACGGCGATACCGGAGCTAGATGGAGGAAAATATGTTTACCACTCCGTTAAATATTTATCATGTCGTAGTTGCTATGGTATTCAATCAATCACACTGTAAATTATACGATTGATAGGTGAAAGTTAAGTGAAGCTTAGAAAAAAAAATTAAGAAATCAAAATCTTTTTTGAAAAAAAAAAAAAAAAAGAAAAAGAGAAAAAAACTTGAAAGTGATCTGTCCAGATATATATTTACAGTTTCAAAAGTTTGTAAGCAGCTTTTTTATTTTAGATCGGGGATCAAATAGAGAAAAATATTGAGAAGAAATGGAAATTACTACTTCTATAAGTTGATGCTACTCAAAATCTTTACTGGTTTCCGAGTTACGGCGAGTTAAACGAGCGTTTTATCTTGGCGAATGTCTCAAGACTCAAACTTTTGTCTATAAAAAGAGAAAGAACACTGGAATGTTAAAAAACTAGTAAACTCTAAATATCATTTGTCGTGCGAGGTTGCGTATAACACAACCTGTCGTATATCTTTTATCACTACTACTTCTACAGGACAGAATCCTTTTAATGATATACGTTACTTCAATATGTCTAATAGAGCCACCGGTCGGCTAAGGCGCTTACCTGTCGATTCGAAGTTGCCCTCGGGTGCTGGTTCGTTCCCCGCTTGGGCTGATTAGTAGGTTGAGATTTATCGAGATTTTCCCCAACCGTAAGGTGAATGTTAGGTAATCTATGGCGCATCCTCGACCTCATCTCACCAAATACCATCTTGCTATCACTAAATAACGTAGTAGTTGATACAGGGTCGTTAACTACAGTAATTGGTAACCAAATATTTCTATTACAGCCATATTCCTTCAAATACTTGACCAACGTTCTACCTCTTAGCTTAAAAAAATATCTCATCCAAACTTTAGTAATGCCCCACTTCGATAATTGCGATTCTTTATTCACGAATCTAAATAGTGATCTTGCCCACAGATTATAGCGTGTTTACAATATCTGTGTTCGTTCCTTTTGTAACAATAGAAAATTCGATCATGTAACACCATCACTAGAACTGTTGTCTTGGAATCCACTTAAAGAAAGAAGGCTCTTCAACTCCCTCTTATTACTATTTAAAATCATCCACACCTCCACATCCTCTTCCATAGCATCTCGTTTTGTTTTACCCTTCACCACCTTGAACTCATAACATGTATCTTCTCTCTATTCCTCTGCACAGAACATCCTTCTACTCATCATATTTCAGCATATCTATTCCACGCCTCTGGAATTCTCTGTCTGACGATGTCAGAGACTGTCGGACAATATCACAATTCAAATTTAAATTAAGGAATCACATTCTAGTTCATGGAATTGCTTGTTCAATACCTGTCATGTTGCGGAACTTAGGCCTAAGTCATAAAAAATATTGTAACTATGCTGGTGTTAATTTTACTTTTAATATGTAATTTACCACTATCATTGCTATCTTTTTCTTTCTTGTATTACCTCAATTCTTTGACCCTGTTTACCCTCTACAGTGCTTTAATTTAATTTGTATTATTGCTGTCAGTGTTGGTATTTTTTGTATTTGTGTATGCTATCTGGTACGATGAAAGAGAAGGACTTATGGTTTTAATTCTGTCAGATTAAATAAATAAATTTCTAATATTCTGTCATTTCCACTTCTGTCTAGTTTTATATATCTTCGCTGTAAATTTTACTATCTGAAATAGTATTTAGTATACTATATTATAACGTAGTATTCCGTAAATAGTCCATTACATTATAAATATTATTCATTATATTAGGTAAATTGTATAATTGTTATGTTCACACACTGTACATATTTAATGAAAAATAAATTACTATTACTAAAAATAATGTACTTTCAGTTAAAGCCGTATTTTACTTCTCTTAATTAGGAGAATAATAATAATAATAATAATAATAATAATAATAATATAATTCCCTATTTATGAGTTAAATCATTAAACCCTACATATGACCCTCAACGGCATCTAGAATGAGTCTGTGGACCAACAAATTTAATAAAACCCCTGCTATTAAAATTATTAACGCATAAACGAAATATCTGTCGACGAACAATTTGTGTTCTTAATATCAGATACAAAAATTGTCTGAAGAAGGATGACGGTTATTGTACTTTTCTCGCAGCTACATTTATGCCGTTGTAAGTTTTGAAAGGTGTCTCCTAATTAAACTAACACGAGTAACTACATTCGATTGGAAGCGCTGTTTCTATTGCAAACGTTACAGATAATTTCACGCAAAGAATTTGGTGATGTATGTACAATGGAAATGTCCTCCATATAAATCGTCATGTTATATTCGTGCTATTCAACATAATTTTTACTGGGTTAATCAGAAGAAACGGAGGCATAGTGCATTTATACAAGCAAACAACGTTTTATACCTTAAAAATCGAAATTTTACTGCCCTTAAGATGGATGTCAATCAGAGTTATTATTTGGTAGATTAATAATATATAATGATGGACAGAGAGCGAAACGACGAAATAAAAAAAGGGTAGAGGCCGATATAACAATACCTGACATAGTCGAAGCCTAAAGAGAGATGGTATGGCCACATGAGAAGAATGACTGAAAAGAGGTGACCCCACAAAATATAGAAATTACAATCAAAAACACCCAGAAAAAGAGGCAGACCTCGTTTTAACTGGAATTATGGCGTGAATGATGTAATGAATAAAAGAGGCTTAAGAAATTAAGATGGAGGGATAGTATAACTAGGTTTCAAGAGACGCCATTTGGTATAATTAACTCTCTTACTGCTGCTGGCACTACTACTATAAAGCTGCAGCATATAGCTTAGGCTACAACCGGTTTAGATTCGACCGGTCAGAGAACATCCGACAAGGTAGAGCATCTGACCGAATATTCAACCTTCAACCGGTTACTTCTAATGTTTTGTAGCTTAGAAAGGACCAGGTATACTTCATCGTACTGACATTTTCTGAGCACACAAACGGAGTAAAAATTCCTTCAATTTACTATGCTTAATTTTAAAAATATATTTGCTTGATGTAGGCCTATAATTGATTGGACACTTTAATACACTTATCTTCATAACCAATACATAAATGAACAAATGGACACCGGTAAGAACAGAGAATGTGTAATGCATAATATGAAATTTGGTGTGTAACAAAATACAAGATTAGATTAAATTACACTTACTTACTAAACAGAAACCAAATAAGTAAGCCTACATACATCCAATAGTAACGTTTGCACTTAAAACTAAAAACGCATATCTCTAAAACATTAGTTGTTAATATATAACGTCTTTTAATTGCTATAATCAGATGCATTATTACTTCATTAATGAATAATTTTTAAGAAGAGATAGTGATATTAACATACGCTAATGCTTGTACTTTCACGATTCATATTGTTGCCCTTGACGGTACCAAACTGTGATACTTGGATGAATCAATGAATTAATTAATTAACCAATCAGTGAATCAATGAATCGATCAATAAATCCATGCATGAATGAATTAATGACTCGATTGATGAATGAATCACTGAGTGTTAGATGGATCGATGGAAGATTGATTGATTGATTGATTGTAGTGAGAGAGGAAGAATTATCAATTAAATGCTAGGCCTACATAAAGATAATCGCGTTCTTACAAGGGCTCTTGGGACTCCTGTATTGTTCAATGTGGTCTGTCTATGCCGTCCACCCACAAAGAGTGAAAACAACTCGAATATTCTTTAAACAGAACCTGAGATATTCCATGAGACGAAAGATCTTTGTATACTAGCGTTGAATAGCAATATATAACACTAGGTAACAAAAAATTGTTTATGTTCATTTCTTAGTGTTTATTGGATGAAATCGACGTGCTGAACACGATATTTTTTTAAATAAACAACTATTATGGTTTTTTAATAATTTGCTAATAATTTTTAATTTTCCGCCCTTTTGTGACAATCTTAGTAGTTCAAAGAGATTATCGGTAGATGGCAATGGCGTTTTTCATTTGTAACATCATTATATATTGACATCTTTAATTGTCATATCTAAGAATATCGACATATATCTATGTTTTGCACAAAACATATTCCTGTTGTTTGTGAAATTCTAAATTGCAACTATTGCAGTTCAGTGATTATAAGAAGATTGATTGTTATTTTTTAGTCAAATATGTCAGTATCTAGATGTTGTAAATTGCCTGCAGACTCATTTTATTATGTTTGTGGACATTATATCCCATCTAAAAAAGTGAAACATAGAATTGTATTTGGGATAAAGTTCTGTATCGCTTACCAAGCATATTTCGGTGTACCGGTTGGAGACCAAACTGTTGGATGGGGTCCTCATGTGTCTTGCGGTAGTTGTAGGACTACCTTAGACGGTTAGCTACTTGGAACAAGAAAATCTATGCCTTTTGCAGTTCCTCGAATATGGAGAGAGCCAACCAACCACCACGACAACTGTTACTTTTGTGTGGTTGACATTACACATTATAAAAGTACCAAGAACAGAACACATATTCCATATCCTAGCATACAGTCAGCTATTGCTCCAGTACCGCACTCTGAAGAGCTGCCAATTCCATCGCCACCACAACAGAATGTAGCTGAAGATGAAGATGTACAAAATCTTAGTGATGACAGTGATTTCTGCAATAGTGATGAAAGCCTAACAAATAAAGCACAGTTCACTCAAAAAAAAATTGGACGACCTTATAAGGGAGTTGGAACTAACCAAATCAAAGGCCGAACTCCTTGCATCCCGTCTTAAGGAACATAACTTGCTTGCTAAAGGATGCAAAATACTAAAATATAGAGTAAGACAAGGATTTTGCTTGCCTCTATGAAATGTCTGAAAATCTATGTTTTTTTTAGCAATGTTAATGCTCTCTTCCAATATATCCAGATTCCTCATGAACCAGACCAGTGGCGTCTTTTTATAGACAGCTCAAGCACCAGTCTTAAAGCTGTCCTACTACACAATGGGAACAAATTTCCTTCCATTCCAGTGGCTCATTCTGCACAGCTGAAAGAAACGTATGAAAATGTCAAGCTGCTCTTGAAAAAACTCAACTATGGATGCCACAAATGGGATATCTGTGGTGATTTTAAAATGTTGGAGTTTCTTCTTGGGCTTCAAGGTGGCTACACCAAATATTCCTGCTTCCTCTGCCTATGGGGCAGCAGGGCAGACGGTCAGCATTGCACCAGAAGAGACTGGGCAACAAGAAAAGAATTGAAGCCAGGCACACACAATGTAATAAATGAACATTTTGTGTCTATAGAGAAGATTCTGTTACCCCCAATGGACATTTAACTTGGACTAATCAAACAATTTATCAAAGATTTGAACAATAACTCTGAGACTCTAGCTCTCATCAGACAAATGTTCCCCAAGTCATCTCAAGCAAAGATAAAAGGTGGAATTTTTACCGGGCCTCAGATTCGAATGATACAGTCTAAAGCACATGTAGATGTTATGACTCTTGACGAACGCAATGCTTTTGAAGCGTTTAGAATGGTAGTGACAATTACAAGAAACTGATTGAGAATTTGATATAGAGTTACCGTGTGGTAGGGTGCAGAATGTCAGTCAAAGTGCACTATTTGTTTTCTCATATTAATTTCTTTAGACTAAATTTAGGAGATGTAAGCGAGGAACATTGGGAACGGTTTCACCAGGACATTCACCTTATGGAATTAAGGTATCAGGGTCGTTGGGATTGTGCAAGGATGGGAGACTATATATGGAGCATCGTACGTGGAGAGGGGTCAACAGAATATAAGCCGTTCTAGTGTACATTTCTGAATGTTGGTTTCCTTTTTTTTTCAGTGTTATTCAGTATTATTTAAACTTGTGTGAACCACTATAGAATGTATTGTATGTTAGATTTCACTTTATTTCTCTAGTTATATTAAGTAAACATGTAATTTTGGTTGTTTTTAAGAATATTAAGAATGGATTATTACATCCAAAATATCGGCATTGGGGAAAAAAACACCTCCATATTCATAATCAGCATCACCAAATTAAGCAATAAATACCAAAAAATAAGATAAACAAAAAGTTGCTCAAATTGTGTTACGTAGTGATAATGTATTTATTTTTTTTTTTTTGTAACCGGTTGTGCACGACTCTAACTACTATACCTGAGGAATCTAACATCCAAATATAACGAAATTTGATATTTTCAATGTGTGAAATTATAAAATTAAATTGTTAGTTTCATCATATACCTTCATCATATTTAATAATCGCGACTTCCCAAAATTATCATATAGGTCCTAACCTAAATGTACGAAATGTAGTTTCGTTCTAATTGAGTAAAAATGTAAATACGTTAGATATTAATACTGCTACGACTGCTTAGAAAAGTAGTTTCGACTCACTGACTGACTACTTACTTTACATAATTGACAAAACACACTAAAATATAGGTCAATTATTATTCTCATACACTAGCGGAAAATGAAAAATGGACAACCAGAAGTAATGGTCACATAGGAATGAAGATTTATTGAATAAGTATACAGATTGTACCTGTATATCATTATGATCATAGGGTCTTGCAGCTATGGATAGGGGTTAGAGATTGTCAAAAAAAAAATTATTATCTTGTGTAGCCTTTTTTTTAGCTACAATACAGTCCTGCAATCATGCATAGGGACGATCATAGAGGATGGCATCTTGGGGAATTGTATACCACGCTAATTCCACCTGTTGTAATTGGGTTGAGATTTGTTGCTGGTATTGCGGATCGGACCAGATGCCGTCGCTCATGTCTCACACAATTTCAATGGGGGATAGGTCTGGTGATTATTCTGGCCAGGGGATTTGAGGAACAGGTCGGATAACGCGTTAGATAACACGAGAATTATGAGCACGGGCATTGTCCCGCTGAAAGAACACATCTCTCTGATGTTGTAAGAGCGACAATGGGCTGAATGATGTTCTGGATGTATCGTGCACTGTTCAGTTTTCCCTCAACAAACACCAGAGGCGTATGGTCGTTGTAGGCTTTTGCTCCCCAGACCGTAATGCCAGGAGTTGGTCCTGTATGTCGCTGTCGTATACACTCTGGTCGTTGCCGCTCTTTTGGTCGACGCCACACTCGCAAACGACCATCATTGGTGACGAGGCAGAAACTGGTCTCATCACTAAACACAAATCCGCGGCATTCATCCCTCCAGTTACGTCTTTCGCGACACCATCCGTGGCGGGCTGCACTGTGATGAGATGTGAGAGGAACCCTTGATCGTAGTCATAGTCCAGCTTCGAGTAAACGCTTATTGATGGTCATAGCTGACACCCTGGATGCAACAGTGGCTCTAATCTGTGCTGCGGTCGCCGTGTGATCAGCAAAGGGTGCTGGTCTGATGCGGCGGTCCAAACGTGACTTTGTATGTCGTTGCCATCCCGAACCAGGATGACGAGCATGTACTCCATTGTTAGACCATCGGCACCAACAATGATACACAGCAGACACTTCACTTCCAATGTCTTGGGCAATTCTTCGGATGGACCATCCAGTCTTCCGCAGGCCCACAATACTACCTCGCTCAAATTCAGTTAATTGCACGAATTGTGCTCGTCTACGCCGCGCCGTCCTTACATGTCTATATGTTTACTAAACACAGTATGATGCTCGAAACAACAGACTACTCTTTCACCAAGTCAACTACAGTTACAATGAGCTCAGACTTTCCATGCTAGTACTTTGTTCTTATTTCTTCCACAGCACAGCATTTTTAATCATTGCATTTACTGCCCTCTCTCAGTGCCCCATGCGAATATGGTGTTCCTACGTCACTTCTGCAGAGGTGTTCATTTTTCATTTTCCACTAGTATACTTGTATGTCGATATATGTGTAGCTCCTTGTTTAAGTGTAATTTGTGCAATTTCAACTTATTTCTGTTACAGTTCAACCTATCTTCCCTATCCTTAACATCATTTTCTCTTTGTACTAAGAAGGGGCCCGAAAGCTAGCACTGCAGCCTCGAATGGGTTTATTATGCCTTGTCGCCTGTTAGTCAGTAATATTTGTTGAAGTACGAACGGCCACGTTCTTTACAGATATAACTCTGCTAAGTGATACCATTTTTCGATAATACTATGTAAGTGTAAGTTTCAATTTAAGTCCCAATAGAGCATCCTTTCAGCTCCTCGAAAGCGAAGTACTCTTTCTCAGACTGATGCCATATGTACCCTAGGCACAATACTACATCCATCTCCATCGTTTTGGTTAATACCGTACTATTGTATGATAATGGATGTTGAAACAGTTACAATGGAATGATAAAGGGAAACGACGGAACCACTCACCAAACACCAGAAAACGACCATCACCAGGATTCGAACCAGGATCTAAATCATCATAAAGCAATAGTCCACCAACTGCTACGAACAACTTCACTTATCGAATTCGAAAAACATTCTCTCAATTCCCAGTACTGTTATTCTATGAATAAAATTATAACTTGTTATACATTTCTAATGTATAAATTCATCACATTTTAAGATATGGATATTCACTTTTACTTATTTTAAAGTCAATGTATCTAATTTCACATGTTTTATAAGTATTTTGTGTTTTTTTTTATCTCTAAGCTTTATTAATTTCGGAAGATAGATTTGGTTATTAATTTCCTCATCACACTAGCAACACAGTGTTGGTGAGAAAGTAGATGAAAGAAAATGTAGCAACTTCATTCCGTAAAGTGAAATAACATATTATCCTACAATTTATCAGAGAGGAGGAACGCTTCCCTTCGCTTTTCTCTGGAGAGAACCTGCGTCATCCCTCTTTTGTAATGGTTGGCGTCGCTGCCAGTACCTTTCCATGTGTTTCTCTACTTTATTAATAAAACAACAGACATTACCTTGTGCGACAAATTTGTTTAATGTTTTACAACTTGTACAACAACGTTGGAGAGAGTAAACAGGGATGCATAAATTTTGTTTTCGTTTGAGATTAAAGCTTCACACCTATTTCTGTTGTTTTGTTCAAGTTACAATTATTTCAACTTTCTATAATATACTTTATCGAGATTAAATTGAAGAAACTCGTGAAATACAGAAACATTACAAAATGACGCAGCATTTCAATAAAAACTTCTTTCTATACATTGCACCTAAATTAATGATTTGGCATCGTATAAAGTTACAAACTTTGGACGTTTTGTGTCTAACCTTACCAACGTATTCACCGTTCACGCAACAGCACAGTTGAGTTCTGTCAATTAAATTATGGCCCGTAATAATAATGTTGATCACACACATTTAAAGCAGTGATAATGACTCCACCAGAATTTCCACATTCTTAAGCAAGTCAACATTGCAGAGATCGAGGTTCTATGTTCGACGCATTTTGTGAGATTCTTGTTGTGTAATATGGCTGAAAGGTTTCCTAGGGAAGTTTAGAATTCTCCACAGTTTGTCACACCAGAATTCCTTCGCCATCGCCATGCTTGCCTTCCTCGCTTGACGGACTGTGTAAGTTAAAGAAGCGTTAAATAAGGAATTACAATTGCCCGAATCCATTGCCTTCTATCTCTGGTGACATTTCACTGTGATATCATTATCATTTCTGTCTTCGTAGTTTCGAGTGTGTGTGCTGTTTCGTCACGGTCTCTTTGAGTGATGAACCAAAAGACTCTATCTCCTCACACCGAAGTTTTTCCTCGGTTATATCAATAGCACGAATTTCTCTTTTTTCCGTTCCTTGCGATATCATTATACAAATTTTGGAGTGTCCATCCTTTGCACAGTCAACGCCTTCACCTAGGAGGAGACTTTTATGTCAGTTCTCCGAACCATTATATCAGGAAAAAAAAGTCGCCAATTTGCTTTCTCTCAATTGGAGAGTATATCAGATGAGGGTAGAGAGATAGGAAAGAGGGGAAGAGTGAGAAGGAGATGAACTATGAAGAAAAAAGGATAGAGAAGAAGAGAGATAGAAATTACGGAGATGTAAAGGGAAAACAGAGACAGATAAATGGAAGGGAGCGCGAGAGAGGCACAATACTGAAAACTGAGGACATATGCAACGTTCCAGTCCGCTCGTTAAAGAGCTGGACGCAGCGTCAGCTGCTGCCGACCGTAGCATTGCGGAAACATTTCGTGGAACTGAGATGATTGCTGGGAAGCGTTACATATGGAGTATAAAACAAGCACGGCCCTCTTTCTCAAGAGTTTATCACGGTAAATGCGTATATACAAGCGACAATTATTTATTCCAAGAAATGATCAAAACAAACCAAGATATAATTACGTTATTTTGATAGAGTTCGGCCAACCTAATGAAGTTCATTAATATATCGTCTTTTAATTATGAAGTTAATAATTAAAGAGGATACGATACAAAATGGGACACATGGTGGAAACAACAAAGATAAACATTATTATATTTCATGGAGATTCTGTAATTAATACCGTCACTGACTATAATTTACGAAGATTTCTATGTAATACTATGATTAAAAGTGAAAAATTGAATATGAATATAAGGAAAAGGTGATAAATCTATAGCAGGAAATAAACATCCCATTAGATGCGAATTGTTGTTATATGGTAAATTATTATCAAAGAAATAAGAGTTTTACATTATTAATTGCATAAATAATTAGAAATAGTGCATTTAATCTGAAGTAAAGTAAAAAATTAAATACATAAAGCTTGTAGAACAGCCATCGTCAACTGGCCTTCATATTAGTTCGGAGCGCCGAGGCGCTAGCTGAGGACGTAGTAGTGTGCAGTGTGTCGAGCCAAGCCAACGCATCCCATCACAGAAGTCAACTTTCTGACTATAATTTACAATGTGTTTTTCGATTGTGTTCTACACGAGCATTGACATCTAACATTGACCAGTTAATGAAGGAAAAACGAATTCATAAATCCAGGAAAACCAATGCTAATGGTCAGCGAAAATAATTTTTATCATTTGTTATTTACATGGTAATAAAATAATTTAGGCCTACTTCAGTTTTGTAACAGAAACGATAATATGTTTCATATGTTATACATAATAACAAATAACTGGTTTTGTGATACATAGTAATCAGATAAAAATGGATAATTTTATTTTATTGACGACACTTGAACAAAGGAATAGGATGACATGATTTAAATATTAGTAATGGATTCGATTTGTTTAATATTTTGTAACAGTGAAATGCATTATAGGTCTGTAAGTTCTCAATTACTTTAATATGAAAAAAGAAAAACTATTTGCATTCAAAACCGTTGCAATACATAACGAAAAAGTACAACTTGTTTGTTATCTTAAACTGAAAAGTGATTTAAAAATCCAGGAAAACCAATGTTAATGAACAGCGAAAATAATTTGTATCGTTTGTTATTTACATTGGAATAAAATAATTTACTTTAGTCTTGTAACAGAAAAGACAATATGTTTCATATGTTATACATAATGAGAAATAATTGTTTTTTTATATATATAGTGTCAGGTAAAAAATGGATAATGTATTTTATTTTGTGCTCGACCATGCCGAAATATAGTAATTATACACCTGGTAGCATGCCATTAAAGTACACCTACTCATTAAAGGTCAGGTCTTTCAGCCAATGACGACTCAGGTTACAACTGTTCAGCCAATGACAGGTCAGCTTTCTACCGTTATAAAACCGCAAGTATCGATTATTCTCGGATATGCAATCGAAAGAGAATTAGCGAAAAGTCACGGAGGCTGGAAATCCAATACTGTCGCAGAAGGTTATGTTCTGTTACTATAATAATTAGCGTTAATTGTAAATAATATTCAAATAAATTCAATTTGTCATCTCGTTTTTCAATTCTAATTTAATTTCAGTGTTATCTCTGTAGGTTCTTATGGCCTAGCAAGGTCAATGTGGACATCTGTTCCTCGGAAAAAATCAATACTTTCGCGTCTGCGCACATCTCAGAACATACGGGACATTAGTCAAGGTCAGATACAAAGAAAATTAATAATATCAAGTTAGAAATATGGTCTAGCATAAAAAGTCGTATGAAACTCGCCTATAATGGTAATTAAGAAGCTCGTATGAAAATTATGAAACTCGCTTGCGCTCGTTTCATAAATATCCATACTCGCTTCTTAATTACCTTCATTATAGGGTCGTTGCATAATGTACTATTATTCACGACACTTGAACAAAGGAATAGGATGACAGGATTTAAATATTACTAATGGATTCGAATTGCTTAATATTTTGTAACAGTGTAAATGCATTATAGGTCTGTAAGCTTTCAATTACTTTAATATGAAAAAGAAAACTATTTACTTTCAAAACCGTTAAAATACGTAACGGAAAAATACAACTGGTTTCTTGTCTTAAACTGAAAAGTGATTTACTTATTATACAGTTCCTGTTAAAATAAATTAAGTACATGCTTCTTCCGTATTTATTTTCATTATAATTATTAGAGAACGATTAAAAGGGTTGAACAAGTGAACGGACGCCACTGCCATCACCTGATTCCTTCCCCCCACCTCCTGCTGCACAGTTGATATCCAAGGGATAGAACTGAGCTAGCGAGCAAACGGTGCTTGCACCATAGTGCACTGAGATGACGACTGCTGTTGTAGAACATTAGAATACATGAATAACACACTCTGAACACCCTTACATTAAATTAAGTATGTAATTGAAGAGTTGTTAACATACAACAGTTTAAGTATGTAGGGGAAATAAGAGCAGGCAGAAAAGAAGTGTAATATAGTACCTAATTATAAATATTAATTACGTGCAATACTTAATAGTAGCGTAGCCAGGAATTCAAGATGTGGTGGGGTTGAAGTCTTGGGAACATAACTTGGCAAATTTGCCCGTATCTTACATGCAACATATTTAAAAATCTATTCTCCATCGTTGCAAGGTTAATCAACATACGCCGATCCTAAGTAAGTTATGTAATTTAGTTGTGCTGAGAACGGTAGCTTCATAATTTCTTTGAAAATCATCGGTCAATTGAAAGTAACTTGTCAGAAAATTATAATCCATTTGTTATTTTAAATATTGGTCATTGACAGTAAAAACGGCCAAAAAGTTTTTTTTTTCAGTGTCGCACTTGCAATGCCATTGGTTGATTGTTTGTTTCTTCATGTTTTAAATCTAATATAATTTTAAAATATCACTTGTATTTAGCCCGGAAAGCACCCTCTTTCCAACGCCACTAATATTTAATATATTTTACGATTCAAAATATACACAGTTCAATTGTACCTCAATATCAATTTATCTTCACCACCTTTATTAGAGAGTCGTAGTAGTATCTTCTGTATTGGTTTTAAAAATTGCTCCATTCACACGTTGCATATAGGCAGGCCTACATTTTTTGTGATAAATGATTGAATTTTACTTCTATATTTTGCAATAACATTATACATTTTATTAATTTTGTTTTCAAATAAATTATTGTTTTTCTATTTTATATTATGAATATATACAGGATAATCCTTTTGCGATGATTTAAAATAAAAATACTGTAACATAAGGATAGTTACTATTTATTTTTCAGTAGTCTGTAAATAGCCTACATTCTATAAAATGTGAAAAACGAACAATGTCACAATTCCTTTAAGAGTCATGTCGTTATCTAATTTACTGTATTACTACAAACTTTAGTGTTATTTTTACCAAAAGTTGTAAAGGAGAATTAAAACCACGGGTACACTCATCATTTCCTTCATTTCAAGTAGAAACACCAATAAATTTCGCAGTAATATACTGAAATAGATCATTATCTCACCCTTAATGGAAATGTGACATGGTTCGTTTTTCCCGTGTACCCTTCAAATGTGAGTTTTAACCATATTAAACTTCAATGTGCTCAGCATTAGTACGTAAAAAATTAATTCACATATTGAGGCTAATACTTTTCAGGGAAATTTTCTAAAGCTGAGTGAATGTTTGCTTTGAGGTCATCGATGTCCCTGGGTTGCTGTGCTCAAACCTATTTCTTTACAAAACCTCAAAACAAGAAATCGATTAGTGTTAAGTCTAGAGAATTCGGAAGTCAACTAATTGACCCACTACACCCTCAGTAGTTGATGTTATTAAGAAAATCGCGAAATTCTTTTTCTCAATGAGTTGGTGCGCCATCCTGCTGGAACACGGAGCCGTATCCCTGTCTCAGCTGCAGTATGGAGAGCAAATGTGCTCCATTCCTGCAGATCGAGTAATATCTTTACATGTAATAGGAGTAGAGTTTTTAAAATAAATTTGACAAGTTGTCATTGCATGTCTATCTCTGCGAACAATTATCTATGATCTAAGAATCTTCTCAGGAATTGCCGTCATAGCGGCGCTAACAACAACAACAACTTCGTTTTCGAAAACTCGCCAACGTCCACCGATTTATGGCATGTTAACTACTGTCTTTAAGTGTACTATAGCTATTATCGCCGCGCTCTCATGGTTAACATTCGGCAGGTCTTAGAGCGGCCTCGTGCATAACATTCGGCAGGTCTTTGGAATTTAATTGTATTATTGTTTTCAATTTCTTATGTCGCCGCTCCAATCACTCGCCTCAATTTCAATATTGCAACCAATAAGCTGCTTCCATTATTAAATGACACCTACTTGTTAATCCACGTGGACTAAAACCGAGGTTGCAATGTCTTGTGCTGAGGACGAACATTAAGGTATGTGATTAAAAATTATTATTAAAGAGTTATTATTAAGAGTTAAGAATGTCAACGTAGTCGTATATGAAATAATAATAATAATAATAATAATAATAATAGTCATAGTAATAATAATAATAATGATAATAATAATAATAATAATAATAATAATAATAATAATAATAATAATAATAATAATAATAATAGCCATTTAACAATATAACAAACTAGTGCTTATTCTTACCGTGGAAGTAGACGTGACAACGTGACGCTTAGAGTGAAACCTACAGAGCAACAATCGGTCTTCAAAATTATGTTTTAAAAGCACACCGCACGTTATTGTATGATGCCGACATGTTAAGCATGAGACCGCGGCGATAATACCATGTAGCATTAGCGGATTGTAATTCGGGCATCTCCGAACACTACACCCACGGCGAAAACGACCTTGAACTGATGTTACGCTTTCAAATTATGTAAAATACTTTGTTTTATGTAGTAAACAGCATTTTCTTTATTCAATTATTGCAACGAGATAATCTACAGTTGTTTCTTTTGTTCGTAAAAAGAATGATACAAAACTCCTCTGCCTTAAAATCATATTGAAACTGAAATAACAGTGTCACTCCTGATATAATTAGCGATTTTATTTTATACCTTCCCAAACGGACTAGGCTGTATATTCATGAACTTCGGGCGTCTCATTTGACCCCAGTAGTTAGTTCTTTATAATGAAGGAGCGGAGAATTTGTGTTGCTCAGTTTTTGAAGTAGCAAGTTATAACGAGCCGAACAGAGAAGGAGGCACCTCTAGTCTTAACTGATAGCCCTGATGATAGATCCTCTATTTAGTCTGAATATGTTAGAAATGTTCGCTTCCAGGACACTGTGGAATACCTAGAATCTATTTCTAAAGATATGACACCTTCACAGTTGATAAAGTAGAGTGGATACAAATGAACACAAGCAGAAACGTAAAAGCCAAAAAGGCAACATCAAATTAGATATCAGGGCATTGCGCAAGGATGTGAATTCCAACCAATTACAAAGTGCAACAAAATACGAAGGAAAGGCGTTAATTTTATTTCAGGCAGCCGAAATAGCTGTGGAGATATGGGGGCGATATCTAATAGTTTCGCGGCTGAAATTTGGGGTGAGTATAATGTCCATTGGCTTCATCATGCGAATGTTACGAATTTTAGTGTTCGTGTGATAATTTTATGTCAAATATGTGCAGTCAATTTCAAGTTAACCATTTATTTTCTTTTGGCTTTTCAACGTTCCTTCTAGTCACATTTATCGTTGGATAGTGTTTATCGAGTCATTTCTTCAAATTCCGACAATTTCATAGTATCTTAATGCGTATGTTATGTCCAATCACTCAAATTCATTACTTTGGTTCGTTTCATTCGGAATAAACACAGATATACCATGAATGACTATTGAGAAAGGATTCCAGCTTTAGAAACTACTGCTCTGGAACATTTAAGTGATTTACTTATTTACTCACTGACTCATTCACAAATTCGCTAATTTAAATATGAGGTAAAAATATTCCTATTTGCAGAAATACATTAGTCAGTTAAATTATTATGGTATATAAATTTTATTGTTATTTGTTGTAGTTTAATTTAAACGCGCTGCAGGCCCCATTCGGGCACATAGAGACCAGAGGAAGTAGACGTCAACAGCGCTCAACGATTATCATGTCTGACTGTGAAACGAGCGGGCCCAAGTTCAAATTCTGGTTGAGGTAAATTACCTAGTTAAGGTTCTTCCGAACTTTTATCTCAACAATTGAAGCAGAACTACGGGGTAATTTTCGGCGTTGGACTTCGGACTCATTTCGCCATCATAATTACACTTCCCTATTTCATCATAGTCTCCGTTTCTTTGCCACATTTTGAGCTTGCGTCCGATGTACAGTCGGCTGCTGGCCGCCACCGAACTTGAACATCGTAGAATTTGGTAATTAATTGCTGATGGTAGTGCTATGTCTCCAGGTTTCATGGTACTTCGTGCAACCGGGGTTGAGGAAACGCGTTGATGCTACGTGGAAAGGTAAAAGCGATACTACGTGCTATAGGATAGTTCGGAGGTAGTCCGTAGGGGAATTTTTAGTGCGAGAGGCCTTAGAACATGCACAGCTTTCCATTCCGGGTACTATAATGGGATCACCCAAGAAGCGTTCATGCCTGTGCCACCTCTCTCTATGGGCACTAAGCCCCGGTTCACACGAGCGGAATGTCTGAGGAACGGCAGCCGCGCGGCGGCCGCACCATTTTCTATGCCACACTAATTTAAATGTAGCAGTTCACACAGGACGGACAGTCAGCGGCAGCGGAACGCCGCACGGTGGCCGCAAGTTCGCTATGGGCTAATGAATTATATTGTATCAATCACACGAGCGAGAGCAGGACTCGATACCTTAGGTATGCTTTGGCTCTTTGTGTGTCTATAGGCCTATGTGTGACGATTGTGCAAATCTGACAGGTGACCTGACTGACATTTGTGAATCTGATGCTCACAGGTGGGCTATTCTGCATCAGCCCCTAATAGAGGTAGATCCCGTTTCACGGACGAGTAGCCTGATAAGTCTGAGGGGCCGGAGTCCCAAGCCCTTCCTGTCATCGTCTGCTGACAGATAGGCATCCTATCTGAGCCCCTGATAGAGCCAGGCATAAGGGCTGATGAGCCCCATACCCTTCCTATATCAGCATCGGAAATCCATAAGCCCTACTACCTCCATAACTTTACTCTCATCCATTTTTTACTATTGCAGATGATAGATGAGGGGAAGGTGGAGAGTGTTGGTGGAATGATAGAGGGAAACGGGAGTACCCCGACAAAACCCTCTGTAACATCTGCTTGAGTCACAGTCGACATATCACACGTGTATTGTAATATTGGCTGTTGCAATTTTTTTTTTTAATTCTGGTGCATTGTGCATTGTGATTGTATTCAATGCGTGATATGGATCTAGAGAAAGGTGACGTAGAGGTGTTTGTGATCGAGAATGAGAAAAGACCATATATTTAGGACATTCAAAATGAAAAGTACAAGGGCAGAAATAAAAAAAAAATGTTGAGTATGGTTTGAAATTTGTTGGGTACTGTTTCCCAATTTCATGGAACATTCCGACGCAGAAAGGAAATGTGTTAATAAGTAGTCCTTGTCAAATATTTCTCGCATAAGCCTATACAATAATACATAAATTATTTTAACTTATGGCATTTACTTTTTACTTTATTAATTTGTCTATGTGCTTTTTAATAAAATGTATTAACACTAATAACATTTCAGTTCTAAAAATAAAACAAACGGTAACCTTAACATATTTCATTCCAGTCAACTCTATTTATTATTGATAATTCCTTCTAATCCCTCTCTCTTTACCTTCCACTAAAGTGCCGGTAATATACGTACAGTAATATATTTTCTCCAAAGTGAATACGAAATTAAATGCACTTATTACTTATTACAGTTTCATTTCAACAATAAAATGCATACAACTATTGGCGTTAATTTGTCAAAAATGTTATAGAAAGCATTCTATTGGAGGTGTAGTCAATCTTACGTTAATATATTCTTTCTTAAGACATTTTTCAAAGTATGATACAATTCTTCGAAGGTCGGAAGTGTCATTTTGAAGTTAATTAAAATAAATTGATTCCTCCTTGCGCAATTAGTTACGCAACACATAAAAAGTTCCTTGTAATAAAGGACTGCTGACTATTGGATGTACTCAATGTCTTCATCTTTACTTTTCTTATCAATAATTGCATTTCGAAGTACACTAGTACTGCACGGTGATTAGTATCTATGGCGACTGTCCACATCAAATCCTTCCGTCCGTCTTTCATCTTCTCGTGTGGCCTCAGAATGGTGCTGCTGCCTCACGGCTATAGATCTCTCCAGTAGGTGCTTTGATATGGTAGACACCAGTTTCCGATCACTATGTAGTCTCGGATATAGACTCATTGAGAGCTCTTTCGTAAGCCTAATTTATAAAGAGATAAAATTAGGTAGTAGATCTACTTCTATTTAACCAGGAACCTACCAGTCCGTTATCTTTTGCTCTACCCACAGAGATAATTAGATCCAATATTGCATTTTTGGACCTATTATTTCACGAAGCGAACATTTTACATCGGTGGAATTCATTAGGTGTAGTGAGATGAGTCCTAGAACTCGTCATGGAATTAGCTAACATTCCTCTTACAGATGTGTGAAATCCTTGGAAAAAGTTCCATCAGATAATTATTCATGTGTGATTCGAACTTGTGCCGATGGCAACATCCGAAGGAAATTAGCATTCCTGAATACTCTGGGATTTTTCAATGATAAGTTTTTTCTTAACACATATTCCGTCCATTTCAAGTTTAGTTAGAGCACGAGTTTTGAGAGGTACGTCCTGCTGTATTTTAAATTTCCACTGCCCTGTACATGAGCATTCAGTGTTGCTAAAGTTGACACAGTTTTCTTTATAGTATAATATCGAATCTTTTCTTTCTCAGCAAAGTAATAGATCTTCTCTTCCTTATGTCTCTCTTCAGACTTCCCCTACGCCCTACGAGGTTGAAAATTTTACCTGACCAACGGTTCCTCTAATATTCTCTTTACCCCCACTGATACAAACTCTCGAAGCTTTACTTGTCGAGTGAATAATAGAGGAGTATTTTGAAATTAAAGGCATTAATTTTTTCAAATATTTCGCAACATAAATAAGCAATTGCCCTAGCATCGTTATTCAATGGTCTGCCAGCAACACTGGGTTTATTATTCATTCCTACCGTCCACACCTGTGGAGTAACGGTCAGCGCTTCTGGCCGCGAAACCAGGTGGCCCGGGTTCGAATCCCGGTCGGGGCAAGTTACCTGGTTGAGGTTTTTTTTCCGGGGTTTTCCCTCAACCCAATACGAGCAAATGCTGGGTAACTTTCGGTGCTGGACCCCGGACTCATTTCACCGGCATTATCACCTTCATTTCATTCAGACGCTAAATAACCTAGATGTTGATACAGCGTCGTAAAATAACCCAATAAAATAAAATAATAAATTCATTCCTACGCCTTAATTGAGAATTAATAACAAATATGGAAGTATTACCCTAAGTTTATAAAAAGTGATAATACATCTTCAGAACTTAGATTTCAAAAGAAGTTAGAAGGGCATTGTAAACAAATGGAAGGAAACCAATTACAAAAAAAAGATCAAGGCATCCAAAGGAAACAGGCAAATTAAAATACTAAATAGACGCGAAGATGGATTCGAAGTAGATTAATAGGGAATAATTATTAACGAAAATTATAACAAGACGGCTAACAAAAACACCAGACAAGAACCAACCACTCGAACAAACGGGCTTCCGTACAGGATTCAGCACGATAGACCACCTTCAAGCTATAAACCTACCTACTAATAGAGAAAGCGGAGGAATTCCGCTTACCACTCTATGTCGACCTTGTAGATTACAGTAGAGTTTTCGATATAGTCAAATACCCAAGTGTATTACAATCACTATCCGCACAAGGAATCAACGCTAAATATATCCATATAATAAACAAAATATACATCCAAAGTTCAGCGAAAGTGAAAATAGAAGAAGATGCAAACCATTCCGTCCGGAAAGGGTAGTTCGTCAGGAAGACCCAATCTCTCCTAAACTTTTCACTTGTGTAATGGAGGATTTATTCGATAAAATTAACTAAACAAGAAATATGGAATAAACTTAAACGGAAGTCAACTAACAAATCTGAGATTTTCCGATGTCGTGGTTCTGTTCGCCAAATCATCAAGAGAACTACAGACAATGCTCCAACAAGCAAATCTAGCTTTCAGGCAAAACTCCTTGTGAAGCAGACTTGAATAATTTCAAGGGAAGAGTTTTAGCTCAGTAGCTCAGTCGGTAGAGCGATGGTGCGCTCAGCCAAAGGTCCCGGGAAAAAATTTTTCCCTTAAAATTCTTCAATGCTCCAACAACTGTGTGTACAGAGTAAAGCAGCAGTTCTCTCAATAAACCAATTCAAAACACAGTTAATGTCAAACAGTACACAAACTCCAATGTCCTATACGTAAAAAAGTGTACATAGGACAACAAATTCCCTTCAAAGACAAAACGGATAAGGAAATAAGAAGATGAATCTCTCAATCTTGGAAATGGATTTTTTTCCCTTCAAATTATACTCCTAAACAAAACACTAAGCAGGAGAATCAAATTTGAGGAACTAGAGACTTGTGTATACTCCGTGCTACTCTACGGGTGTCAAACATGGTCACTAACAGAAAAACAGAAGAATTCAATCCAAATATGAGGGGCTCACAGCCAGAGTGGGCCAAGTCCACTAGTGATCAGTTTGTGGATTAATGCAATCTCGGATGAAGACAACTTAGATTTATTCATTGTCATAACAAACAAAGTCCATAACTCATTTGTTACTCCACAGAGGGCAGCATTTCCTATGGAAAGTGAAGGTTGCTAAGCGTGAGCCAGGAACTTTAAGACTCAATATCTCAGAACTATTCCAGATGGACTTGGTCCACTCTGGTTGTGAACCCCTCATATCTCAACGAAAAATGCAACGCAAAATCCTGCGCGTACAGCCAGCTCCAGCATTTTCGGCGCGTGTTTCTCAGTACAAGCCCAATCAGTGAGCCAGTGCAGCTGAGAATGGTACCACCCAAATATGCGTAACGTCAGCAATTTGCGAATCATAGTCGTTTGTCTTATTGCCCACAAACTGCGGCAAAGGCAAGATACTCGCACTTTGCGTTTCTGGGGTGTGTCCTTGTGTTCAGTGCCCAGTCAGCGACATCTGTTGCCAATTCAGCTGAGGGTAGTACCACCTTCTAGACCCAAGTCACTTCAGCAATTTGCTAATTATAATCGTCAGCTTTCTCGTTTATACACTGCGATAAAGATAAGACACTCGCTCTTAACGTTCACATTACTTATTTCACTCGCCAAAAACGGTGGCTTTGGTTATGTCTTCGAGAGATAGAATTTCAAGTGTGACGCTGCATCAATTGTCATCAACAACGGGCATCACACAGCTAGCCACCAGAACTAAATGGAAATGCGGAGGCCATGTAGCCAGACTGAGGGACAACTGATGGACTTACTGTACAAGACTAATATGCGGGACCCCCATGCAGGCAAACGGCTTCAGAGCTGACGTCGACGCAGATGGGCGAACTTTTGCTGCTCAGCGGAGCGACAACAATCGACGGGGGAATCGTAGGTTACGAGTAAAACTCCCCTCCTCTGATCTCCGGTACTACAGTAGGTAGTAAATGGAGTATACGGAGGAATGCGGAGATTCGGATGGCAGCGACAATCGAAGGATGGAGTTTGCAAGGACGACCTACCGAGAAACCGGCGCGACTGGTTGTAGTTGTGAGTCGGATAAAATGGCAGTGAGGCGGTATCCGAAAAATAGAAATTCTTTAATTTAATTGAAAGTAAGTAATAAAGCCGCACTCTGGAAACTTTAACGGTAAGGTTTAATGTGTGCGCGACACACCCTAAATGGCGAAGGTTTAATATTTTGATAGCAAGAACCATATTTTGGGCATTATATGTATTATATATATGGGCAGGGCATGTAGCACGTATGGGCGAATCCAGAAATGCATATAGAGTGTTAGTTGGGAGACCGGAGTGAAAAAGACCTTTAGGGAGGCCGAGACGAGATGGGAGGATAATATTAAAATGGATTTGAGGGAGGTGGGGTATGATGATAGAGACTGGATTAATCTTGCACAGGATAGGGACCGCTGGCGGGCTTATGTGAGGGCGGCAATGAACCTTCGGGTTCCTTAAAAGCCATTTGTAAGTAAGTAAGTATGTGACGACAGCAGAAACTTTTTTGTTTAATCCTCATGAATTAATGACGTCTGCAATGCACCCAGCAATGTTGTCGACTGAATGAATTCTCTTGATGAGAGATAAATCAAAACAATCAGAAGTTAATTTGTTACCAGTCATGTACTGACCTGTAACTATTATGTATCCACCCTGCCTCTTGGAGGATAAACAGTATGTTTGTGAAATAAACAGTTTGTAGTTCTTTATTTCTGTTCGAAGGTTATTCTGAACGCTATGGTATATGTTGCCTAAAATAGCCTGAAATAATCACGTAAAAGTGAAATAACAAATTGGAAAAAGCAATCAAGAGCCCTGGTTAGTGAAATTATAACTGTGTGATTGTAAGTTATGCATAAATCACAAATTTTAGCAAGCAAAATCAGTGTTATAATATGGCAGAGAACATTTTGGGTTTAAACTCTATACAAAGTATTTAAATTCAGCATCTTCTACCACGCTAAGCGGCTGCACGTCTTTTTATATAAATTTGAATAAATTTGATACTGTTTGATGGGCACGCTGAATGCTCGGGCTGCTGTCCAACATTATTGTCTGCACTATCTTGAAACTCGCGAGGGTGAGGCGGCTTCAAATAGTCTAACAAATTTGAAGTACCACCACCTTTAGAGTAAACTCGCCGACATTATTGGGCCTTCTCTCTTCAAGTGTCGTTTATCCTTATATTTCTTGAACTAAAATCCTATCGATTTTATTATTCTTAATGTTTCTCTCTGCAAATCCAATTTTCTTTACAGAATTGCAGTAATTTTTGTGAAGAGAATGATAACACTGAAACATCTGCCTACTCGTGCATTTATTCATGTTTTATGAATAAATTTAATTTGTTTATTTCCTATTTCTTAACATTGCAGTACTCATGATCATTTCTACTGTAGATACTTGTCCTTTCTCCGTATCTTGTAATTCTGTACTTTGCCTTTTTCTTTACTTTAAGTATAGATCCTGCACGGTTTGCATACATCTTATGGTACATCTTGAGCGAAGTGAACACTGATTTCTACACTTCAACTACAACACATCAGTTGTATCAGAAGTTTCTAGTTTGCCGTATAGGAGCGCCAGTTAATACCTTAGTTTTAAATTCCACTGACATTACCCAGCTATGAAGATTCACCACGAGATGTATAAATTGTCCAAAAGAAATAACTATTGTACTTTTCTCTCTTCCTTTTTTTTCACAATATATGTTTACATGATAAACCAAGCGTCTAGCTTCACTCTGTAAGGTAGGTCGTTTACTAGAAGATATTTGTAGACCACATACTTATTAATACTTGTTAACAGACCAGTGAAATCACTTTTAAGACTGATACCTGAAACACAGCAATCTGTGTTACAATGGTTCAAAGCTGGCTGTCCTTGTGTCTACGTGTAGTTGCATGTAATTCCAATCGCTACCGACACGTATGTTTGCTATGTCGAGCAATACAATGTCAGTATATGAAATTTTGTTGCGATCTTGCTGTGCAAATTGACAATAATTATATACAGTAATATGTAAAAGTGTTTTCCAGAGTTAAATGTAACGAAAAGCCTAAGTAAATTAATTTTGAAAAGTTAACCGTTACATATTCATACCACACGTTTCTGTTGTTCCATTCTTAAATTGTTTTTAATATATTTTTACTTTTAAAAAATCGATTAGACTAATTTGCAGTAAATATTTGTGAAAAAGGAGTGTTTCCAGAAGAACTATAAATGTTTACATTAGCTACTAAAAAAAGGCTTTACCTTTGCTGTAGATTTTTCAATTGAACTTAATGACATTAATTTGACCAATAACATAAAACTAATACGCACTTGTTCAAATGCTATGAATTTCAAATATAGGACAACCCTATCGGCTAAGGTAGCACTTTAAGCAAAAAAATAGAGAGATCCAAAGAAATGAGAGAATATACAAGAAAAAAAATACACACTCTTATTAAAAAATACTCGGATGTTACGGATTGGAACCACTACATGACCTGATTAAAGGAATGTTCAGTGTAAAGTGTATCTTTGAGCCACAACACCTCCTATCTTGTTCAAAGGAAAGTTGTTGCGGCATCAGTCGGAGGTAACCGAAGATCAAACTCGCGAACAACTACTCCGGAGTCTATCTGATCATGCGCAGCACTAGACGGAATTCTTCGAGGAGAGAGCAGGCCAACAGTGGTCCCCAATAGCAAGAAGAAGAAGTGAATGAAAACACCTCGAGTCTTCTGAGCAATGTGTCATAAATGAAACTAAGACAATCAGAGAACACCAACTTAAAAAAAATTCAAGTACACCGCGTCAGAAAAGTTAGAGCTTTCCTTTTAGCAGAAGGCCTTTGCCCTTCACGGGACACCATAGGCCATTTTTTTATCTTTTTTAATAGGGAATGGAAAACTCAGCTCAAACATGTAATTTATTAATATTAAGAATCACAAAATACGTTACTGTGTAAAAAAGGGGTCATCAACACAGTGCACCCTCGGACTAGCGTTTCTTACCCGCGAGCACGCTGAGTGGTGTGCAATATTCCAGTGGCGAGCTTTCGTTCGTGTCAGAAATTACGTCAGCAATAATAGTTCAATGAGGTGCACAATGTACACATACGTATTAAAATAACCTTATTTCATATATTTATTAAATACTTAGCATGTTCATTTACAATGTCAATAATGTAAAAATATAGGTCTCTTATGAAATTATTGAGGGTCCAGTGAACTAGCTGGACAAACCACAAATCCTGATATGTAGAATATCTCATTATTTCACTGCAATTTTTATCATTCATCTGAGCCCAAGACTAAATAATAGGGTCTATGAATGTTTAGAACCGGAGATAGAAGGAATTGGTACAAACGGTTTTTCGAAAATTTCGTAATTTAATATCACCGAAATTAGATTTCTACAGAAAAAAAAAGCACGAATCAAATTTATTTAGGAGTTAAAAGTGCCCGAAAAAAAATAAAAAAATGGCGATATCGATATGAAATCCTGAGTGGAATGACTCTTATGCTAGGTTAGCAAAATGAAACAAGACACCTTCAGTCCAAATAATAATAATAATAATAATAATAATAATAATAATAATAATAATAATAATAATAGTGACAATAATGCCAATAATAAATATAAAGACTATTGTTCACTAAACTTCCTATAAAATTGAGTAACGGGTCTTTCCCGGGGGTAAAAGGCGGTCAGAGCGTGGTGCCAATCACACCACCTCATTCTATTCTAGTGCCGAGGTCATGGAAAGCATGGGGCTCTACCTCCATGCCCCCCAAGTGCTTTCATGGCATCTTACTGGGTTACCTTTACCTTTTTTTATGATATTCTTTTGGGCTTTCTGAATTTCAAAGTACGTCATACTAGTCTTCAATGAACATAAATAGTTATTTATGTAATAAAACTGTTTTTATTAAATTTAAAAACTCACGGTTAACTTGACAATATTAAGCAATGGAATCATTTCGAAAACAAATTTGAAATCACCGCGATGATTTCTATGAGAATCCGCAGTTCGTCACTCTGGATAAGGAAGTCCGCTAGACGAAAATACTCCGTTGTTTAACTTGCCTTAACACAGAAACTGGTACAGCTTTTGAACAGAAACAATTTTTAAAACTAATTTGCCTTCTTTCTAAGCATGAGGGGTCAAAGCGAGAGTTTGCCACTTAACAATTTTTGAGGATGTCAATGTCTATTTTGAACAGGTCACTTCGAATTTACTATTTTTTCTCACTTTCCAAAAACGATTGTGACTTCGAATTTTTTTATGCTTTCCTTACATATTTATTTGCGAATTCTAAAAATTACAGCGCGATTGATTGACTATCATAGGAGCTACGACATGATAATTTTTAAAGGTGCGGTAAAATGCGTCCTCGTCTACAGCTACTGACTATTCTCCACTCATCGTCCGCACCAGCTACGTCTGCTTTCTCCCTCTCCCTTTTGCACCACGGTGCATATTCCGATATATTCCTTACCCTATACCCATTTCACCGAGTGCCTACGACCACTGGTGTAAAACGTACTTGATGCGAGACGATCTGTCACGGAACGATTCTAGAACACAACTGATCCCCACTACTGCGCAGTACCGACAAGTGGTCTGTGGCGCAGGTTTTCTTCTAACTTGTATTTATACATAATAATAATAATAATAATAATAATAATAATAATAATAATAAAGCGATAAACCTAGTATAATATAGTATGTTATTATTATTATTATTATCATTATTATTATTATTATTATTATTATTATTATTATTATTATTATTATTATTATTATTCTAGATCAAGCATAATTTATTTTGCTGGAAGATTCTGTAATAACTTTCCCAGTCGTGGACATAATGTCGTGACTGTAGGAAACACGGCGCATAGGAAAGTGGGCTAGGGTCCCATTATAGCAAACGTGATGATGGTGAAGGCACTGAACCGAGGAAGAAGGGTCAAAAGGAGAAACGTATTTTATCCAATAGAAAGTACGAGTATGAAAGAACTCTAGGGAAAATGGAGAAAGGAAATATGAGACGAAAGGGAGAGTGAGGGAGAGAGAGACAGAGAGAGAGATAGGTTTAGGGTAAGGAGAGATTACAGCAAACACGAAAACAGGAAAAAAAAAAAACATCTCTTTTACATATACGTACAGCGTGTTTCCGATACCAAGACAGAATATTTAGATGGAGTGATCAGAATTTTTACGAAAAACAAGCTTGCACTATACGAATACATGTAATAAACGAACACGATATTATTCTTTAAAACTATAAACCTAGTATAATATAACCACCACCACCACTAATCAAACAATCAATCGATCAAACATGGATTAAGTCTAATGGACTAGTTCCATTCTCATGAAGAATTAAACGGTTCAATTCGTTTCTCTTTTGGTCTAATTTTATGTAGCCTACTACAGGTCTTAGAAATGTTATTTTCACAGCTTCAATTCTTTTTTCTTGTTTTCTTTTAAGTGTTCAAAATTCAAAACGATATAGGAATAACGGAACCCCCATTACTTCTTAAAATTTCAGTTGCGTGTATTTTCTTGTTTTACTTATATTCCTTCTAATATTGTTTCATATGACTAGAAGCATTTATAATGTGGATATGGAGAAGAATGAAGAGCGTGATGTAATAATAATAATAATAATAATAATAATAATAATAATGATAATAATAGTAGTAATAATAATAATAATAATAATAATAATAATTATTATTATTATTATTATTATTATTTTTATTATTATTATTATTATTATTATTATTATTATTTGCTATATAATCTGGCAGAAATAGACAGATGGAATAAGATATGAACCTGTGCTAGAAATAGTGAGTGAAGAAAGAATCATCCTGAAACTGATGAAGGAAGAGAAAAATGAATTGGTTGAATCATTGGCTGAGAAGAAACTGTCTACGGAAGGATGACTGGAAGGAAAGGTGAACGGGAGAAAAGATCGTAGCACAAGAAGATATCAAATGATAGACGACATTAAGATACAATATATGGATCACATGCGGAGACTAAGAGGAAGGCTGAAAGTAGTAAAGATTGTAGAATGCTGTGTTTGCAGTTAATGACGTGCCCTTGAACAGTAAACCAGGAATTAATGTTGTAATTAATTTACTTATGTTATCGTTAAAATATTTACATTTTCAAAAGTTAATATATGTTCTCCTAGACAATTAAAAGTATTAATCTGCTCTATTATTTTTTGTTAAATTATTGTTTTTGCTCTGAGTGTATCTAGTACTTTAAAGGCGTAAACTTTTGTATTCCCAACGGAAATTTTCGTATTGTATTATTTGCTTAATCCTTTTATTCGAAAATATCTCTTTGTGGTCCTTCTACGTAGGATCTCCTTTCTGAAAAACTCAAATATGATGGATCTCATTTGAGCGTTAACTATGTTATGTACTGTTACCACGATTGTATCTAGTAATAGTTCAGTAAACTTATGACTTCTCATTAACAACAAATTCAGCTAGTTCTTTAAAGAAGAAAGCTATTCCAAGGAAATTTTTCTTTTTGACGTCCTATATTTATATTCCACCTGCATTAATCTATACTAATAATAAATCTGTAGCCGAAATCTTTTGGAAAATTTCGATTTTCCAAAAAGAATTGGTCCTAACATATATAATTAACCGCCCTGAAACCGAAAATCGCTTTTTTGAATTTTTTGTTTATATGTCTGTCCGTCTGTCTGTCTGGATGTTTGTTACCTTTTCACGCGATAATGGCTGAACCGCTTTATATGAAAATTGGAATATAAATTAAGTTCGTTGTAACTTAGAATTTAGGCTATATGGCATTCAAAATATTTTATTTAAAAGGGGGCTTATAAGGAGGCTAGAATTAAATAAATCGAAATATCTCCCTTATTACTAATTTTCGTGAAAAATATTACATAACGAAAGTTTCTTTAAAAATTTCCGATAAGTTTTATGCTATGCAAAATCTTTATAGGACTGATATTTAATGAGATAAATGAGTTTCAAAATTACAATAACAACGCCATCTAAGGCGGTGTAATGAAATAATAAAAAAAAAAAAACAAATGACTTGTCTATAAGGGGCCTTGGACAACAACAATCGAAAGCTATGAAACATAGCCTACAGAGAATGTTTCTGTGTTTGTATGAAGTAATATCGGAAGCTAAATTAACCGATTTGTATAATTAATTATTAATTCGCAATTGGAAAGTGTAGTTTCTCTAGATGGACATAATGCTATAATGTTATTACAGTAACTTCTGAGTAAATCGAGGACAGGTAAGATTAAAATAGCTTCTTATGCACAGAAAACTTGATAGGCTATTATGTACATTCGTTTCCTGTAATTCCTAGAATAATTTTTATGGTCTCTGGATCAAAATGATCGCATTTTAATTTTTTAAATACAATTTAAATTAAATAACATAACAAACGATTTACCATTCTATCAAACACGAATGTTTCCTGGATCAAATGTCCTATTATAATTATGTAATTACTTTATATTTATTTCTAACGGGTGCAGCGGAGCGCACGGGTACGTCTAGTAGAAAATAATGCAGGGATTTTGCGAAACGATTTCTTACGTTCTTGTCATTAGACTTTGATTGCCATGAAAATGTTCATGTCATATTATGCGACAAACAAAACAATATCACCGTCCATTCCAATACGCAAGAGGGGTCCGCATATATACATAACTTATTTGGAAGAATCTATTACACTCCATGAGAGGTTGCAATGTATTTTAAAAAATAATGTTATTCAATTGTGGTTTGACATGAACGCAAAACAGATTTGTGCACTATTCTTGCGTAACTATAGAAAGTTGGCATTACTCAAATACAGTGGATAAATAACATTAACCATATTAATTGGATATTCTTTTGTGCTTATACAGTATAAGTAAAACTTAATTATTTATTAATGGTCTATAGCTCAAAAAGTATTTCACTTATCCTCTTAACTGTAGTCTTGTTTTAATTAAATATAGTTGGAGGATTGACTTTTATCCATACATTATTTCATTCCGTTCATTAGGCACACTTTTTTAATTGGTTATTTTACGACGTTTTATCAACTGGGTTATCTAGCGTCTGAGTGAGATGAAGGTGGTAATGCTTTGCAAGATGAGTTCAGGGTTAGCGACGGAAGTTATCCAGCATTTGCTGAGGGAAAACCTCTGAAAAAACCTCAACCAGGTAACTTGTCCCATTCAGATTTGAACCCGGAACCTTTCATTTCACAATCAGACGTGCTAACCGTCATTCCACAGCGGTGGACTAGACACACTTAAATTTAACAGCAAACTGTATTACTTATTCTAATTTCTTTGTAGATATTACTCGCAATTATAGAGTTATCCACAAATATAGCCTGCTGTTACATTTTTAGTTCTATCCCTTTGGATTTTCGATTTTTAATTTCTGTATTGATATTATAGGCCCGTCTCATACATTCTCAGTACCCTGCGTATTTATGAGGGTGGTTACATAACATTAGATTAGATAAGATTAGATTAAAATTTGGTCTAATGTGTCTCTGTTAAGCCAAAGTATCGCGGGCCTAATTTAGCATGGGATAATTGCTTTTTAGACGGAAGAGAATCATGGTTATAATCAGTAACGAATGAGGAAGAGCGTACTGTAGTTGTGTTGCATGCGAAACATTCTACTGTTCATGTATAGACCCTCCCAATAATCCATTCTCAACTTCTGATCAGAAGTAATATCTTGCTAACGATTGTGGAAGGAATGAGTGGAAACATGTTTGTTACCAATGTCAGTGACTCACATTCCTCCATGTGTAATATTACATGCCGACATACAAGGTACACAAATTGGAAATAGATATCAAATAAGCCGAGATCAGTCGATAAAAGCTTTACACTTCGTCAAGAGCTTGATATTGGAAACCAACCAAAATATTGGATTGACAGGTAAACCTTTAAGTACATCAGCTGTTGTGTTTTGTGCAATAAAAGATTTAGCAATGTTCTATCCTGACAGGAAATTAAACAACTTGTAGAAATGTTCATATTGTTCGCAACAAAGCTAGGAACAATTTAATTCGAATATCAGAGAACGCTACAAAACTTGAGTGACAATTAGCGATCAGTATTGCAGTTGTAGTTTTCCGTTTTCTCGTTCAAAGACGAGAGGGACTCTTTTAACCTATGACACGGGATTCCCAGATTTACTCTGATATCGTTTTCTTTTCTTGCCCTTTTTAAAAATAGCTCCACTGCTGTTATAACGTATATTTCAGAAATTAAAGCCTCAATTTTATTCATACATTAGGTTGATGCATAAGTTCGTAGCAAATTTGTTTCCCAAGATAGGATACTAAGGTCTTTCCCAGATTGGTCATTTGTGTTACTGAATATGTAGTTTTTCAATTTTTAAGAAGCTATGTCTTATTTATGGGCTATATAAAATAGAGATTTAAATTTAAAAAACACATTTCCGACACATCCAGTATGTTTGAATTTAACCGAGGAGTAAAGTCATCGGAAGCCATAGAACTATTTCATCATTTAATGGGGCGAACGCTATCGGAGAAAGTACAACAAAAAATATTTTCTAGTTCCATAGACGGCCATTTTGACATATATATATTTCCCTACACTCAGGAAGACCGTCCGACTTTGATGAAGACAGTATAAAGGCTTTAATTTACAAAGGTACACGTCTATCAATTCGGGAATTGGCGAATATGACGAATCGAGGGAAATCAATCCTGGTAGGACTTGCATACTACGGGCAAAGTTAAAAAAATTGGACGTATGGCTACGATACGTTTTGAGAAAGAACAACAACAATCGGGATGCTGCCATTTGAAGGGTTTAAATATGTAATGGGTCAAGTGACAAAAATATTTTCGCTTTTTAGTTTTAAAGTATGGCATGAAACAACCGTTATAGAAATACATAAATGGCGAAGTAACATGGGACCTGGAAATAGGTTAAAATTGTGTTTACAAATATCGCTAGCCTCAAGGAACATCATCGTTTCCAGATATATTTGGCTATGTGCTGCTAGCAAGCAACGTCCTCAATTTTACCACCAGTGCATGTCTGTATAGTGCGCTCTCAGAATTTTTGTAAACATTACAACTCCTATTGTATCGTGATATTGTTACAGAATGAATGATAGTGAATGTAAGCAATAAAAATGAAGAAAGGACAAGGTTCTATAGAGTCTGCTAGGGGAAAGGATGTGTGCTTCAATGAAAATATACAAAATAAATTATTAATTTCATTCAAATTTCAAGTAACACTCGTTAGTACCTCGGGTTAAATATCATAATAGTTTCATTTAACACCGGAAATTGTTTATGTAACAAATTTACCAAATCATTAGTGATGTTAAAATTGTGTAATTAAGGCGTATAAAAATAAGATGTCGTTGTTCCTATGGTTTTACTTCATTTGTTGATGAATATGACCAAAAATACCTCGTTTCAGAACACTGCTTTAAAATCTTTTATGCAAAACTCCTGCGATGATATGATTTCAAATATAAGACATTTGGCAGAAAATTGGTGCACTCATAAAAGGTTTACTTAAAATAATTTCGTATTTTTACTATTTTAATTAAAATTTATTCATGATTATATTAGTATAGGCTACTAAGTTTTGTTTCTAAGAGTTGAAAAAAATAATCTCTTTCCATATTAATGTTCATTCACTCTATTCAATTCATTATACTTAGTAGGCCTACAATATAATTAACATCTTGTGGTATAAACTTTTCCAAACCAATTGCAGAAATATTCAAAAGACAATGTTGTAGTTCTTCGTTCATCAATTTCACAACGAAAATATTTAAAATTTTATAATTAGGCTACTATTAAAGTGTTTTTTGTATAATAACCAAAACCCTAACATACCTAGTGTGGTGAAATAGGGTTATTCATATTGGAGAATTAATAATAATAGTAATATAGTTCACATAGCCTTTTATATATCATAGTCTTGTAGCATAAGATACAATTAATACTAGAGGAGAAAAATTCGCTCCTCTAATATTAATTGTTAATATAACAGATATATTCTTTAGAACCAAAAAATAATAATCTTTACGTAGCGTAAGATACATCTCATGCTCTTTGACTTTATAATCCTATTTTTCATGATCTTGAGTGAGTGCGAATTTAATATAACGTGATAAATTTGTAAAATAATGGATACATTTTCTAATAATATCTTGACAACCACATTATGTGATTAAAAATTTATTTCCTACAAAAACAAAAAGACTCGTTTCTTTCTCCGAAACGTATTTCTTCACTTGGTTCATTACATATTTCAACTCTTCGTTTGTTCTTTCTTGATTGTTCGTCGTAGTTTAGGTCGTCAACAAATCGATCGCCCCAGATGATGAAAAATGTTGCCTTTATAACAATATCAAGAATCGTTTTCGTCCCAGATTGTTACTAATAACGAGATATGTTACTTTCACATCAACATCAATAACAGAAAGAAATAGCTGAGCCCTAAGAAAAAAAAAAAGATCAGGAAGGCTGCATCAAGCGGTTTTTCAGCACGATAATTCTCACCCGCATATTGCAAACGTTAGAAATGTCGTTAGCCAAGAGATCGACTGGTAAGTTATTTCACATTTACCTTATGCTTCTGATCTTAAACATATTTTCGTCTTTTTTGCTTCTTAACCGAACAATCTCCGAGGAATATCTTTTAATAACGAGGCGCTGTTTTTGAAAATTGGCTTGGCGATGTATTAAACTTCAAACAGTCAGATTTCTTCAGGCGTGGAAACAAAAATTTTATAATTATAACATAGATGATCTTGGATTTAATAAAAACACTACGATGTTATGCATTAACCTAATATTTTGTCCTACGACATACAAAATGCACTTCATGTCATCTTTTTAGCTGAATATATTGGTGTTCTATATTTAAATTGATGCGCTGATTTCAGATCTCCAATCATAGGACGTCAGATTTTTTAGTTATTGAACTGTAACATTAATTCTAAATCTTACTATTCAGTACTACCTGTACCGTAAAATCAGATATATAAATTGAGCTTAGTTTTTTATTATTTGTAAATTGTTATATTATATTATTTTAAATACATTGCATTTATAAGAAGATATACACTTACAATACGTAGTAAGCACTAACACTCTTGTTAAACGTGATTGAAACCTTTGCCTTTCCGCTTATGTTGGCATGTGGTTGATCGCTGTAGGAACCAGCATAAATCACTCATCATGATCGGACCGTAATGACCATGGTCCTTGATTCCATCGTTGATATGTCCTGATGGAACCTCTCACCATATTCGTCACTTACAGCGTAGAGATTTGATGAAAGGTCAACGTGTGAATGAAGAAAGTGCATTTTTAAAGACATGCGACAACCTAGATTCTGAAATGGTCTAAGCATGTTATATTACTAGCTCAGCATAATTATCAGCTCGACAATTTCGTAAAAATCTAGTTAACACTAGTACAAATGTGTTCCAAGCTTCAAGTTCAAGAACACTGACGTGAACGTAGTGTCACACATCATAATTAAAAATAATAAATGTTATTATTTTTAAATTATGACGTGATAGAAAAAATGGACTTCAGATCTATAATGAGTACACTCATATTAGGGTTGATGCACTTATTTTTGTTCAGTAGCAAAATCACAATAAAATAAATGAAATGGATTTAAATGTATTAGAATGTAAAAAGTAAAAATTAAAAATGTTATTATTTTGAAATTGTGACGTGAAAGAAAAACGGACTTCAGATATGTAATCAGCACACTCAAATTAGGGTTGGTACACATGTTTTTATTCAGTAGAAAAATCACAATAAAATAAATAAAATCGATCTAAACGTATTACAAATGTAAAAATTTCAAATTAGAAATGTTATTATTTTAAAATTGTGACGAGATAGAACAAAGAAAAAGGACTTCAGATCTGTAAGCAGCACACTCAAATCAGGGTTGGTAGAGTACGTTGGTAGACTTGTTTTGTTCAGTAGCAAAATCACTGTAGACCAGTGATATCAATGCAGATACAATTTAAGTTCACCATGAAAAGGAATGAGTGAGTCCAGATATGGACTGCTTTATTTCATCAAAGTTTAGGCCAGACTTCTTTGGATATATATATATATATATATATAATGCCAGTCGACCTGGTTGGCGAGTTGGCATAGCGCTGGTCTTCTATGCCCCAGGTTTCGGGTTCGATTCCGGGCCAGGTCGATATAATTTAAGTGTGCTTAAATGCGATAGGCTTATGTAAGTAGATTTACTGGCATGTAAAAGAACTCCTGCGGGACAAAATTCCGGCACATCCGGCGACGCTGATATAATCTCTGCAGTTGCGAGCGTCGTTAAATAAAACAAAACATTTAACATGTTATGCAATGCTTACCCATTTCACTTGCGTGATTCGGGTTCCGCACTTTGCAGATAATAATAATAATAATAATAATAATAATAATAATAATAATAATAATAATAATAATAATAATAATAATAATAATAATAATTTATTTATTTATTTAATTTGGCAGAGCTAAGGCCAGTAGGCCTTCTCTTCCGCCCAGCCAGACTCTAATTCTAATTGAATACAATTGCTTACATAGTTATTACATTAATATTCTAGATCATAAAACAACATGAAAGATGGTATTGTTCCAGAAATGAAATGAAGTAAGAAGTCTTATAGGCCTATCGTGGACTTGAGACGCGTAAAGGAATGCTGTTCGTGAATAAGGAAGTTTCAGGAAGATTCATCGATCTCTACACTCAGATGTTAAAATTCTGATAAATGTTACCATTTCATATTTTCAGTAAGTAGACGTGTTTCCGTTTCCACATAACGTGTATATAATGTACAAATCATTGTACAAGGTTACAAGCAAATGAAGTACGGCAATACAAGAGTAACAAGTGCTTAACTTACATAAACACATGTATCTGCGTAGAGAGTTGTGGCCGAGAATGAAGAAAGTGGCTACAGAAAGCGGAACATGCCAATCTGATAAGCTTCGTTGCTCTCGCTAAGAAACAAAGTTTAATTTTCCTCGAAGTAAGTCGCAGCAAGAACTTTGTAGTTCAGAAAAGACTTTCAGCTTGAAGAAACTATAAATTGCGTTTGCAAGAACTGTCCGGTAATTGAATACACGCCAGAATCACGACCCTTTTTATTTTTTTACAGTAGCGATAAAACATTATGAACTTTGTTGTCAAAATACTACATCTTCTGTCTTCTTCTGGAAACTGGATCACGAAATTTAATAAAAGAAAACTTGAAATGAGAAGATGAACAAAACAAGAGTTTTCTGAGGAAACAAGCTATTAATTTGTCCATTGCACTCTGCGAAGCTGAATTCCGTTCTCTGTAATGTAATGCTCTTCGCAATCCTTTAACACACTTAAATCAGGCAAGTCGAAAAGTACAAAATTCTTCCGATCTTGTGTGTCAGTATCTTAGAGAATTAGGTCAATTTAGTTAATGGGTTTCTGATATTTTACTTTAGAGAAGTTAATTGTTTTAAGTGGTGATTAGTCAAAAGCCATCAGACATCCAAAATTAAATTTCTCTAAGCGACGTGTTTATGAAGTAACTTCAACAAAAATAATAAAACCCGATGGAAATGAAATTTCTTTTAAAGCTTAATTTTCATAATGGAATCAAATTTATTTCTCCTGGAAAGACCATCAGAACAATCCGACACGCTTCCTTTGTTTATCTACTGTCTTTTCATTTCTACAGCAAGAGTATATTAAGTGTCTAAAGTGTTCAGGTGGTGATAAAAAATTAAGTTACTTCATTAGTCTTCCGACATTGAATAATCAAATACTGTAAGTTAAAGTCGAACATGGTAATGCATCTTGACGGTCCTTAGTTTGAACCTTGTATAGGGTTGATTGCTTGTCTGTTACCAATAACTCCAATCTTGTTTTGAGCGTTTCATGTAACGGAAATGCGTTCGATTTTCTTGTGTCAGGTTAAAACAGTAGAGAACAATGGACTTAGTTTGAACTATGACAAATGTATGGATTTTCGTGATGAATTTATACATTTCTTTAACAAATCGAATATAGGCCTAAAAGGCATAATGGCATCAAACTAACTAAAAGTTGATTTGATTCCAACCTACTTGTTTTAAATCGTACTACTGTAAAACTTCGGTTGTACCGTTTTCGTTAACATCTATTGGTAGGAAATATATTTAAAGATTGATACATCCAATTGTCCTTCAAATAATTGTAACTGACCTATTCTAAATTTATCTCCTCAAGTTAAGTATCTCGGAAAAATAATAAATCGACCAAGAATTACTATGGAATAAACATGTCTTTTTTTTCTTTGCATTAGACTATTTTATTATCCTACGATTCATATTTTACGAATGATTTACCTCGCATTAGTACAAGCTATATTACAATATGGTATTATAGGATAGGGTTGTGTTTTTAGTACTTCCCTCATGCCAATAACTCTGCTACAGAAAAAAATAATAAACATGTCTTAATAAGTCTCTTGATTATCCCTCAGAACTGTTGTATTCTGAATTTGAAGTATTTGATATCCATGAAATTTATAATAATATTTTACTGAATTTCGTACATAAAAACCAAAATTCATTTAATTGATTTTATTTACATTAACATAAAACTGAAATATCACACAACATATGGTTGAGAGATTCTAAATATAGTATACTACAACTGTAGGTTATAATCACAGTAGTAATTTCGGTCCAAAGCTAAATTCCCAAATATTCAATTTGCTAAGGCTTCTTATAAAAAAATAAATAAAAGTAATTCTTTAAGTAGAAAATATACCATTTCTATTATTGTAATATCTGTGTTTTCCTTTTTCACGTTTTATTCTGTTAATTAATAAAACATTCGTCTTAAATGTTGTGGAATGCACCATGAGCATGAACATGTACTCTTTCTGAGGGTGCTAGAGTGAATTTTTTATTAAGAAAACAATATGTATCTTTGTTCCAGCAATAAATTTGTAATATTATTACAAATATATTATTATTATTATTATTATTATTATTATTATTATTATTATTATTATTATTATTATTATTGTCAGTGCTGTGAGTAACATGAGAGTGAAGTGAAAGCTTATCAGTATCAATGTGAAACTTATGTAGGCCTATACAAATGTGGGTTGTAAAACAAAATTAGTTTCACTTATTAATTAGGTTATTTCATGTATTATTACAAATGTGATTACTGTGTATTATTTGTATTGTGTATTTTAATTCTATTGTGTATTATTTTTATTGTGTGTAATTAAGTTACCACTGCTACCGTGTGTTTGCTCTCTTACAGTGTAAATAAATACCTACATACTACTATCATGTGATTGTCCGGCGCCGTGGCGTCGTGGTCCTGCCTAGGATCCCGTTACGAAATGTGCACTGGTTCGAGTCTTCATGGATGAGGAAATTTTCTCATAAATTTTCCGTCATGGGACTGGGACTGGTGCCAATCCAACATCGTGATGCACTAGGAGAGTTAAAATAGATAGCGAAATCGGATTGCAAAAGCCAGCTATAAGGGCTGAGGGGATCATTATGTTAATCACACCATACCTCCATTCTGGTTGGATGATGTCAAACTCTCTTTCGGCATGTGGACGTGAGGCCAGTAACCGGCTGGTCGGTCTGGGCTCTTTAAGGACTGTGGCGCCACGGATTATCATGTGATCAAAATAATCATAAGACCTAAAATATTAGGACGCTAGAAAAATTCACTTCTTTCCTTCTTTCCTTCTTTCCATCCTTCATCCATCCATCCATCCATCCATTCATCCATCCATCCATCCATCCATCAATCTTCACGCATGCATACGCACATATATATACATGCATGCATACATACATACATACATACATACATACATACATAATTCAATACGTAGCACGGTGAAAGTTCCAGGAATTGTTAATAATTCAAATGTAAGTATAATATTGTGATTGATTACTAATAGATTGAAACAATCAATACCAGCTTCACAACAACAAATGTAACTATCTCGAGGGTAATATAAATGTTATCACTAAAGATGAGGGTTTTGGGCGCGGCACGAAAAACACGTTGACTCGACAGGGAGCATAGGTGGACAGACAGGTGAACAACTACGACCAGTGAAACCAAAAAAATGCAACTACACGCTATCCTTTTGCCTACTTGCCGTCTTATAACAACACGAAACGAACACAGGCTTTCACAGTCCAATGCACGTAGTGAGCAGTAGTTACCTGCAATAAGGAAACTAAGCAAACAAAGGATGTGAAATTAAATACTTTGTTACGGAGATGCAGCAATGATATGTTGCGCATCCAAGCAAACACAATTGTATGTACAGTATGTGAGTATGAAATTACAATATTATGTATGAAGTATTACGTAGAAAACATAAAGACAATATTGCACAAGCTTTAAAGGTGGTCATTCCCCCAACATCGAAATCGGTATCAAACGCAAAATCAGAATTTGCTGAGGATTTATGTGCGATGATGAATAAAGCAAATATTCCGTTCGAGGATTTTTTTTTAAATATACCAAGCAGCGCGTTCCGAATCAGACAACTCTCCGTAAAGACTATGTTTCTGATTGCTATGAAAATACATTGGGTTATATTAGAAGATCTGTCAACGATAACAAAATATGGATGTCGATAGATGAAACTACCGATGTAACAGGAAGATTTTTGGCACACGTATTTGTAGGTGTACTATCAAGAGACGGTCCAGGTAAAACCTTTTTGTTGACTGCCGAGGTTTTGGATAAAGTGAATCATAATTCTATTGAAGTCTTGTTTCATAATGTTATGGTCTTTTATGGCCTCTTGAGGTTAGATACGAAGAAGTACTACTGTTCGTTACCGATGCTGCTCCCTATATGGTGGAGGCAGCAAATGGAATAAAAGAGCGGTATAAGAACATTATTCACATAACGTGCCTTGCTCATGGTCTCCATAGATTGGCGGAGGAGATCCGTGCTATGTTTAGTGGTGTTGACACCTTCATGTCTGCAATGAAGAAAATATTTCTTAAGGCGCTGCAAGAATACAACAATTTGGAGACATTGCACCAGGTATTGCCCTTCCACCAAAACCAGTAATTAGAAGATTTGGTACCTGGGTAGAGGCTTTCTCATATTATGCAGTAAATTACACTTCAGTTATAAAAGTAAATGATGCTTTAAGTACGGAAAATGCATCTGCCATTAATACTATCAAATCTCTCATTTCCTCTAAACTGTTTGAAGATAAAGTTCATACACCAAAATCACGAAACGATACCGGAAAGCATAACACAGAAACGTCTGGTTTGGAAATATCCAAGGCCATAGCAATATTAAAAGAGGTGTCAGAAAATATCATTAAAGGACCTCCAGGACCTTACCACAGACGTTGAAAGAAGCTTTTCGCAGTTCAAAAGTTGTTTGAGTGATCGACGACGACGTTTGACATTCGATAATTTAAGAATGTCTGTAGTAGTGCAGTGCAATTCGGCTTGTGATGGCTCTGAAACTATGGATGAATCATAAAGGCAAGTTTCTTCTTCTAACTATACTTATGTTTCAACATATTCCTCATATTCGTATATTGTCATCTGCTAGACCTTGACGGAGTATTGCATTTGTCAGTTCTAAGCTGTACTCTTCGCGTGGTTTAAGTCGGACGTCAACACAGGCACTGGGCATTCAGCTGTATAATGTCTATGCACACGCAACCTGACGACAATCCGCACAAATCCCTTATCTTAAGTTATTACCTACAGTAGCGTGCAAATTAATCCGAACAACGTAATTACTTATGCAAAAACACTCAAACGGGATAAAAAAAAAGGATCTAAGACATACCTCAGTAATCTATGTGGCCTCCCTTGTTCCTAATAACAGCTCTGAGACGATTTGGCATGGATTTTACTAATTTCCCACAAACATTCTTCATTTCTTCATCGCGAAACCATACACTAATGAGGGCAGACATCATCTTCTCCTTTGTAAAACAATCCATTTTTTGCATTTTTATTTTGCAAATTGACCACAAGTTCTCAATGGGGTTGATGTCGGGTGAGTTGCCTGGCCAGGGGAGTACCTGAATATTCTTCTTGTTGAAGAATTCTGTAGTTTTTCGAGACGTATGGCATGGTGCCAGGTCTTGTTGGAACACACCTCTGCCATCAGGAAATGATTTTTGCAGCTGGGGTACGAGTTTGGTTTCCAATAAGTGAATATATTTGTCAGAATTCATCATTCCCTTGATAGGTATTAATGCTCCAGGCCCTTCATGTGTAAAAAACCCAAAACATTACTTTAGGGGGTATTTGGGTGCTTGTTGGAGATGAGCTGCTGTTACTTTTTCGGATCCTTTCCGTACGTAGGAAACACGGTGGCCATGGACCTCGAAATGAGACTCATCGGAAAAAAGTACATTCGTCCAGTCATTCACTGTCCAATGTTGATGTAAATTTGCCCACATTAAGCGTTTTTTGCACATAACAGGGGTTAGCAGTTGCTTCTTAATAGGCTTACAAGCCCTTCGTCCAACTTCCAAAAGCTTACGCCGCACTGTTGTGACGTGAATATTCGCCCCAGGGCAGTGGTAGCCATTAACTCGCGGGTTAAGTCGACAGCAGTTAGTCTAGGATTTAATTTACTTTTCCTGACAATTAAACGATCATCTGCAGGTGAAGTCTTCCTTTTCCGGCCAAAGTTTTCTTTTTTCTGGGGTGTGATGGATCCAGTCTCCCTGTATCGTTTTATGATCGAATTAACAGTAGCCAAACCGATGTGACATTCTGCAGCAATTTGCCTCTGTGTCATAGAAGAATGCTCTGCTAATGTTATAATTTTAGACCGTTTTCGTGGAGTTGTATCCATTTGTGAAGACACAGAATGTACACAGGATTGCAGTATTAAGTCCTCAACACAACTGATATGTTTATAAGTACAAAACGACAGGCAAAATGTCACATATTATAAAAAAAATAATAACGACAGACCTTTAACAATGGAATTACACGTACTACAGATGTCAAAGCGATATGAGCAGCTGTGAGGCCAAAAATGACAGAAAATGTAAAAATATATCGTGTTCGGATTAATTTGCACGCTACTGTACTTACATATAAAATTATCATTATACGATAGAAAATTCAATGTCAATTCATGCATGTGTTTTGGTACTGTATTGATAAATAATTATTAGAGGATATAACTTGTAATCTAAGTGCTTTCTGGTTTGGGTGCGTAGTTATAAATTATTTTGTACGACCGCACTATCGGTCCTACAAGTTTGTAACACAGTGTCCAAAACATACTGTATATGTATGTAACAATACAGACTTATTTTTAAAAAGCTGATTGTTAGGTTAATTTTAATAGAAATTTAGTTGAAACCATGATCGAGGAAAAGTTTTCTTTATCTACTATAATATTAACTTGGAAAGTCGGAATTATACTTATGTCCCAAGCGAGAAGCATTTATTTATAAGCAACTTAAATTAATTAATTAATTAATCAATCAATCATTATTTTGAAGTTATATGTTATGACATGACCACATAATTGAGTTTTAGCAACATGTAATATACAACGTTTTATCTTATCCTACCTAATTATTGTAATTATTTTTTTCTTCTTATACAGTTCATTTTTCTTTTCCAAACTTACCATGCATTTAATGGACTGCCGTAAGACAAAGTATCCTAATCAAATGTGATATATAATATGATATTGAATTTAACAAATGCGATTGCAATTAGACATTAAACATAGTCGAGAAAAAATGAAAAATGTTTAATACAAGCATTCTTAAAATTTAAATGCACTGACGTGTTAATTAATTACCAGTTTTGTGTAGATGGATCCTTAAGATGACGAGTGATCCCTTCTAGGAAACTAGCACCAACTGTTCAGTCAACACTTCGGAAGTTCCTGTAGCCTTCAGAAGGAGCTGAGTTGCGAGCGGAATGCTATCTCTTGCACGATGAGCAAGCCTTGGGCTGTGATGTAGGACAGATTGTATTTGTCTTTGTAGTATTAGGTAGTTGGCGTACAGATACTAGTCTTCTCAGTGTTAACTTCTTCTGGTTGATAAGCAGTCGAATCGTGCGGTAGGCTCAATAATAATGGCGGCAGAGGAGCGAGGTAATATGGCTATCTTATCATTACGTCTAGTGCTGCCGTTTTCGGCAATCACATGGACTTCCTCAAACACTGTGAGAACTTTCCCACCGAGAGCATTGGCTATTAAGCTTGTTGTGCGATATATTCTTATTTGAGGTCCTCGCCGTCCTCTATTGAATAATGTCTTTTCTATGACTTTATGTCGTCACCATGTAAATACTATTAATGGAGAAAAATTCGTTCTGGCACTGGAAATCGAACTGGCATAGCTCAGTTGGTTAAGAGCACTCAGCGCACCAAGCTGAGATGTCCTGGGTTCGATTCCTTGTGTCGAAACGAATTCTTCTCTACTAATGATGTCTGGCGTTACGTAGCGTTTCCCCAATAGGACAAGATCCCAGAACATGAGCAAGGGTTTCTGGCTCACTGAAGCAACTCCCACAGCAGTATGTCCCCTGAGATCTTCCCGGTACGGTTCTGACTGCACACACATTAATTTTCATTTTAATAACCTCTCGCCATTTCGCTCCCCTCAAACCGTTGGGGTTAGCAATAATGAATTGTTTAAAGCCCTAGCATGATGTGAAACTTACTGTGCTGCTAAGCAGGGTTGCCAGATTTGGCGATTTATAGCAATTTAGGCTACATAAGAGAGGTAACTGGCGAGTAATAAATTTGTCAATTCGTCGAATCGCCCTTTAGGGTAACTCGAAAATTGAAATGTCTAAATTATGCTACATTTCATTTCTTTTTATATGTTTACAATGCATTATTTGTAGGTTTTCAGATCACTTTATAAAACCGGAAGTCATTGTTGTTCAATATTGACAGTATTTTTGTAACATGCTTCGAATTCTCTTAATCTTTGTATTAAAATATCTTGCACTCTGACGTCATAATGTCAAAAGGCAGCAAAATGCGTCATTATCGTTCGCTGTTCGTTTGTTTGATATATTATTCTGTTAGAGCTAACTGCTAATAGTATTAATGGGGTAATGAGAAAATACGACAAGTATCAGAAACAATATCCCAAAGCCTGGGAGAATTTTTCTGAATTTAAAATAAATTAAAAGTCTTCATGTGTGGGTGTTATTAATGGCAAGACTTTGTTATAGCATTACCACCAATTGCTTGTATCCCATTCCAAATCCGAAAAATTAAAGACGACACAACTTGTTCCTAAATATTGGGCATATCTTTCAAGAAATAACAATCCTACACATTATAATTAAGGCGAATTTAGGCTACGTGCAAATCGGCGAGTAACACCCATCACAATCTGGAAACCTTGTTGCTAAGTAACCTGTCGTTTATAAATGAAATATTCCTTTCTAATCAAGGAATTTATCCTCTGATTAAGGTTATGGCTGATATGTATCCTACATCTATTATCAGGCAAAATATTTAACTTGACGGTAAGTGTCACAGAAAGAACAATTGTTTGTATACATCTCAAGTATGAATAGTGTAATATATAGCTAATCGGCGATGTATGCAATGAAGGGGTAAAGAAACTGATCACCCTACGCCATTATATCCAGGCCTAGTTGTCTTATAAGAGGTGCGTTGTTGAAATCACTTGTGAGGTTCACACCTGTCTTCGGACAATTCACTAAACATCAACAACAATCAACATTTTTTCACATGTGGAGTGAGATATTTCTAACAGTTACTAATAGTAGTTAGATAAACAGCAAACTGTGTCACAAAAATTAGATAGGCCTAAGTGATTTTCTTTTTTCATTTTTTTGCTTTCCCACTAAAGAAGCGTTTTATGTTTAAATATACTATAATTTAAATCGGATTGGTATCTTGCAAGAAATGCATCACATTACCCTATACTACTAGACCAATTTAAAATAATTGAACTTCCATAACTAGTGAACCGTAAGTAATGTCATTAATTTCAGGGTGTTATTCTTTTTGCTTCATTTTCGAGAAAATGTGGTTTTATGTTAAACATATCATAGCGTGTTTTGGGAAATCCACTGATTTAATTTTTAATATGCTCAGTCAGTTCAAGAGCATTCTATTATGACTAGTGGCTTGTGCAGCAAATGCTGCAAACTAAGTTCATTAGACGTTCAAATAAAAATTTTTTTCAGATTTATTTTCATTGAAGAGTACCAGGCATTTTGAAAGCTATTTGCTTCCAAAATAATTAAACATACTCCCTCTGAATGTTTTTTATGCCAAATACTTTTTCTTGATCCTATTCAACTTCAGTTTTTGAGTTATAACTCGAAAACGCAAATAACAATGTCAGGACGATCAGTGGGGTTTTTATGAAGAGTAAAGCAATAACTATTTCAGGTCATTCTGGATTGCAGATGAAAGTTAAAAAAATGTCAGGTTTGCTATGCTTTCGAACAATAGACAGAGCATCTTGGTAAGCTGCTGCATGTAGAGCTTGAAATATAGAGGGTAAAATCATTTTATCCTGCTAAGAGATCTTGATGAAATGATCGGGAGATTACAAAATTTTGTAGGCCTCTTATTTTATTAGTAAGTATTACCTTTTGGTCTTTCCTTAGGAACTGTAATTTTTGCACTCTCTCGAGCTAATACTGAAGAGAATGGCGCATATAAATATGTACACTACACAGCCATTAAGTATATGAAATAGATTCAACCCCACTTGATTAATAACTATAAAAATATTTGATTTTTAATAACAATATTGTTATCTTACGTAAGTATATATAGCCGCCACTCAGTAAATTATAGAAGTGAGGATCTAATTTAAGATATTCTCAACATCTACTTACATAAGCCCAAAACGTTTTCATATCATCAATATAGCATTAATATATGTTAATGAAAAATAGTCTCATCGTGGGATTAACTATAATAATATTTCATTTCTAATGATAATAATGTCATCAAACCACCTCAAGTTTTGTAGATTTTGATATCCAATACACAGCTTCACTCAGAAAATTACACACCGCAGAATCACACCTGTAAATTATTTTTAGTAAGTCTTGAAGTTTTAATAACCAATTGAATTTGAGCTCTAAATATGTCAGCAATCCTACAGGTCATGGCCTTCGTGTAATAGACTATTGTTTATTGTAGTGTGTGTTTTGTTTTATTCTGAAATGCAATTAGTTCTCAAAACTGACGAAAATAGGAAAGTTATTTAGGAAATCTAACTTTTCACTGAAAGTTAGTGTTTTTCTGAAAATCCTTGGATGACAAGCTTCAAAATGACGGGTCATTCATTAAAATCCGTTCAGCCGTTTTCCCGTAATTTCCATTACCAGTTCAAATTAAGCATATATATATATATATATATATATATATATATATATATAATTAATGATTGAATAATTTCAATTTGACCTTTACATGTAACCAGTAAATATAACATTTTATAATTCCTTTTCAGAAGAAAATGCTGCATATGTTCAAATCAAATTTCTGCACAATTAAAGGCCAAAACTAAATTTCTTTCAATCGCCCATTATAATAATACACTGCTCTGTTCAATTTACTGAGCGTATTGGGAAATAAATATATGGTTTTCCCAGAACACGCCATGAAATATATCATATAAAACAATTTCTGTCTCGAATAATAAGCAAAAACGAGCAACAATTGTATGAAACTTTTTTGTTTGAAATTAGGTTCGTTCCAATAAGCGGTTCATGGATCAGTTCATGTACGGTTCCTGTACCATCTTATGCGCATGCGCTAGTTTAGCATCTGCTATGGGATTGAAACTGGACTGGACGCTGTTGGAACGCTTTCGCGGATCGTTATGTACTAAATCCAGAGATGCTATAACTGTGATCATCTTTGCTAAGAACGGGATGCTTACTATTATCTTTTCGCAGCTAATTGTAATTGCAGAAAATATAATTTTGATCATTTTCTATTAAAAGATGACAAAAAGTATGGAAGGCAAGAATTCCTCTAATTCAATGTCGTGTACTAGGGGACTCTCATCTAAAATTAGTTCTTCTTTTAATTACTAATTTATGTACGTAATTTATTATACTTTTAATCAAAGCTTCATGTTTGAATTGTAACTAACTATTTCAATACCCAAATAATTTCCATTCCCTTTCTTTCTGGCGAGAATTTAAATTAAATCTCTAGTTTTATTATTCGTCTGCACTGTCACTTTTCATCTTTAACCTCAAAGATGTCAACAGTCGGTCATGTCTTTCTTCAGTATCCAGGAGACGTTGGTGAGCTTATGCGCATGCGCGTCTCGCGTACTCTTCCGTACATGCCTCAATCCGCGGACTATTTCTGACCGTTCCGAACCCGTGTCAAAAGCTTGTTGGAACGCCCGACTGCACATGTTTCCGGTTCAGGACTGGTTCGGATTGTGTTGGAACGCTTTTTCTGTACTGCGCATGCTCACGATGGTTACGGACGGTTCCTGACTGTTGTTGGAACGAACCTAATAATGACTTTATTTACGGTTCACTCTATACGAAGCAATATGAAGAAAAACTATGACTATCGAAAAGGAAATTACGAAATAATGTAACATTTTAATTACCTATACTGAAACATTTACAGGTTGCTTAAATAAAACAGAGAATAATACCTCATCAGGTTTTATTGGTCGAAACTTGAAAAAATGTTATAATGAACATATTTCTGGAAACAAATATATCGTCGGCTTAGAGCAGTGATGTCAAAGCAAGCGCATTTTTCTGGACTTTACGTCGTGCGCGGGCAACAAGTGCTAGGTATGGAACGAGGAAGGATTATGTATATGAATAAGCAGTCTGTTGGATTAGAAAACAGTGGTGCACAAACTTCAAATGGAACGTGAAATTTTATGTCGTTATTTTTATATAGCTACTTTCTGTTTAATATTATATACATTGTATGTAAAACAAAAGTACTAACACTGATTTCTTAATATTTCAGTTGTGTTTTAACGTTAATAACATAAAAAAGAGTTAAGAAGGAATATTCGCATAAATTCCATATTAGTACAACTTACAATACTGTACTAAGTGAATGAAACACATCATCCTTTTATTGTTATGAAACACTTTTCCTTAAATATTAACTGAAAATATCCTTCTTTCCTATTCTAATTCTCAAAATATTCACATTGAAAAATATTAATTACATAAAAGTAAGAAAGTCAAACTAAAAAACATCTTCTACCGAATAACAGGTAAGTTATCGAATTTGTTAACCTTAAATTCTTTTCAGTCTCCATTTAGTTCAATCATGAGGCCGTTGGTCATAATACTGGCGGTAATCTTCTGGTAAAGTCCCGCGCCATAGCGTAGTGGTCTAAAGCATCCTGCCTAGGACTTGCGTTACGGAATGCGCGCTGGTTCGAGTCCTCATGGGGGAAGAAATTTTCTCCTGAAATTTCGGCCAGTGTATGGAACCGGTGCCCAACCAGCATCGTGATGCACTTGAGGGGCTACGATAGGTAGCGAAATCCGATTGCAAAAGCCAGTGTAACGTCTGGAGAGATCATCGTGCTAACAACACGATACCTCCATTCTGATTGGATGATCGGCCAATTCTGCTTCGGCATGTGGTCGTGAGGCCAGCAGTCGGTCTAGACCTTTCACGGACTGTACCGCCACGGATGATTATTATTACATTAATCTTCTGGTAAAATATTTTTTATATTTTGCAAGTCTTCAAACTTTCTTACACTGGTCTTCTTTCTGTTTTGTTCAAGATTTTGTAAGTCTGTCTGATGTCGATTTTCTTTGCGGTATTATATATTTTTCAATGATATGGGAAACTCAATTTGAATAATATGTCACCATTTTGAGTGTAGCTAAGAGCTCTTACATCAGTAACCTTAGGATCGCCTCTATCACGACCAGGGCGAATGTTCTTATAAAATTTAAACTCATCGAATTTTTTTAAGAATTCATGACCTGAGTATGTAACGTCATATGGACGGGGATTTTTTTTGGCTCCCATGCAGATTTCTATGTAATTTTCTGATACACTAATGTTTTTGTTTTTAAGAGTCCGTTCAACTGTGGAATGGATGCAGTCTACTTCTATTTGAGTGTCTTCAACCTAAAATAACTCTTGTTCTATAACGACGTTGCCTTGTCGAAGATAACAGAATACAACTGTTCAAAGACATTTAGAACAATAGAAACCTCAGTTTCGAGTCGCAGAAAACGTAAATCTAATAAAGTAATAATGAAATATGTAGCAGGAAACATCGTGAAAAATATTTGCTAGGTACCGAAATGCACCGACTTAAAAAAACTACTAATCTCAGTAGGACCTAGAAATTTAAAAAATTGAAATCGAAAACTAACTGAATTTCTAATTACTTTGACACTGAAGAGTAATTGAACAATCATAATTATACACCCCTCTGCAATAGTTCAATCATTTAAAGCTTGAATAACAGCAATAAACACACAAAACTTGTTTGACTACACGAGAATGGGCGCTAAGATCGAACACACTATCCACATGGACAGTCGCTATGGAGTTAGCAGCGAGCTTGGATCGAAGTGGATTTGGCTGTTTTGCTCATCACGCGTTTATGTACGCTTACGAGTTGAATTGTGCATAGCGATTTTTCCTACGCGATTCGTCGTCTCGTTCCCTTTCGAATGGTAATAATATGTCATTTTAGACAAAAAAAAAAAAAAAAATGGATTTAGCAGTTTTAAACTCTAAGCCGACGATATATTGCGATATGGATCATATTAAATTCTGGCGTATTATCCTCGTCTGTCTGTTTGTTTAATAGTCACTATAGGAGTTTCTCTTTGTCGTTACCACGCATTGTCACACATCCTTCAAACCTTCGTCTTAGAGAATCACGTACAATTGCGAACATACCTGACTGTTCTCACAAGGGAACCGTTCCAGGTCTTGGTGCTTTAATTTAATGAAAATGCATATTAAGTTAATTTTCGCTCGTTAAGAGACGTGGTGATAGTCGTTCGTTTCGCTTTTTCCACGTTTACGAAATATAATGACTTAAAATCGATGGAACTTATGCCGCTTCTTGCTCGCACTCGGATCCTCATAGTTCAGCAACACCTATCACAGCTCCCGCATTAATGCGCTAGTCTATTTTCATTTTCTCTTAACTCACATTAATAGAGTGCTTTTGCTGAAACACAAATTCAATTTGAATTTAAAATATAAATATAATAGTACGATTCGAAATGATGTGGTCGGAACAAAGAGCCATTTAACAGTACGAACGTTTTATATAGGATGGTTTTTCACAATATTCTGTAAAAACACACACACGCACACTGTTTCCAACATGAAACATTGTTTCGAAAACGTTATCAAACTTTCTCTCATGTTTCTCCGTCACATATCCACATCTCTGCCACGCGTATATTAGCATGTCTTTGAGGACAGGTGAATCAAGCTGTTGATACACAACAGAATGCCATTCAGAAGCCCCTATCGTGCAATGTGTCTGTAATGTTTTCACAGATAATTTTATGTCTCAAATACTCTTCTAACCTTGAAATTACAATTTTCAGTTTGCCTAAAAGAATACACATCCAAGGTTTGCACAAATCTTGTAGTTTTGTTTAGGTATAATTTGTGTTTTAATTCACTAGTCAACAAATTTTAACTTTTTGTCTGTCACTGAAATGAAATCAGCTGATTTTTAATACATTGACCCTGCTGATTACGAAAATGGAAGCGAAAAATCTGTAACACGTAACATTTTTGTGTGACAGGAGGGGAAGTATTTTGATTTAAAAAACATATTCGCGCATTTCAAAATACGTAATTACAACAGTGAAAATAAATAAATTCCTAAGATACAAAATTTATACACAAACTACACTGACGTTTCACAGAAAACTAATAACACTGCATAAATAATAATTACAATAAGAAAAAATAGCATTATATTCCTCTTTCCCTTCAAAATAGGCTTTTAATTTATTAATTTAAAACTGGATCAAATTAACTATAATTTTTTAAGGTTTATAAATTAAATTGATTAAAATCTCAAATAAAATAACTTAGGAGCCCTACATTGAAGTAAACAACCATATATAGATTCAAGCCAGATTTTTAAAAAATGTATTTGGTTACTTACAGTTATTTTTTCCTCTCGTAGTTTGAGTCACCTTTTCTAAATAAAAACCAACAGTAGACCCCATCATACTAGAATCACACCTTCCTTGATATCGTTGTTCTATCCTGTGTAAATCTTGATTGAATCTTTCCCCTTGTTCATCGCTTACAGATGGGAATGTAGGAAATGTATTTTCAATGACATTCCACAACCAAGCTTCTGGTAACCATGCAGGAGTTCTTGTACAAGCTGTTGGTAATTGTCAGCTTTATTATTACCGAAAAACCACTAACAACACTTCCAAAGGCATTCCAAGCTTCTAGTTCCTCAACACTTATTTTTTTTTCGGAGCTCTCATCTTTCAAAAGTTTCCTAATTTGAGGACCAACATCTAGTAACACTGACAAATTTGTATAAGTTTCCTTCATACCCACTGAATACGCCACTAGAATGGATGGTTTAGTGTTTCCATTGTGAAATAACACTGCTTTTAAACTTATTTTGGAAGAATATATTAATAACCTCCATTCCTCTGGGATGTGCTGAAATCCTAGTTCTTCCATTAAGCCGTCTATATTTACACGCACGCACATAGAATTCTTCATTATGAAATACTTCGAAAATTGTTCATGTCTCCTCCTGTACAATGAAATTGTAGTAGCTGGTGCTAGCAGGTTCCATTGTTGCAGTCTAGACCCTAAAAACTCAGCTTGTTTAGTGAGATTAAGATCTCTTATTAAGGCGTTCAGTTCACATTGTTCAATTAAATGGGGTTCTTTATGATGTTCAGGACTATAGGACGGATCAGAGGATGTTGATGGTTGAGCCAAGTCATCTGTTTGTTTATTGGAAGAACCAATTCCTTTACTTGCGAAGGAGGATTAGGAATAGGGAGTTTTGGTCCATGTGCTACAGGTCTTATTGCAGATGGATCATTAGGATATATTCAATTTTAGATCTTGTTTTCATTGAAAATCCCGTAATCTTCGTTAAACAGAAATAACAATCTTCTGCATGGCTTGTCGGTTCACGCCAGATCATTGAAACTGCAAACGGCATACTTCGAGTCTTCTCTCCATTCATCCATTTTATCAGTTTTGAGTAACATGCTGTGCAGCACAATGGGGAGCCCATGATTTGTCCTCATCACACACATTACATTCCAAATAGTAATAATATGCTTGTTTCAACTTGTCTGATAAAGGCCGAAGCTGTGATTTTGCCGTAAATTCTCCACATACGTAACAAACGGTGTCCGGCGAATTTACACACGCACGACGAGATTTTTCATTCTGAGAAAGCGTAAATGAACGCGAGCATCAACACTTAAAATCAGCGATACAACTTGTCACAAGCTCAAACAATATTAAACTAATCCTAAAATGCAATTTATGTCACTCTAGAAGCCTAATCTCTCAGTGCTTTCTGTCGGTCTAGCGGCATAAAGCAATAAAATAATACAGATATATATCATCCACTACGCGCCTTATTAATGCAGACTCATGCATGTCAAGCACCCTATTCCTTAAAGTACACTTCAAGTATATTCTGAGCAATAATATTTTATAAAACGTATGAATATACTGTGTAACCGTTTAAATACAGTCAATAGTTCGATACCCAAGTTCTTTGGTAAATTCAGTCTTTCTTTTTTTTCACAATTTCCAATTTTCCTCTTAAATGGTGCGTGATAGAAAATTTTCAAGTTTGAATCGACTATCAGCACACAAACATTGATCTAAATTGACCATTTTCACCCTTGTGACAAAAACCTTGTTGATTAGTGATCTTACCATGTAAAGTAGGCCCTCTATTGTTTACTCTTTCAAAAGTAAATATAGTGCCTTCTGTCTGACCACTCCAGGATTTCAGAAGCAGTAATGTGTCTTTCGTAACATTCAGGAGAAATACATGTCTTAACCATATTTTCACGTGATTTTTTGTCAGTTCACAGGAACTACTTGCATCGACCACGACATTAAATGGCTTATCATTGTCTACAAGTAGTTTTACTTTAGGTTCAATTTCACCTTTCGTTTCTTGAAAGCACATACAGTATGTACAGTCGTGTTCTAGACTTCCAGCTGCATACCTATGAATTTGGACGGTGTGCGAATGAGTGAAAGATGCCATCGATTGCACTACTACTGTATTAATGTGAGTTAAGAGAAATAAAATTGACTAGAGCATTAATGCGAGAGCTGCCTATAGGCCTATACGTAGCAACGATTTTCAAGTGAATATATTTCGTAAAAGAGGGAAAAGCGAAACAAACGTCTATCATCACGTTTCTTAACGAACGAAAAAGCTAAAATAAGCATTTTCATTATACTTAAGCTCCAAGATCTGGAACGGTTTCCTTGTCAGATTTGCTAATATGCATTAGGGCCTATACACACCCTCCTGCAATGTGTGTATGCTTTCGATGGGTGTGGCAGGTCTCCAAGTGTACCTATAGCCAAAAATCCAAATGATTAAGGTCAAGTTATTGTGGTGGCCATGCTATTTGACCTCCTCGACCAATATATTGGCCATTAAATGCCTGGGTTAAATACTGTCGCTCGATGTGTATAAATGGGGTGGTGGCCCATCGTGCATGAACCACATCCGTTAGTGCACTTAAGAGATAAAGAAACTGAGCCCTCAAAGAAAGACAACGTATACCACTAAATTTTCTACACGCTAGTGAGAAGATATCTTGAAAGATCGTGTACTAAACTTAGGACTCTTGTTTACTACTCTCTTTCCAGCTAAAGATTGAAGTAAATGTAAATAAATGCAAGTGGCATAATGGTTCCTGATTGGCTATTGGACGCACAACGCCTCCAAATTCGTGCTTGTCATCTTCTTCCTCATATTAAAATAGTTCCTTCTAAAATAATAAAATGTATAATATACATGGAATACGAGTGAATTAAACATGCTTATAAGAACACTTCTTACGATTTAAACAACATGTTTATATTAGTAGTTTCAGACATTGCGTGTTAAATCATTGTAAGGTGTATTATGGCAACGCGCATGCGTAATAGGCATTAAATCCCTCCCAAGGTGACTTGCAGCTTCACAGAGCACATCAGCACAGCTGGTATAACGCAGTGCGAGATTCAGTGTTGTCAACCTCAAATAAATTTCTGTAGAATTAAAGAAATTCTCCACTCTTCAAAGAATAACATTTAATCACGAATCTACAGAAAATGAAAATCCACTATTTCCTGTAGAGAAATAATAAACATTAACCCTCCGTGAGCAATTTACGGGTTAGTTCAATGAATGTGTTGAAATGTCTGCAATATACTGTATCAGACGTTGGCTGCCCTGCGTGCTCACTTGCTGAAAATAATGTGCCCTGGTGCTGCTTTGGTAGCTAGCTTGCGATTGCGGAGTAATACATTTCGGTTTTGTTTATGTCTACTTCAGTCTTTAGTTGGAAATAGTTTAGACAGTGTTTACTTATGTTGAGGAATGCTGCCCATTCTCAAAACATACGAACCTTTGTTCTGCGTTTCTAAACGTTTTCCGTTACGCCAGAATAAAGAGTGACCCACGTCCAGGAGATCTTAATTGCTAGAGACCGTATTCTGGCCCAGGGCGGATGGAAATGAGGTAGGCCTATTTGTTCATAGACTATATTGGCGTGACGTCATGTTTGACGCGTGTCACAGGTATATACTACCAGGGAACTCTTGCATAGGCCTATTGTTTGTGCTGCAGTTGACGTTTTACTCATAATTCAAAACTATGCTAGGCTATACTGTTTAGGATGCATTATGGTGATAAATACTGATACTACCATGACTTTTCCTACAATTTAAATTATTTTAATTAATTAATTAAATTAATTTATTTTTACGGGCAGAGTTAAGGACATAAGGCCTTCTCTTCTACTCAGTCTATACAAAAGTACATAGGAAGTATAAGTAACAGCAGTACAGGAAACAATTGAAAAATAATAATAATAATAATAATAATAATAATAATAATAATAATAGAAAAATATATATGTATTTAGTTACTGTGCATGTAATAAACAATTGCAACTTAGAGTTAAAATAATCTGGACCTAAGGAATGATTAACATAATGAATGAAACTTGATACATTAAAAATTAAAATCATATTCTATAAAAGTAACATTTGAAGAAAAATAATATTCTAGAGACAAAAAGCAGTCTTTATGACGATCGGCTTTCGAAAGTAGTCAATGTCTGACAGTCCCTTTACACTGTGTACATAAGAATACACTGTTTCTACTATTTATATTTTCATAAAGAATGTCAGCTTACTTTGATCAAACATACAGTATTTACACTATTATACATTGTTTACAAAATAATTAGGCTATAGTACCTACAGAGTGAGTCAGCCTGGGCTAGACCAGCGTCAGCGGAAAGTCGTATGCGTAGTGATCAGACCTCTTGCTCGCGTACGTTTCGTGTTTAATTACGTAAACACGTTCACACAGTGAGGGTGCAGCTGTATACCGTACATTTAGAGTGCAGTAGTTTGTCCGTTATGAAATATAGCTTGGAACAACGGGTATTTGCAAATCTGGCTTTCAGGTATAGCTCTCTCTGAAGCAGACTTGAATAATTTAAAGGGAAAATTGTTCCAGGGTCGAATAAAAATCCCAGGACCTTTCGCTTAGCTCACCAACGCTGTATAGACTAAGTTACCCAGGAACTACACCCGACACCGCCTCAGTCGGTAGAGCGTTGGTGCGCTAAGGCAAAGTTCCCGGGATCGATACCCGTCCCAGGAACAATTTTTCCCTTTAAATTATTCAAGTCTGCTTCACAGGGAGCTATATCTGAAAGTCAGATTTGCATAATATAGCCTATACGTCACTGTAGGTACGTAAACAGAAAACCACAATTCTAGTCACACAGGGTTTGTGTGCACTTAATCTTGAGTTTCTGGCGTCTTATCAGCCCACTTGAGGTGTGTGGATATAAGAGGAAAAATTGAAACGGTGACGGGTGCAATTCCATGGCAGCTCAGTCGGTAGAGTGTTGGTTCGCTAAGTCAAAGGCTCCGGGATCGATACCCGGTTCCGGAACAATTTTTCACTTTAAATTATTCAACGAATATTTATTTACGACAATTTTGTGAAATTGGAATCTTGGAGAACAGTTGTAAGAAACTTCCGTCTGAGTCTTCTAAAGCAATGATTTACAATTCAGTGAAGAAATTTCGTACAACTGGATCAGTACTGGATAAGAAACGAGCATGTGTGAAGTGTATTCTCACTGAGGAGATGTTAGATGAAATTGGCCACTGACTAGAGAGAAGTCCTACGACATCATCCCGTCCTGTAGTTCAGTATGTAGGGGTATCACAGTCTTCAGTGATAAGAGGTACGAAACAATTAAAATTAAAACCTAACAAAATTTGTGTAGTTCAGAGGATAAATGAACCCGGTTATCAGAGCAGACTTAGGTTCTGCATGTGGTTCCAACAGTCAATGTATGATGGACTATTTGACCTCACCTTAATTTTTATAGTGACGTAGCATGGTGTCATCTTAGTGGTTAAATGTAAAGTTTACTCGAATAACCCAGATTCACTTGAGGAATTCAAACAAAATATCAATCACGAAATTCGAGCCATTTCGGAGAACGAACTGCGGCGAGTTGCTGGACATGTCTTCAGGAGATTGCGGCCTGCCAGATATGACAAGGACGTTATTTCGAACGTGAATTGTGAATTCGGTAAGTACATCATTACGCATTACTAACCGCAAAAGCGCATATGGGAGCGTCTTACGTATGAATCAGCCGCTGTGAGTGTGGTTAGGAGTCTAGCTTGGCTGGTCCACCATGTATTGTGAAATATAATATCTTGCATTACAATACACAACACTGTGCATAAGCTTAATACTGTAAATAATGTTCGATCAATGTAGGCCTACATTCTTTACTTTAGTGTACACAGTAAAAATAGCCTGTTCTAGTGTAATTAATAGTGTAGATATTAGTATAGTTGTTAAAGTTATGATATTGCGAGTCCCTATCACCACGGCATGGCGTGTCGTGAAGTTGCGGATAGAGGACACGACGTAGAGATATAATAATAATAATAATAATAATAATAATAATAATAATAATAATAATAACCTATTTGTTAAACTGCCTTCTCTAACTCTCAACCAGAGTTAAAACTGCGACACAAAAATCATTACAAATTCACAAAGTAGGACTAAACACGAGCGCGCTCGCACACACACACACAAACACACACACAAAACTGAAGTAGATAATCATAATACAATGTAAAGAATAAGTCAGTAGAAATGAGACAAAAATATAGGCCTAACACAGAAAGAAAGGAAATAGCATAATAAAATAGGAACAGTAGGCTACGTCAAAATAAATGAGACATACTGTACAAAGTATAAAAACATGAAACGAAATAATACTGATAATAGTAATAATAATAATAATAATAATAATAATAATAATAATAATAAAAATAGTAATAATAATAATAATAATAATAATAATAATAATAATAATAATAATAATAATAATAATATTGAAGTACAAAATTAACACAATAAGGAGTTCAGTTGCGAATATATCGAATAAGGAGTTGCGGACAGTCGATAAGTGGTGGTCCTCCAGCTTGGAGGCGAGGGCTAACAACCCATCATCTTGAAAATAAAATCTCTTACGAAACCCCAACATATGCCTCGTAATGGGAAGGATTCTTTGCTGCGACCATAGCAAAGGAATATGATTATGACATTTGGTACTTGGAATGTCACAACTCTATACAGGATTACCAACATTAGTAGCCAAAGAACTATCTAGATATAGAATAGACTCCGTAGGAGTACAGGAGGTTACAGTCGCGCTCAAACCTCCTGACGTTTGCAGGTGTGTCTGCTTATCGGCGAAAGCCAATAGCGGCAGTGCTGCTGCAACATACGGGCTACGCAGACCCGCCGCATATTCGCCGCTTAGAAGTCTCAAAATCAAATAACAAGTGCGCTCGGAAAATTGGTATGTTATAGGGAGCCTGCGTGTATATATGATGAATCCTTAATGTTTTCTGAACACAAAGAAACAAAAATCACATTTCTACCCCCAGTGGTTCCAATTTTATGGGTTAATACGGTAAAACCCCGATAAGACGCTGTTCAAGGGACCGCGTGTAAACCTCGTATTAATCGGGGCCGCGTATTAGACGGGTATACTAATTTGACTTATATACAGTATCTATTAGCATTTTTATTTATTGAAATACATGATTCATGATAGGTAATACAGCATTACTCCATTATGTAATTATTATACTGTACGTCAAAGACATTTACATTTACAATATATACTGTACTCAATTCTTTCGAAAAAAAGTAATTTATATTTATTTGTCGCGTGTGTGTTTCCAAGTCCTCATGTTTATCACCTTCACTTTCCTGCACTTACATCCTTCCGACGTCACAGCTGCAGAGATTAAGTCGCGATTTTTTATTATTGTGCTTAATGTGGATGATGGGATTTCTAATGAATCGGAGAGTTGTTTCTGATTAAGAGTACTGTTTTCATCGTAATTTCGTAAGATTTCCATTTTTTTTCCGTCACAGTTGCCTCTGTCTCATTGCTTTTGTACGGACTTCCAGCAATGAAACAGTGGACGATGTTTATACAGCTGCGATGCGATAAGGAAAGTTTATCATATGTAAGAATTTTGAGGACCATAAACTTACAGCTTCAAACAAAGTGTCTCCTCAGAATATAAACAGAGGTATCTCTTTGTGAGGGGAGAGAAGAGAGTCTACTAAATTGAAATGTCAGTTCGATTTCTGATGGTGTTATGTGCAGTTGGCTCTGGTTAAAGTACGGTATGTGAAAGTGTAATGTAATATCTTTTTCGTGTGTTGGCAATTTGGCATTCTCAAAACAATTAATATGACTCTTAGTGAGCCCAGTACAAGTGGGAATGGTGGATCGAGTGGATATGGCAGTAAAATTCGGAAAATAGTGTTTAGTGTTTATAATTTCTTTAGGAAATACTCTTCTGAAGAAATGCGTAAGAATCTTAACTTTTCAAAATGTCAAGCACTGACTGCCGAGGCGTGTTCTTTAAGTGTCTCTATAGTGTCCCGAGTATGCAGAGAAGTTAAAAGATCGCAAACACAGGGTGCCGATAAATTGTTCCATTCTTCTAGAAAGCATATAAATGTTCCTAAAAGAGTTACAAATCTAGACGACTTCCAAAAATACGTTGTACGACGTACAATTTTTTAATTTTACGATAACGGAAAATTTCCGACAGCTGACAAACTAACCGTAGGCCTACTGCTTAGAAAAAGAAATTAATTACTCAGGTTCAGTGTCTTCCGCTAAAAGATTATTGAATCAGTTGGGATTCCGCTACAGGAAAACCAATGATGGGTGAAAATATCTAATGGAACGGAATGATATCCTTGCCGCAAGACTGAAGTTTCTGCGCAAAATGCACATTATCAGATCATCAGGTGACACTCGACCCACATTTTACCTTGATGAATCGTGGGTCAACAAAAATCATTCTCTGAAATATGTTTGGCAATACTCAAATAGAAATATTACATCCAAGTGTAGACAGATGCTTACATCTGGTAGGGGACCCTCACAACAGAGCGAAAGTTGCATTTCTCCGATAAGATCATTTACGCTGCAGAAGCAGGCGCGTATTTTGTATTTGGATGATGCGAAGTCAGAAAGTTCATATATTTTTCTCTAATACAAAGTGTGGATATATTATAAGAAGGTATATACTTACAAATAAACTATTCTTTTCCTAAAAATTATTATCTTGTCGTCGAGAATAAGTGTCTGAATAAACATGTGCAGAGAGTAGAAGTTCAAACTTATTATAGCCTATTATTTTAAGTTGAATTTTGAAAGGTGTAGCCCTATATCACCTCGATAAAATTTTGTGAAAATATTCATTATGATTTTTAGAGCAAGACGTAGTGATTTTTTTCTACAACCAGACGCATATAGAATAATTACTAATTAATTTCAGACACCCTGCGCTCCGTAACGCGGAGAGCTGTTTTCGAGGTGTGGAGCAAGAGCGAAGGAAAAGTGAAATTCTCAAATATATAATTGATCAGTTTGGTCTCAAAGATTACTCTGAAGACATTTTACAGTCAATAAAGAAATAAATCAGATTTTTATGCTCGAAAAATCGATTACAGTGGAAAAAAATAGAGCAGAAATGAGACAAATTTGTTAAAATAGAATGCGTTATGCTTGAACTAAGATGCAAATTCTGAGAATAAATACATAATGCTTTGCTATCTACTACAAAAGAATTCCAATTTGAGTCTGCCAGTACAAACATTCCAGGCCGTCCACGTAAACTTTACGGAGAACTGAGCAAGAGATCAAAACGGAGAAAAAATAGTCCACTTTTTGAAGAAAGGAAAGCTTTCTGCTGCCAACATACTTAAGTTTAATAGCTTCTATGAAAAAAGATTCACCCAATATTACAGGAGAGTTTTCATTTGTATCACTTCAACGTGCGACAAAATAAAAACATCATGAAAATTGGAATGACCAACAATGTCACCTAATAAGGATGTTGCTTTGATTACTGATTTACAGTTGACCTCTAATCAATATAAATAGTTAACGGAACTGCAAAATATTGTATCAATTAATTTATATCCACCGTATTATTTAGTACGAAACATTAAAGATAGGTTTGGTTCAGGCAGGGAAGGGATTACGTGTTGACATGACAAAACAAACTAGTCATAATAAAAAAGATGAAAATATCGAAAGAAGATTTTTCAGGGAGATTTCCACTTCAGCATATATTACGGGAAGAGATGGAAATATAATATGTTGTCTACATATTATATAATATTAAAGACCTTTTCTTGCAGGTTTGCAATATTAATAAACGGAAATTTGGCATGTATGCAAGGGAGACAAGAGAATTATATTTATGCTTGCACATATAGTATTATATGCCTACAACCATTCACAAATTCTTGGGTCATGGACGAAAGGTCACAGGACACAATTATATCTACTGGTAAACTATCTGAGGAAGCCCAGGAAACGAGGAAGAGAGATAATAGAATTTTCGGAGAAGACTTCACAAGAAGAAACAATCAAGAAAAGAAACAATTATCTATCTTTTCCTCAAGCTACTTATTTCTTTCGACCCTTATATCACCAGCTTAAGGAAATTTAGGGGAAAAAATGGCGCTCGATTTCAAGAGAAATGCTGCTGCTACTCGCCAACTTTCCGTTACTCGGTGCTGTCGAAGGAAAGACCAGCAGCGAGAATACAGATTCTGATGGGCAAGCATCTGACTTCTGAACGAGTACGATATGTGCAATATTCCTTCTTACTTTTTCAATTTTAAGCGCATTTCACATTACAATTTACAGTACTTACAAATGGCTTTTAAGGAACCCGCAGGTTCATTGCCGCCCTCACATAAGACCGCTATCGATCCCTATCCTGTGCAAGATTAATCCAGTCCGTATCATCATAACCCATCTCCCTCAAATCCATTTTAATTTTATCCTCCCATCTACGTCTCGGCCCCCCCCAAAGGTCTTTTTCCCTCCGGCCTCCCAATTAACAATCTATAAGCATTTCTGGAATCGCCCATACGTTCTACCTGCCCTACCCATCGCAAACATCTGCATCTAATGTTCCTAGTTATGTCAGGCGAAGAATACAATGTTCTGCGTTGTGTAACTTTCTCCATTCTCCTGTAACTTCATCCCGCTTAGCCCCAAATATTTTCCTAAGAACCTTAATCTCAAAAACCCTTAATCTCCGTTCCTCTCTCAATGTGAGAGTCCAAGTTTCACAACCATACGAAACAACCGGTGATATAACTGCTTTATAAATTCTAACTTTCAGATATTTTGACAGCAGACTAGATGACAAAAGCTTCTCAACCGAATAATAACACGCAGTTCCCATATTTATTCTGCGTTTAATTTCCTCCCGAGTGTCAATTATATTTGTTACTGTTGCTCCAAGATATTTGAAGTCCACGCCTGTGGAGTAACGTTTAGCGTGTCTGCCCGCGAAACTAGTTGGCCCGTGTTCGATACCCGGTCGGGGCAAGTTACCTGGTTGAGGTTTTCTCCGGAGTTTTTCCTCAACCCAATATGAGCAAATGTTGAGTAACTTTCGGTGCTGGACCGCGGACTCATTTCACCGACATTATCACCTTCATCTCATTCAGACGCCAAACAACCTAAGATGTTGATAAAGCGTCGTAAAATGACCTACTAAAAAAAAAAGTAGTTGAATTTTTCCATCTCCTCGAAAGATATATCTCCAATTTTTATATTTCTATTTCTAGATTATTCTGGTCACGATACATAATCATATACTTCGTCTTGTCGGGATTTACTTCCAAACCTATCGCTTTACTTGCTTCAAGTAATATTTCTGTGTTTTCTCTAATCGTTTCTGGATTTTCTCCTAACATATTCACGTCATCCGCATAGACAAGAAGCTGATGTAACCCGTTCAATTCTAAAGCCTCTGTGTTATCCTGAACTTTCCTAATGGCATATTCTAGAGCGAAGTTAAAAAGTAAAGGTGATAGTGCATCTCCTTGCTTTAGCCCACAGTGAATTGGAAAAGCATCAGACAGAAGCCGGCCTATGCGGACTCTGCTAAAGCTTCATTGAGATATATTTTAATTAAACGAACTGTTTTCTTAGGAATATCAAATTCAATAAAAATGTTATATAAAACATCTCTCTTAATCGAGTCATATGCCTTTTTGAAATCTATGAATACTTAACTAACGTACTGTACCCTTATACTCCCACATTCCACATTATGAACTTTAATTTTTATCTTTCAAATCGAACATTTTTTTAAAATACTGCTAATTTTACCTGTAAACTCATTCACTGCAATAATTGAGTATACAGTTGTAAAAAAAAAAAGTGCCCGCACTCGTGAACAGCGAATATTTTCTAAGTCCACTTCGGGTCACGGCGATGTTACACGATGCATGTGCTTCTAGAAGCAGTTCCGGAATCATGGAGTTATTCCATACCTGTGTCTTATAGATCAGCGATAGAGTGCTCATTTAATGATTCGAAGATTGTGAGTTCGGACCTTGTTCAAGTTTTCCTTTTATTTTTAATCGTTGTTCAGCGATATAAATTATAATCCAATTATAATTTATATTCTGTTATCGTTCTTTAGAGTTAAAATTATATTCCAGTTACCATTTATATATTGTTATCGTCCTTTATCGATTTAAATATTATTCAAGTCAATTACATTTTGTTATCGTTCTTTAGCGATATAAATAATATTCAAGTTATATATTTTTTTAGCGATGTAGATAATATTCAAGTTATCATTTATATTCTGTTTTAGTTCTTTAGCTTTATAAATAATATTCAAGTTATTTATATACTGCGATATAAATACTTTGTATTTTATGTAAGAAATTATTATAATATAAATAATCATAATATTTTATATTAAATAAACAAACCGATATTTATCATTTATATTCTGTTATCGTTCTTTAGTGATCCAGTATAAATAATATTGAAGTTATTTATATACTGTTATCGTTCTTTAGCGATATAAATAATAATCAAGTTATTATTTATATTCTGTTATCGTTCTTAGTGACATACACAATACAAATTTAACATTAGGTTTGGAACAATACAGTTGCATAATACTGGTGTTAATTTTTTTCTTTTTGTATTATTACATTATACTATCTTGAAACACATTAAAATGAAAAGGAGTGACAAGGAATTGAACCTGAGACTTTGACATCTAAATTCCGACGTTCTTCCGACTGAACTACGACGGCACAAGTATAGAAACTTTTGCGGAAAATTTGGCTCAATCCCCCTTCAAGATTTCCTGATGATTTGCAGAAGTTCATCCAGGATGCGTGGGAAAGAGGCTAATAGGGATTTCCCGGTATCTGATCGGGTCAAAAATCCTGATAGAACTAATATTTAACCCTTTCGGTCAATTTCGGTGAAGTCCGGAGGGCCCAATTAATCAAATCCACTCTCTTCACCTCCACTCTTGGGCCCCCTTGGATCTATTAAGATTCGAAAGAGACAGTGGTGTGCGGAAAGCAAAGGGAAGTTACTACATTTATCCTTCCCAAGAAAAACTGGAACCATGAGCAAAGGAAGTTTTTAATTAAGAAAGAAGTATATTATTCTTTGGATCTCTGGAAAAAGAACTAAGGAAGAGACAAGTGAAGTGCTTTGTGTGGAGTGTGGCAATGTATAGGGAAGAAACTTGAACATTACGGCGAAATGAAGAGAAAGGAATAGAAGCATTTGAACTGTGTATGTGGAGAAGAATGGAGCATGTGAAGTGGACAGACAGAATAAGAAATGAAGTTGTGTTGGGAAAGCAACACACAGAATACTTTAATTATAACTGTAGATATCAGGCAACGTGATCCAACAACGTGTAACATCGCCAGTATCCGAATTGTAACGAATATACCCGAAGGGAGCTTTGCTTGTAGAGAGTGGCCACTTTTTCTTTTGACAACTGTACATACAAAATGTTTATGAAAATTGAGTGATTAGTATTTGAGAAATGATTTTTGGCCTACTAAACCCTCTAAATTACACACTGTGGGACGGGAGAATATTTTTAATCCAAGTATTGGATAAGAGAGCTTTCACGTAACTAGTAATGATAATGAATTTAGGTTAGTGAACTTTGCAACATCAGAAAATTTTACTATTATGAAACTAAAAAGAAGAAATCGTTGTTTGATGAAGATTGCTCCATGGTAGTAGAAAGAAGTAAACAAGGAAAATTGAAATTCTTGAAGGATCCAGTCCGGGCAAATAGAGATAATTATTTCAATGAAAGACGAGAAGTAGACTAAAACGTATACTTAGGAACAAAAAGAGTTCCTAGTAGAAGAAAAAACTGAATGAGGTAGAAAGGAATAGTAGGGATAAAAACATTAGAGATTTATATAAGGTCATAAAGGAATTTAAGAAAGGATTTCAGGCAAGTTTTAACTGGAAGTAACTCCAACTCTCTTATTTCAAATTAAATACCTAATATATTTTTATATTTTCGAATAATGCACATTAAGAGCTTTTAAAAAGTACAGTACAATTTTATTGTTGCTAAATCAAGAAAACATAAGAGTTTATTGATAGGTCTAACAAATAATACAAATAAAACGCTTCTTTTGTTTACTGTGATTTGACTGTCCTTTGTTTATATCCATGGAATCATCACAGTCTACTATATACAGTCGCGAAGCTCAATATTTAGTAAAAATGCAAACATGGGTAGTTGCCCACCACTAGGATCGCTACTATCGCCTCATCATCGCAGATCTCTCTCCTAGCAGCCGACAAAATATATTACACTTTCGTTGTCGTGTTCTTTTGGAAAAATTAACACCTTCCTTCCATTATTGAAATATTAAATGCATAAAGTTAATTTATTATTTTAATGAAGTATATTAAAGTCCACCATAAACTCGAAGATACCTGCAAGAAATAAGTTAATATAATTTTTGTTTGTGCAAAACGAACTGAAATTTACTATAATAGCTTCACTCATTCAAGATTATAGCGATAATTAACTATGAAACCAATAAATATTAATTTGCATTTCCCTTTACAACAATAATAATGGAAATATGAATTAATGGAATAACTTACGTGTACCGGTACTTGTAGTGTAGGCTTACGTAGTTAACAAAGTGGGATGAGGTTAAGCAATAATAATCACACCAGAATTGGAAATAAAACGTGATCAATAAATTTTATTGTAACAGACTTTTTCTATGTCTCTAGTAAAGCAACAAATAAAAATAACAACAAAATTAACACCCATAATTAAAAACATATCCTTTGAAAAAAAAGTAGGCCTAAGCAATAATAATCCCACCAGAATTGAAAATAAAACGTGATCAATAAATTTCATTAAAACAAACTTAATTTTTTTCTACGTCTTTAGTAAAATAACACATAAAAATAATAACAAAATTAATAGCTACAATTAAAAATATATCCTCTGAAAAAAAAGTAGACCTAACCGTTATTTCTCTGGAAATTTAGAAGCCTAAGTGACAGAACTTTAACCGGTATCTAATGTCCTTTCGGTTAGACTGAAACATTTCATTGTGAAATTTAAAGATATAATGTATTCTAACAGTCACAAAGAACTTCAAAATTAAGAGTTTTGTTTCTGCACAGCATTGTGGAAACCCAGGAACCTTTCTGAAGCTTTCAGAAATCAGAAAAAGGATAACTCTGGCATCTTTCTCTTACTGCTGCTACAATTTATATCACTACAAACGTCTCCTCCTTGTCCCTTATTAGTATTCCAATTATTATATTTTATTCATTAACATTTTCATTACAACCAATAACGAACATTTCACAAGCATCAATGTGAAATACGCAACGAGCTAGCACTCGATAGAGATACGACACAGTCCAAAGTCGACCATGGATAGTCTATTGTTTCTAGTAGCTAACCGCTTGGAGCGCTTTATCACGAGATTTGCAAAAAAACACCTCAAGCTTCGCGACTGTATATAGTAGACTGTGGAATCATGTTTATTGATACAGAAAAGTCTTATTTAAGGGATTTAATCTGGTATGTACTGCATTATATAATCCTATGTGATGTTGAGCGAAAGAAGAAAAAATCTCATTTTAATTATGCTTGGCTATGGAGACAGACAACGATCTCATCGAGAGGTGGCGAATTTATTCAATGATATTAAGTACGGAGAACACAATCCAATTCCACATACAACAGTAACAAGGGTCGTAAGGAAATTTACTAAATTGGAATCGTGAAGGATGTACCAAGATCAGGTCGCCAATCATATCGAAATCTCTCATAACGACATGGAATGTGCTAAATTACATAATTAAGAAAAAAAGTTAGTAGAAGGATTTAAATCTACGCCAGTCTCCAACTGTGATCGGTCGATTCCAATCAATACTGTACGGCTATTCGTGAAGCTAACACGCAGTTCTCCGGCTTGTTCTCTCCCTTTCTTTCAAATCCGAGTAAGAGTCCGGTTAATATGTAAACTTACCTGAAATGCAGAAAACGTGCAGCGTCGGGACTCTGTCATATGCGCTATCTGTAGGAATTCCAACATGTGAACATTGTATTACAAATGAACAAGCCTCAGCCTTCAGTTTAAAATAATTTTAAACCATTTTAATTCTTCAACTTCGGCACATTGTTTGCCATTTAAATATACTGTTTCTAATTACCACCATATTTACTGGAATGTTTTTTATCTTAATGTTTTAATTTAATACATGTTTGACGCCATTTAACTCTTTAAATGAGTAAGCAAGGTTAGATTTTTACTTGTGTTTTTTATCTTTATATCTTTTCACCTACGTTGAATTGTACTTGTTTGTTAGTAAATTACATCACCTCAAGATGACTTACATAAAGCATTCGAAATTATTCGTGATGCATATTAATATATTGTAATTAATGTAACAGAATCTACTTCTGCTGTCATAACTTGATAAGTGATAGACTGAAAATAAAACAAAATATTTGATATTATATGTTGAAAACTATGATTAGAGACTGATTCTACCGCACTATGTTTTCTTTTCACTCAGTTCGTGTATATCAGTGATAGTTCATATATATTTTTATGCTCGACCATGCCGAAATGTAGTAATTATACACCTGGTAGCAGACCTTTAATGCATGTCATTAAAGTACACCTACTCACTAAAGGTCAGGTCTTTCAGCCAATGACGGCTCAGGTTACAACTGTTCAGCCAATGACAGGTCAGCTTTCTACCGTTATAAAACCGCAATTATCGATTATTCTCGGATATGCAATCGAAAGAGAATTAGCGAAAAGTCACGGAGGCTGGAAATCCAATACTGTCGCAGAAGGTTATGTTCTGTTACTATAATAATTAGCGTTAATTGTAAATAATATTCAAATAAATTCAATTTGTCATCTCGTCTTTCAATGTCTAATTTTATTTCAATTTATCTCTGTAGGTTCTTATGGCCTAGCAAGGTCAATGTGCACATCTATTCCTCGGAATAAATTAATACTTTCGCGTCTGCGCACATCTCACAACATACGGGACATTGCTCCAGGTCAGATACAATAAAATTAATAATATCAAGTTAGAAATATAGTCGAGCAAAAAAAGTCGTATGAAACTCGCCTATAATGGTAATGAAGAAGCTCGTATGAAAATTATGAAACTCGCTTGCGCTCGTTTCATAAATATCAATACTCTCTTCTTAATTACCTTCATTATAGGCTCATTGAATAATGTACTATTTCCAAATGGCACGAAAATATTGCAAATTTACCAACATAGCGTGTCCTGAAATAAACAAACATAACCTGGTTTAGCCTACATAATGCAGTGTAATCTAAATGAAATAAATACATATAAAATTTAACCTAAATTTCAGTTTAATATTAGTATATTCCCCTTTCTCGATACTCTCTCTGAAGTAGCTGATATCTTCTCAGGATAAGGAATTTTGTAAATGCTTAACTATTCAGCTTTCAGTAACCCCAGTTTACATCATAATAAATAGTATCACGGTGGATGTGATGCAATTACATGAATTATTAGTGAAATGGATGCTATAATGTAATTAAGAACAATATTATACCAAAAGTCATTATTTATTAACTACTGTCTGTGATATAGTGGCGTTAAATTAATAATGTAGCATTTTAGAACTTTGAGCATACACGTTGAGTTACAGAGGTTACCAATGCAGTCTAATGCAACGTAAAGTACCTCACTAGGGTACAGAGCTGCATTATATGCGACAATAATATCAATAAAATTTCGATTTAACATAAAAACTTGACACATATATTAGAGAGTTTTCGCAGCCTCTTGATCTGTTAAACAGTTAACGCTATGTTAACGTTAGTAGTAACATATTTTGTGACTTATTTCAACGTTCGTAAAACTTCGGAAAGAATCGTAAGTGATTGTTGAACGTATTCGTGTAATGCAGGGCTGGGCACCGGGAGCGAATCCAAACTCTAAACGTGGACGCTTAATATTCATCCGTTTTAGCATCAACGCTGCTCGGTGTTCGGCGAGGAAGAAAGGGGTTGAAGAGAAGTCATATGGCTCCCCGTGCGAGAGAAGAATTCGCTCTTGGTGCCCAGCCCTGCTTTAACGAAAGACTCTATTATATATTTCCCGATCCGTTAAAGATTTATCATATCTCAGCTCCTATGATAATCGATCAATCGCGCTGTATTTTTTTAACTGATAGCTCAATGTCTAAGGAAGTCGAGGAAAAAATTCGAAACGAAAATATTTTTTTTTTAAGTCAGAAATAATGCTAACTTCGATGTGATATGTTCAGAATAGATATTTACACCTCCAGAAGCTGGTACGTGGCAGACGTTTTTATTTCTGACGGTAGATGGGGGCCAAAGCGACAGAAATGTTGAGAAAGAATGGAAATTACGTTTTGTACTTACTTTCTTATGGCTTTTAAGGAACCCTGAGGTTCATTGCCGCCCTCCATCGGTCCCCGTCCTGTGCAAGATTAATCCAGTCTCTATAATCATATCCCACCTCCCTCAAATCCATTTTAATATTATCCTCCCATCTACGTCTCGCCACCCCTAAGGCCTTTTTCCCTCCGACCTCCCAAATAACAACTTTTATGCATTTCTGGATTCACCAATACGTGCTACATGCCCTGTCCATCTGAAACAATTGGATTTAATGTTCCTAATTCTGTCAGCAGAATTAATATGCAATGCGTGCAATTCTACATTGAGTAACTTTCTCCATTATCCTGCAACTTCATCCCTCTTAGATCCAAATATTTTCTTCAGAACGTATTCTCAAACACCCTTAATCTCTGTTCCTCTCTCAAAGTGAGAGTCCAAGTTTCACAACCATACAGAACAACCAGTAATGGTAATATAACTGTTTTATAAATTCTAACTTTCAGATTTTTTGAGAACAGAGTAGGTGACAAAAGCTTGTCAACCGTATAATAACACGCATTTCTCATATTTTATTCTGTTTTTAATTTCCTCCCGAGTGTCATTTATATTTCATACTGTTGCTCCAAGATCTTTGAATTTTTCCACCTCTTCGACGGATAAATTTCCAATTTTTATATTTCCATTTCGTACACAACTCAAAACTACTCGTCACTACCCTCAATCTTTAATGGTTTTCGAGTTATGGCAAATTTACAAAGAAGTGTTTTCGCTAGGCTAAATACTCACGACTCAATAGTTTGTCTATTGGACTGCCAACGAAAAATTCTTTCTTGAGCCTTCTTTTACTTTGCTCTGAACAATTTATCCATCTTGAGCTGTTCTAAGTATATGAGTATCATCCACTGTGGTAAATCTCAAATAACATGCCATGTTTTGAGAACGAATTAGGCCTACAGTAAACTTCGTTCTCGTACACGTTATCCATTTGGAGGTAGGGAGTCCGCTATTGAAATAACTTAAGGAGAATGTCTCACATTGGCTTTTTTATCAATGACTTCAGCATAACATTAACCGTTTAGCGTACTGAGACGGTGCAAAAATCCTCTAATTTGATTCAAAGAAATATGTTAAACCTTAATCTAAGGCGAGAAATAAGGCTCTAGCAGTCTTTAAAAAACAAATTGATGATGATTCTAGCTATAAAATATATTGCTGACCAATTAAATGCATTATACAGGATATTACAATACTGACGCCAACAAGACAGTGAATGGAAAATATTACAAAACGCACTTCATATTAAACTGTATTTGAACGGATATGAATTTATTTAACATCCGCTGTTAAAAAACTAAAAATTTAAGATCTTTTACGACATAAATATACCGTTCACCTGAATTTTTTCTCCACTAGTTACTGGAATCCTAAAAAACGTAATGCGAGCTTACTCTTGGCGTTTGATTTGACATCTCTGACTATCAATACTGTTTCTATCCAGCGGTGTGCTAATTTTATATTCTTTGGTATTGCATTTGAAAGACGGCACTATGACCCAGCTCTATGACAGAGTAAATTTATTACGCATATACTCGAGTTGGGCGCATTCTTAACCCATAGCAGTTCGATGCGTGTATCCAGGTTTCGAATAAACAACACCAATTATTCCAACAATGTTGTGAAATAAAATAGATATAGCACGGAACGATGTTTATGTATAACATGGTATAATGGGAAAAACCTGAGAAAACCCCCAACTGCAACCTTGTCCACCACAAGTGCCACTAAGAACTATTTGGAAACGATAAAGCTCATACTAGACAGGTACTCGAACCCGAACCAACTGCGTAGGTCAAAGCTCTGAGCACTCAGCTACTACAGGAAGTGGCGCTGAACTAGACATTCAGTCAATTACAGTATCTTGTGCTTTGCGAAATTGAACTCCCTTCCTGGTCTTCTCGTCCCATAAATAAATTTAAGCTTTTTAACTTAAAAATTAAATTCAATAAAAGTAATAAGAAACAGTTTATTCCTCGTCCAACCATTCATTCCAGTCCACAATTAAAAGACTAATGATTCGGCCCTTTAAAATTAATCATATCAAAATACAAGAGGCAGCCACCATTTGTGAGTTTTGACTACTAAATGTATTTGAAGTAGCCCTAGACCACTGGCGAATCTTTTCGAAGTTTCAGGTCAGGATTTACAAGAGAGAGAGAGAGCTCTCTGAGTCATGGATGGGTTCAGGCATAAGTCATGACAATCATGGCAACTATTTTTGTTCCAAAATCAACCAATGTATCACGATAAGTCGTTGTGCCGTCTGTCGTATATGGCATCCATAGTATGTGGTCGCATTTCTATATGGCAATATGATTTATGATTATCGCACAGAGAGAGATGTTTCGCGTAACCCGTAATGCAGTTGTGAGTCGTTAGCTGTGCACAGTCAATGTGATCAGATAGATTTTTAGAGTGAGTATGTGTGCAGTAGTACTAATGCATGATGCTTTGTTGTTTACGGATATTTCAAATTCTTCTAGACTTTTCCTTTCACCTGGTTGTAATGTCCATATTTCTTCCTCTTCATACAAAGCACTCCATAGTCTCTCCTTAGTTCTTTCAGAGGTCCGCAGAAGATGCTTCTTTGTCTGTTAAATGCTTGTTTTGCCATTATCGCAGTTAACATAGGGGATGGAACCAACTGAAAAGTGTGATCCCAGAACTCGCTCAGTCCATTTGGCCATATTTATGATTTATACACATATATCATTAATACTATATTTTAAGCTTATTTTCTTCAAAAACAAAGCCAATTCTTGACTAAAGTTTGTGTTATTGTACATGTAACCGTGAAAACTCGCCAAACCAGGCACGCTAAAGAGGCGCTCTCAGAGCGATTTGTTTCTCCTTCTGGCTGTCCTCTGCAGCGACATTTCACGTGGAGAAAGGGGGTGGTAGTGTAGTTGGTCCGTCAAAATCAAAACAAATCCGAGTCCGTGACGGCAAGTCAGTATGAGCGCACGAAGTAAGTAACCATTACTTCGCAGTGAGTGGGAAGAAAAATACTTCTTTGTGCCAGGAGAACAAAAGGCTCGCTGTTTAATTTGTTAATACGTCTCACTTTAACACCAGGAGACATTTTCGGAACAAACAGGCGCAAGAATATATGGGGAAAACAAATTGCATGGTGTCGCTTGTGAAAAGGTGTTGTAACAGTTGAAATTAAAAGAGGACGTAAAGTGTGATGCTCCTCAAGAAGCTGAACGAGTGTCAGTCGTTCGAGCCAACTACAAAATTGCAAAGAAATTGGTGAATCATCAAAATCTTTTTCAGATAGGAAGTTTGTTAAATATTGTTTGATAACAGCTGCGAAGGAAATTTGTCCTAGATTAGTGGATTCATTTAGGACTATAAGTTTTTCTCGTGGGCACAGAATTGGTGAACTAGAATTAAACAAAAACATTTCAATTTTATGTTATTATTCATTAGCATTAGACGAAAGTTGCGATATAAAAGATACTGTTCAATTGGTAGTATTCTTAAGAGGTGTGGATGACAACTTCAATGTTATTGAGGAGTTCCTTGACCTGGAAACTTTAGAAGGCCGAACTACTGGAGACGACATCTTTCATGCAGTGAGTCAAGTAAGGCAAAAGTTTTGTCTTGATTGGCAAAAGTTGGTTTGTGTGGCAACCGACGGAGCTCCGGCAATAGTAGGAGAATGATCTGGACTTGTTGGAAGACTTAAAATTTTTTAGATGAGCGCAGAATAAATTCCAACAATGTTATTATAATGCATTGTCTTATTCATCGTATGTCAAATCAGCTACGTTTGAAAATGTGATGCCTGTAGTTGTAAACATTGTGAAGTGGGTTAGGTCTCATCTCTGTGCCATAGGAAATTTCGGGCATACATGAATAACATTGGTTTAGATTATTTCACCTTCCATATTATAGTCAAGTTCGGTGGCTCAGAGCTCAGACGAGATAAAATGCTGCAACGCCTTTTCCAGTTACGACATGAACTATAAACCTTCGTGTGAGAGAAGGCCTGATGGCCTTAACTCTGCCAGGGAAAATAAAACTATTATTATTGAAATAATATGAATTATCAACAATTATCCGATAAGAACTGGATTTGTGATTTGGGTTTTCTAACGGATTTGACAATACAAAGGACACACTGAACACACATTTACAAAGGAAGGAAAATTTAATAAAGATAATAATCGACCATCTTAAAACCTTCATGGACAAGTTCGGCTATGGATTCGTGAGATAAAGCTGAAAGATTTGTACAATTTTTATCCATGCGGTCTGTTTTCGAACATAAATCCCAAGATATGCTCATGAAAAACTTCAGTTAATTGCAGATGGAGTTAATTGAACTACAGAACAGCACGCGTCTACGTACTTTAAACTTGACAGGGATGGAATTGTATCATGTGTTGCCCTGGGACAAATTTCCAAAACTACGCTCTTTTGTCATGCGTGTGATTGTAACATTTGGATTATCTTATGTTTGCGAACAATTTTTTCAGCAGGATGAAGAATATTAAACGTAAAACAAGATCTAGTATAACAGACTTCAATTTAGTAGCTCATTTACGTTTATGTTGCTTCAAAATGGAGCCAGATTATGAGACTCTAGTGAACAGTAAAAAGTGTCAATTGTCTGGGAAGAAATAACTAGAGATGTGATAAGTAACAGTTATTTTATTTCTTTATTTTCATGTGTAATTTTTCACTAATTAATTTGTTTTAAACTTAGACGCAGAACATAAAGAACTTGAAAAAATAATTGTTTCTTTTTAATAACGAGTAAATTTAGTAAATAATGACATTATGTACATTAGTTTGAGATCAGTTTCATTGAATTACTGTTTCACTAGTAATTAATAACTGCTCATGATTTTTTATTATAATTAAAACCTATAGCACTTACAGTGTAGCTATTTATATAATAAATACCATATGCACTGCAAAGCAAAGAAAAACGTGACGACACTGGAATATCACTGACATAATTTGGTATTTGAAGTTAGCATGGTAGGATATTTTGACAAAACAACGTCAAATGAATGACCTCGCTCCAAACTGAAGCCGAGTTTACCGGATCTGGACTAAACACATTTTGGGATCACATTCTTTAATTGTGCAAAATAGTAAGTCTGCCTTCAAGCAACAAGCTGGCGGAGGACAAGAAACAATGCTATAATTATTTTATAAATATGTACTCCAGTAACTGATGTATGCCTACATCATGTTTTTCGTAACTGATAATCGTTTAACCAAAGAGATTATTCAAACAGAATAGCACTTGCCATGATGCTGTATTGTTCACAATAAGTGCATATGATTTCAATAGTATTGACACAATGACTCTTTCGTGTGAATCTTGAAGATAATTAACAAAATTATGCCATTTACAACAGTCAGTATTTTATGCTCACTTCTGTGCTTCAGAGTATTTAAAAATGGCACCAACTCTAGATCTCCCCTGAAATGTTCACCATTGGTATATCATGAAGCTAGTTTAGCAAGGAAAATGTTACAATGCATTAGAGTCCCATTGCAACTACCTACATCGGTAATAAGTACGGTAGCAGAACAATGGTAAGAGATGGGAGTACCAGAGAAAGACATATCCGCATCTGTTCATCATATATTCTATTTCAATTTGTCGGAATTCGAACTGTGCTCTTAAACATGCAGAATAAATTCTTTTCTCTTGCGACTGATAAAGTGCTGATTCTATGTTTAGGTACCAGAATATTTGCTCAAACTCTTACTTTAAGAAATGTTACTTTTTTTTTTATTCTTCCGAGTTGGTAATGCAGGCCATGAAGTTTTTCCACTCCATAGTCAACAAATTTCAAAATACATTGTTCTCGTATAGCATCTGTTTCCCCCTCCCCTATTTTAAGATCTTTTTATACGTAAAGAGAAAGAGGATAGAAGTTTCTAAACTACAAATAATATTGGGAAATATAAACCGGCGTTCGTCGGATGTATAATACACAGAGCTTAGATACTCAAGTAGGGCGGAGGAATTGTAACCAAAACAGACATTATCATTGGGTTTAAATAATGTGTTCTACTGAAGCTGCTCACTTGAAACGATCTTTCGTAAAAGTTCTTGTTTCTATATGCAGCCAGATCGTTCCGGGAGACATGGTCTTGTACTGTGACAAATCTTGTTTAAAATTCATGAGATAAAAATGTTAAGGGAGGACAGAAGGAAGTACAGAAAATGTAGGAATAGAGAAGAGGGTAGGGCAGAGAAATAGAAAATGAAAGAAAAACAAAGAGAAATAAGCATTTATATAAGACACCAGAGATTATATTTCTGACAGAGAGAAGGGAAGAAAATAAATAAAATGAAAATAAGTCTACAATCCCAAGGCGTATTGTGTATACAGACTGTGTGTTTTTTGCAATATGTTTCTTTTTATCTGAAGAATTTTTGGGGCTTTGTTTACAACGCATTTTGAACCTAATGTTGTATGGAATGTTATAGGCCAAATTAAAGGGTTTCTCTTCAATTTATTTAATCAAGGAAACATTAAAAGTATGGGTCCTCGCCCTCAGTGACCCTAAGTGAGTCTACTAAGGATATCTTGCTAAAGTGTTGGTGTTCGATTCTAGGGAGATTCAGTGTCAGAAAATTTAACCGTTGTTACTGTTACAATCACCCTATTAAGAGAAGTAAATTTTGTATAGTTTTCTTTGTCATTTAGGCAGTCCGCCATGACAAAATGAATTTTCAATATACTGTTGTGAGTAAATCTTCGACAGATGGGTATACTCCAAGCATTTAGGTGTACTGTGTTGTCTCTTTCTTGTAACATCTCATTACGAATAGCCTTTGTAGTTTAAAAGTGACCTAATATTGTGTAGGTAATACAACGGCCTTATGAAAATGTCAGAACAATTCAATTACCTACAGATAGAAAACTGCACATATATTCTCGGAATAGAACCTAGACTCCTTTTGTTGAAATTTCATCAGTTGTCTGACCTGTGGCTGATCATTACCTTTTGTAATACCTGAATATTCAGTTGCCTCCAGTTCGAAGAATTCTCATAGGTAACCTTTTCCGTGAAATTTTCATCAAACGGAGACTGTGTAGTTCATCTGGTTGGAATATAAAACAGTGCAGTGATTTCTCGTTACTTTCTGTGCGAATGGTAGGCAGTGTTCTGAATTTTGGGGAAATAGAGGCAGATATGTTACTACCTCGGGAAAACGCGCAAATATAGTCTTTGTTTTCCACATATTACACTCGGGCATCCGACATAAAAAGTGAAGGGGTTGGCGTAAAATACATGAATTCCAGAATTCCATCAAATTTTTTAACCAAGAAAGATTATATTGTGTAACATGATAGCATCTCCTCCTGTGTCGTGATGACATTTCAAATTCAAATTCAAATTTATTTACATTTTACATTCGAAATGAATACATATGAATAGATACCCGAAATGAGCATATGCTCGTGCTCGGGTACAGTCCAGTAGTCTACATAAATTTTACAGAGATCAAATAATAATGCTGATGATAGAAATAATAGTAACATCAACAACAACAACAACAACAATAATAATAATAATAATAATAATAATAATAATAATAATAATAACGATAATAACAATAATAATAATAGTGATAAAACAAAAATATTTACAATAATAAAATAAATACTAAGACGGATAAAATAAAATATAAAACCATTAGCAAGAGTTACCACAACTTAAATAAGCATATAATAACCGGAAAAAAAATGAACTCGAAAATGACAGAAATGTTCGTTGTATCGCAGACGACAGCAACCGCCGTATTGACATTGTGTTGTGCATTAATGGTAGTAGGGGGGAGCCGAAGGTTCTCTTCGAATCTTCTCATACAATCATGGGAATCATGAAAAACAAAATGTCTACGAGTCAAACTGCTCATTATTACCAGGATAAATACAAATAATACAGAAATATATTAATCAAGTTTCAGTTATAGATCTCCCCTTTTGTGCAAGAGGTATCATATCAAAAATCATTTGTTTCGAGTATTACAGAAATGGCAAATTGATGGCAAAGAAAACTAAATTAGCCTTACTCTGAAGAAAGGTAGTCATGAACTACAAACTATACTTGTACTTATGTTGGCCTCAGTAGCGTAGTCGGTATAGCGCTGGCCTTCTCTGCTCGAGGTTGCGGGTTGGATCTCGGCCCAGGTTGATGGCATTTAAGTGTGTTTAAATGTGACAGGCTCATTTCAGTAGATTTACTGGCATGTAACTGAACTCCTGTGGAACAAAATTCCGGCACACCGGCGACCCTCATATAACCTCTGCAGTTGTGAGCCTCGCTAAATAAACAGTAATTGAAACTATACTTATTGCGAAGTGCATCAACCTCGGCTAAAAACGCATTAATCATAGGTTACGAAACGACGGTTAAATAGTAACCGTGGTTAAAATGTAAGTTCTGTACACCATTCATAATCACCAATTACTTAAACATGGTTAGCTGACACCTCATTTAACCAGCGTAAAGCCTATGATGGTACACTGTTTCTACAAAATGACTAAAAGAAAGCATCCATTCCTCTGCAAAGATAACAGTCAATGTCTAAACAGACTGCGCTTACTCCGCTCTACATCGAAACGAACATGTCTTATATTTTCGCATTCAATTTGTTTGCCTTTGGACGCTGTTATGGTTGCAAGTTTGCATTTCTTTGTTTTTGAGCACTGTTATGTTAAAATTATAAAAAATGGAAAATTAAATGCAAAAATCATTATATCCCAAATGAGTTTGCAGTACTGATAGACTCAATTACTATATTTAAAAGTATTATATATGAAAAAGTTGGAATTTCTCTAAAGGAAAATGTTGAAGAATATTAATACGGATGTGTGTACGATCCATGACCCTATTTATGCCATGGAACTGGGCATTATCCTAAGTTTCATCCATAACTCCCTTCGTTCATCTAGTGACATAGAGAAAAAGTTACTCGAGTGTTCCCTTGTAAAATACAGAAAATATTAGTTGCGTAGAATCGTAACATAAACAGCCGATCCATAGGAGAAATACGACTGTTTCTGCGTTATTTTAAGTGACCCATTTGTTTCACCAGAAATGACACTGTAGATTTTGATAAACGAAATCCCTCCTGAAATTTTTTATCACCTATTCCTCGTAAGCATTCTCTCTTTCCACTGAAGAAATTTCACACTCAACGTCATCTCTATCCAAGTAATTCAAGTACTGTGCAATAACAATTGTCTTCGAAATAATCATCTATGGATCTGGCTGCCATTTTGTTTTATTTGGTCTACTAATCACTGGTTATCTCCTTTAACCGCTCTAATATGGCAGGTTAGAGATTACCGAGGTTAACATCCTATTTAAGTCCTAACCGAAGTCGATGCACTGTAAAAATGCTTAACCAGAGTATAAGTGGAAATTTTAATCTTTGGTTACACTAACCGACGTTGATGCACGTGGACAATACACTAGCTGTCATTTGAACTTCGATCTCCATTTTTGGAAAGATTACGCCGTATCTCACCTACCAGTAGTAGTCTATAAAAACCTGCCACACAATCATTCTTTCAGCGTATTCCGAATCTCACCGGACCGGTGGACAACACTGACGTCACGCTGTAGCGAAATAGGAACAAAACTACTGGAAGGATCTATGGCAGTCATGGCGACTGTATAAGTTGTTGTCTGTGCTACGCTAGCAAAATTTTGCGAAATTTTCGTACTGCCATCTCGTTCAAAGAAAAGAGAGCATAAAAAATTATTTATTGAACCGGTAGTAATAACTGGTCCGTTGACATGTTCGCTCGTAAGCCATTAACATATTGCTTTTACGTTGTGCTCATTACAAACAATACAGCAGAACTAAAGCAGAACACACCGCCATGACACAACAGTGCACGATGTCATTCGTCTGCTAATTCCTGCCCTATACAAGAACCAATCAGATTCACTGATGGCGGCTGATGGAGACTGTCACCACCGTTGCAAGCTGATGGAACCGGTGCGACACCGGTGGAGCATAAGTCACGCCATCGGTGAAATTCTGAACACCGTGATGCCATCAGATTGCTCAGCGCTGAGATTCGGAATACGCTCTTTGTAAACTAAAGAAAACCACTCGAAGTCGAATCCGTTTTCTTTTGGTAAAAAGCTAAAGTTTCACTCATCTGCTGATTTGCCGTCAAATATATATATATATATATATATATATATATATATATATATATGTCCTAAAATAGACAGCAAAGTAATAGACATCCTTTTAAAGATCTTAATCTAAACAGTCTTTTCAAAGTATTTATTTGTTCCTTCTACTCCTATATACTGCAGTGATTTCGGCCCTGCCTTTTCAGACATTGATCCACTAAAGCAGCGGTCATCAGCTCTGAGCAATCTGATGGCATCACGGTGTTCCGAATTTCAACAATGACGTCATTGACGCTCCACTGCTGTCGCACCGGTTACATTAGCTTGCAGAGATGGTGACAGTATCCATCAATGAATCTCAGTGGTTCTTTCTTGTATAGAGCGGGAATTAGCAGACGAATGACATCGTACATTGTTGTGTCGTGGCGGTGTGTTCTCCTGTATTGTGTGTAATTAGCACAACGTAAAAAAAAAATATATATATGTTAATGGTCTATGAACGAACATGTCAACTCACCAGTTATTACTACTGGTTCAAGAAATTGTTTATGCTCTCTCTTCCTTGAACGATATGACAATATGGAAATTTCGCAAGCTAGCGTAGCACATACAACTTATACAGCCGCCATGATAGCCATTGAACCTTCCAGCAGTTTTGTTCCTATTTCGCTGCAGCGTGGCATCATTGATGTCCACTGGTCCAATGAGATTCGGAATACGCTGTGTGAAACGAGCGACCCGGGTAAAATCCTGGTTGGGAGAGGTTACCCGATTGGGATTTTTTTCCTAGGTTTTTCCTCTCAACCGATTGCAGCAGAATTGCTGGGTAACTTTCAGCATTGGACCTCGGACTCATTTCGCCTTCATTAAGGGGAAATTAACTGCCTCACACCGCCAATGTTAAATTTACTTAATTAATGACTCATTACCTCAGGATTTAGTGAATATATCATACTAAAATGTTTAAAATATAAATGCATTAGATTTCTAAGCAAACTGACGTAGGTTTATCAAGGAAAGAAAATTGTAAGGAAGATTTGAACTTTTAAAATAATGTTGATTTTATTTTCTAAATTTGTTTTTGCAATACTTTTTTCTGATCAAACTAATAGATATAGGCCTACGTCATTTAATCTGCGTCCGTTTTACTAATGTATTGTCAACATGTGTGTGAAAATTCATCCTTCCTTCAAAATTTCTGAGAAAATGGGACGTTTGCATAAAAGCAACAAAATATCAACATTATTCTCAGTCGGTAGAGCGTTAGCGCGCTCAGCCAAAGGTCCCAGGTTCGATATCCGGCATCAGAATGATTTTTCCTTTTAAATTATTCCAATCAGCTTCACAGGGAGCTATAACTGAAAGTCAGATTTGCATAATATAAGTCACTGTTCGTTAACTGAAAACCACAATTCAAGTCACACACAATTTTTTTGTTATCAATGTTGGGTTTCTAACGTCTTGTCAGCCCGCTTCAAGTATGTAGTTATAAAGGGGAAAAGTTGAGCTGAGGTCTGGTACGTTCCTGGTTAGTTCAGTCGGTAGAGCGTTGCCACGGTCAGCCAAAGATCCCCAGTTCGATACCGGCTCCAGAAAAATTTTTCCCATGAAATTAGTCCATTAAGCTTCACAGGGGTTTGCACGTGAAAGCCAGACTTACATTAGACTATTCTGAAAATTCAAATTTTTTAGAAAACTTATATTTATTCATAAAATCAGCTTCGATTTGTATAGATAGATTGTACCTTTATAATGTAAAAATAGCGGTATACTATCTTCAGTAGTTTCTGAGATAATGGGTCATTAAGTACGAAAATAGAAAATTAGCGAATTGCGAAGTAGGGCAGTTAATCTTCCCTTAATTTCAACTTCATCTAACATCTTTCAATAGTTTAGGTCGTCCGGGAATGCAGTAGAGTGTACCATAGTACCGTCATTTACATACGAATGACATCAGTCTGAAGAAGCTGCACAATTTTCAGGCAGACGATGGGAGTCCTTAGCGGACTCCGTCGGACTTGGATGATGTGCTGTTGAATCGATAGATGGCATCAAATAGTGAATCATGATACCTATAGACATGTGATATTAAGGTCAATACAGGATGTAGTATCGTGAATCGCATACATGATGATCTCGATCTGAGGAGGCTGCAGAATTCTAAGAGGGCTGAGAAGCGTTCTTAGAAAATGGACGTCATTGCGGTCTCCGTCGGATCTGAGTGTTGTATAGCTGAATCGATAGAGGACACCAAACAGTGAATCCCGATACTTAACAGGAATGCGACCCTACGGACTTCACAATCATCCTATCGAGGAAGTAAGCACAATAAGCCTCAGGTACGGTGCAATCCTTCAGACCCTCCTCCGTGAAAAAGTACATATTAAAGCAAACAAGGGAAAGGAAGATAGCCTACATTAAAGAATATGGGCTTTAAAAAAGCAATCCTTGTACTGTACGTAGGAACTAATATCCAGTATTCTAAGGGAGAAAGCTTTAGTTTCCAACGACCAACTTTTCAAGAAAGCAAAGTGAAAATAAGCATAATTTTCTGCAATAAATGTTTAGGTATAATAAGTCGATTTTGAATACTAAGTTCAGTTTATAACCGAGCTATGAAAATTAGCATTGTGTATTGTATGACTTCTGGATTGTTGTTGCAGGACAGCAATAAATTATTGTAAAAGTTACCTGAATGAACTACACATATAAGTCTGTTGTCACAAATTTGATCTCAAATAGGCCTACTCTTTTGACTTCTACTGAAAAATCTTTTTGTAATATGGATTTATAACGGTTGACAATCGTACTGATATGTCATGAAGTGACCATATGAAACCATCGTAAAATACGAAATTTTCAGATAATAGTTTATTAAAAGATTACCAAATAATTGTTTCAAACTCGTAAACTGAACTGCTGATCGCAGTGAATACAGAGTGGATTTTTTTTTTTATTTTTCGGGTTATTTTACGAAGCTGTATCAACATCTAGGTTATTTAGCGTCTGAGTGAAATGAAGGTGATAATGCCAGTGAAATGAGTCCGGGGTCCAGCACCGAAAGTTACCCAGCATTTGTTCGTATTGGGTTGAGGGAAAACCCCCTAAAAAACCTCAACCAGGTAACTTGTCCCGACCGGGATTCGATCCTGGGCCACCTGGTTTCGCGGCCAGAAGCGCTGGCCGTTACTCCATAGGTGTGGAATACAGAGTGGAAGTGAAATAATCCTGCAGATTGAAAGGGACAATGGGTACACTTAAAGGAATAGAAAACCTATATTACGTTTTGTGATTAAATGCACGACTAATTAGAAAAATAAGTAGCAAGTATAAATAATCTGGCAACATCGCCGCTAACACAGTCTCCTTACTTCTCGTATTACAGATGTAAGAGGTCAATGGATTCGATGTTTTCTCTACGCGAACTTCCCTATCTCGCTGCGACGTTTGAATCTGCTCACATCGTTCAGCGGGTTCAAATTAGTTGTTTTTAAGTTAAGTTTACACGAAAACCGTCCACACTATTGAAATACGACAAAGGGATAAATGATTCTTTATTATATTTTCTATCGATATGGACAAAAATCACGGCCTTAATCGTATTAGTTACCGAATAGGAGGGTGTTAAACATTTCGGAAAACAATTTCTTTTTCTGAGAAAACTGTGAACTTTCCACCAATATGGTACTACAATGAATTTTTTGTTACATACAATATGAAATATTCGCTCTAAAAATCTGTAGGTTATTTCAATTCCACTCTGTATAAAAATTATCAGAGACTGATAATTATATTATAAATATTTTAAGTAACACAATTATAATTATGGCACTCCAAGTAGCCATTTATAAAAATGAAAACAGTAATTGGTCTTGCAATTTCGCATTAAAAATAATTTGGAAAATTAAACTGTCAAAATATAGACATAAGACTTTTAAACAAAAACATAGAAACAGAAACCAAGGAAAATAAGCTGTAATGACGAAATGCAACATTTATTGCATCTGTTAAAAGAGAAATTATAGCCTATTATCAGAAATGAGCTTGAGTTGTTTAGTTTTGTTGAACAGAACAGACATTACCAGATCTCAATCTGCTGCACTTAGAATAAAATCCTAAAATCTATATTCCGAAGAGCGTGTTAGATGGTATACAATGGGATAAAATTAAATTGACATTTGATGCCGTTTTCATCGGATGTGATTAATTTTTCAGAACACTAGACGTCAACTTTTGTAAATAAGTTAACGAATCTTGGAGCTAATTGTCAACCAATCAACGAATTTTCCGTAAGTGGAAATCGAAGTTTGTGCATCTCTTGAAAAAAGTACACTAATCAGGAGCTGTAGTTACATGTTTGACAGGACTGACACAGACCAATGTCTTGCTGTTGATAAAATGACTGCACTGGTTCATTGTACAGTGTGGCTTAGCAATGATTAGATTTGCTTTCAAATTTTGAATTACCCCTTATCTTAACATAATGTGTAAGTCGTAATAATTCTGTATCTTCTATTATATGGTCTTTAATCTGCATGTCACAAAGTTCCAAAATAAGTCATCCATCGGTTGAAGAGAATAAAATTTTTAAAGAGGATCCCTCTGAATTTTTCAATGCAACTTGAAAGTCTTTGACTATGAAGTTAGGCATTGTCTGAACAGTAATTGTCTAAACTGTAATTCAGGGCTTTATGTAAGTCTCCGAGGAGTAATAATAACGTGAATGAAAACTCTGAAAATAACATTACACACTTCTAAAGATTTCCGCGAATTTACTAACACACTACAGTGTTCTTATACGTTTTCTTCGAGACAATACGTTTTATATGAAAAGTCTGAAGAAAAGGAGGTGTAAGTAATTTATGTAATGGACTGCTTACAGACGAAGTCAAACAGATGAATTCTTGGAATTTTTATACATTTTCTACTCCGAATATGATTCTAAATTTGTACACACAATTCAAGAGAAATATTCACAGTACTGAGATATTCATTCCATGATCACATGAAGAACCGATTTAAATATAAAAAAATGTTTTAAAATGATTCTCTATTAAACTGAATATGAAAATACTGTATAACATAAACTTGAAAATTATAATTAATACACAAAATAACACAGATAATAGAATATGATTCTAAATTTGTACACACAATTCAAGAGAAATATTCACAGTACTGAGATATTCATTCCATGATCACATGAAGAACCGATTTAATATATATAAAAAAAAAGGTTTTAAAATGATTCTCTATTAAACTGAATATGAAAATACTGTATAACATAAACTTGAAAATTATAATTAATACACAAAATAACGCAGATAATAGAATATGATTCTAAATTTGTACACACAATTCAAGAGAAATATTCACAGTACTGAGATATTCATTCCATGATCACATAAAGAACCGATTTAAATATAAAAAAAGGTTTTAAAATGATTCTCTATTAAACTGAATATGAAAATACTGTATAACATAAACTTGAAAATTATAATTAATACACAAAATAACACAGATAATAGAACATGATTCTAAATTTGTACACACAATTCAAGAGAAATATTCACAGTACTGAGATATTCATTCCATGATCACATGAAGAACCGATTTAAATATAAAAAAAAGGTTTTAAAATGATTCTCTATTAAACTGAATATGAAAATACTGTATAACATAAACTTGAAAATTATAATTAATACACAAAATAACACAGATTGGAAATTTTTGATTAAACATCAATTTCAGTAAGGAAAGCTTATAAAAATTTCCAAAAACAAGAAATAATTAAAAGATTTTCTAAAGACTGGGGACAAAAATAAAAGAAAAAACAGTAACATGCCAGTGTACTAATCTCAATAACGTATTCGTACATACAAGTAATTGTAACAAATGGAGTTGCTAATGTAGAGGATCTTGGTTCGATTTTTAAAAGGGGGGAAAAAACTGTACCTTCCTCCTATAGGAACTGTTTTGTTTCCGTATATTGTCTTAAGCAATGACCTTGCATGATGCGAACTACATTAGTAGGTTAGATTTCTCGTCTTCCATTCATACAGTCCAGATTCAATTCCCGTTCAAATCGTCATGCAATTTGTGGACAAAACAGACTTTGAAAATAATTTTCTTGGGGATACTCCCGTCTATCATTCAATCAAGACTCTCCACCATTCTCTCATTTCATCTACCTTATGTAATAGTTAGAAATAGGCTGGGATGAAGTGTTGATGTTAATCCGGGTTTTCGGGTCCTGAGCCCATTAAGTAGGCTTATTTCCCCGAGGGCGACACCTAGCTCTATCAGGGCTAAGGCAAGACTATGCACATGTCACATCAGGTTCATGGATATCACACAGGCCATCGGTTGGAAGTGGATTTATTTTATCTTAATAGGTTATGTTACACGCTTTATCAATCTCTGAAAGATATGATGGCGATAATGCCGGTGAAATGAGTCCGGGGTCCAACACCGAAAGTTACCCAGCATTTCCTCATATTGGGTTGCGGGAAAACCCCGGAAAAATCCTCAACCAGGTAACTTGCCCCAACCGGGAATCGAACCCGGGCCACCTAGTTTCGTGGCTAGATGCGCTAACCGTTGGACTTGGAAGTGGACAGTCGTCACATAATAATATATAGGGCGCGCATTGGGTCAATTTAATCCTAAGCATAAGAATCCGTTACGGATGCAGCAGTCGATTAGCCAAACCATACCAAGCCAACTCCAGAACTGTCCTCTGCTGTGGCTGAGTGATTAGATCATCAGCCTGTGACGCAGCCGCTCCGGGTTCATTGAAAAATCCATAGTCATAATTGCGACGGGCAAGGTCGCAGTTGAAGTTTTCTCGGGAGTTCTTCCGTTTTCTCATATTAGATATCTATATTATTCCGTCAGTATTTCTCTATTCCTACAGCAATCTTTGAACACCGGCTGTACCGCACGGAGGGGGCTGGCCTTAGGACCAGAAGGGATGTCTACTGGAGACTGCGAATTTTCGGGGGCGGTAAACTGCACACATGTTTCAGGTGTATGACCTAAAAGAAGGTAATTTACACACATGTAATTTGCACACACCGATTTTGGATATGTAATCTGCACACGCAAACAACTCAGGTAATAAAAACAGAATGTAAATTGCGCACAGAGCTACAATGGCATATATTTACTTTCAACATACTTACTGTTACAACAGTAACGTATTAACCAATAATTTAATTGGTAGGTGGTATTTTGCTCGCTTAATGAATTCCACTCGGGATATAGGCTATGCCCCTCATTAAAACCTTTTATATTTATCTCCATAATTTCTTTCCTCCTTAAGGGGCAATTATTTTACATTTTTTCAGCAGTAGATATCCCCTGATTGTTCACGTATGTGTCTATTTGAAATTCAATTAACCTATTTGTAAAAGTATGAATACCTGGATGAGCAGAGTAAAATATCTTGTTGAATCTAGTATGAAAATACGTACAGGCATTAATTAGTTATACGCTGCAAGCTTTCTGTTTTATCTGTCCAGATTGATGGAGGAAAGGTAGCGTCATCGTCTACATAACTGTCTACTAAATAGTCACAAAAGTTATCTAGTCTTTCATCTTGTGGCTTAATGATCACTAAATCTGACACAAAACAGTCGGAAATCTCATGTGGTTTTAAAAATGGTAGACTGGATACAAGTTTTAACCATCTGCATATTTCAGAATCACTTTTATATTCCTTTATGAAAGCATATTTTTTTAATCTGACGAAACCAAAATTGACTTAGGTGGATTCTACATTCAATGACATTGGCCTCACTCCATACAACGTTTATTGCAGCATGGATAGCACTTACAAACAACTGTGTTCAAGGGTCAATGCTTTATGTTGAACTGCTGCGTAACTATCCGTCCAAGTCAGTCTAACTCATACAGTAACTCTCTCCTTCCATTACAAATTCCTTAAGTCAGTTGTGCTTGTCACCCATAAAATTGGTTGACATGCGTTCCATTTATATGCCATTTATTAAAAGAATAACCCGACTCATGCTGTGTGTGTAATTTACATACGACCCCTACCACCTAGGTTTTGTTGCGTGTGCAGATTACATACCCCTAGTGTATAGCAAAGGTATGGAAAAAATATATATACCTGAAAAGTGTGTGTAATTTACCTCCGCCCCGAATTTTATTAGTCGGCCGGTATGGATTTGGGAATGCGCCTAGCTTGAGAATTTTTTTCCCTGTACGGAGGAGAGACCCGAAGGCTTACTCTGCGCCCTGAGGCTTATTCTGCTTACCATTCCTAATCTGTGAATGATTGCGTATTCACGCTCTTGTATAAGTACAGCACGCCGCACCGTGAACTTAACCCTGTCTATTATAGGGATGGTAATTAAATGGGAATTAATGATAGCGAAATGAGTCCGAGGTCCAATGCCGAAAGTTACCCAACAATTCTGCTTCAGTAGGTTGAGGGAAAAACCCCAAAGAGGTAACTTGTCCCAAACAGGATTTGAACCAGACTCGCACACTTCGCTGGTCAAACGTGCTAATCTTTACTCCACAGCGTGGACGGCTCAGGGTTAGCGCAATATGTATTGAAAGGTCGCAGTGCTGGGTTCTGAAATTAAATCCAATTCAATGGTGTTATTAAAAGTTTTACTTCGGCTCGAATCTAGATTCTTATGACCTATAATTTCAATTTATCAACGAATTTAATCGGCGAAACTTCAATCCTTGGCCAAAGAAAGTGGGCCTAGAGCAGCATACCAAATTCAGTTGAAGGTGAAAGTATAACGTCAACTTCACTCGAAATGTTTTAGACACAATTGACGTTCACGCATCGGTGTGAATCTCAAACCTGCTTCAGACTCATATTGTAAAAACAATCACCACTCTAAATATAAATTAAGATAAGATTGATAAGACCACACACAAACTATTGAACATTTCTCGATTTAGTAATTAAAATAAATATTTCTGTTCTGTCTCTTCAGTGACAAGCCATAAATTCGTTTCATCATAAAAGTCTTTGGATTCTGAGGACACATATTTCACTATTTTTTTATATATATTCCCCCTTTTATTTCCAATAAGTACTTTGCCTCTTGGATATGCTGGTTCTAATACAGCCTACTAAATATATCTAATGTTTATCTTAGGTGAAATGAATGTTCTATAATATATCCAGTGAAGGAAAGCACGAGTTTCAGCTGAATAATGAAGAGAAACCTAATATTCATGGTTGCGTTTTTAAATTAGATAATATTAAGATTATTAATTATAATTCAAATTGCACTACTATTTCTAGGATCAGCAGTAGCTGTTATACAGTCATATGTATTTGCAGTATTAAGAACCTTATATTCTAGAGGATTAAACTAAATAGGGTAAACTAGGGTCTGTTAGACAGTCGGGCATATTGGACACTCTGTACTTTAACGTGTTACCTCGCCACTTGTGGGCACCACATTCTGCTAGAAGTCAATGACGGAAGTAGCCCTATTCGTGGCTACTTCCATCATTGACTTCTAGCAGAATGTGGTGCCCACAAGTGGCGAGGTAACACGTTAAAGTACAGAGTGTCCAACATGCCCGACTGTCCAACAGACCCTAGTTTACCCTATGGCTTTTCAAAAATTCGCAATGAAACGTTTCATATAAAACAGTTTTTATCTCGAAAAGGAAGCAAAATCAAACAAAATTCTATTAAACTTTTTTGTTCGAAATAACTCTTTGAAATTGATGACTTTACTTATGGATCATTCTGTGTAGCCAAAACAAAATTAGTTTAAGCATTCAAATTTTCAGCTGCGACCTGCTGAAAAGGGACATGCATGTCCGAAAGACCTCAGCTTGTAGACTTTATACTGTAAGCTAAAAATGAAGTGACAGTTCGCAGTTGTAATATTTCGAAGCCATGCTCGGTTATTCAAATATAGCCTAAGATAGAAATATTAATCCGCGCCTAAGTTATGGTGCACGTTATACATAAGGTGGAGATTGGGCGTCTTGCTGATTTCACATCACGTGAATCCCGCTATGTGCCTATCTAATGCCATATTGAGGAAGTCCAAACAGTTTTCCGAGGGTAAAAATCCAATACAGGCATGAAAAGGCCACGATACATATGAAATTGTTAGAAATGTGTATGAATTAATATTCTAGAGGAAACGAGAACAGAATCCACGTTTCTTCCTTGAATTGCATGATTGAAATTGTTGTTTACATTAAAAGCCATTTCACGGCGGGTGATGTTAGTTACTGAATGTGTGAGATGGAGAATTCCTGGAAATGTGTGCGATCTGAAGGTAGAGCCGTGAATTATACACTCACTGTATGTAATCTCAAACCTTAATGTAGTTAACACAAATGTATTGAGATGTTACAAGAAGAGATGGAGTTAATGTAATTATATGCAAAGATCACAACCTATACCTAACTGTACTGTATGTTACAACTCCATTCATTACGCGCATTTCATCATTAAGGCATTTCTAACGTCATATCAGCGAGCATTGTATAAAGGTGCAAAAAGAGACAGAAAAGAAAATATTTAATGTCCTAAATTCCGCCCCTTTATTAGACATGTTGCTCCCATGTTTCATGTTAAACACTGAATTGAGTGCAAATAGCTAAGAGTTATAAATTAAAAATTGAGCGTATTTATATGAAAGATAACGAAATAACAATGTAATAATTTTCATGCATTTTAGTTGGTTACAATTGACATTCAGTTCGAACTATGAGGGCAGGAAATCCTTACACATACGAAATTATGCTTTGGAATGAAATAGGATGGAATTTTGAGAAGGGGTACTCTGACCAAGAACTGCGACTTTTCAATATCTATTAAGTTATTAACCCTCAAGCTGGACATATTCTCCAACCTACACCGGTTGACTACACTGAGGTTCGCTTCGTAACCAGATTTCAAGCAGGCTACCCCACTCGTCCCTAGACGAGACCCTCCATGCGTCGTTCGGAAATTGTTATGGAATGATACGAAATGGAGAGATGTTAACGGAATGAAGTTTATGCCTGATATAGGGAAACGGGAGAGCCACGAGAAGAAGTCCAACTTTAACCCTGTCGCCACAAGTGTCGCTATAGATTTTAATGCTTGAGTTGTTTAGACTTTTTCCATTGCTAATTTTAAAAAAAATTGTAGCACAACGTTTCGAAGAATGGATCTCTCTTCGAAACGTTGTGCTACAATTTTTTTAAATTAGCAATAGAAAAAGTCCAAACAACTCAATCATTAAACTATTAACCGTTGATCTCCCCCCCTTCATTCAGATCAATCACTATAGATTTCCCAATGGAAAATCCCAGACTCGAACACTGACCGCCTGCGTGACAAGCTAAAGGTCTGACCACTAAGCCACCGCAGGAGAAATTATACTTAATACTCGAAGAGATAATTTTACAGATACTGGACAAATAATAATGTTTCATATTTGACGATGTGCAACATCTTAAGTATCTTAGTTCTGGAACTTTTAAAATTAAAATGCATTATATGGTGCAGAAACATGGATATTACGACGAAGAGAAGGGAAGTGAATAGAAGCATTTGAAATGTAGATATGGAGAAGGATGGAGCGTGTGAAATTGTAAAATGGACAGACAGAATAACAAACGAAGCTGTGTTGGAAAGACTGGATGAAGAAAGAATGATGATGAAACTGATCATAAAGAGGAAAAGGAATTTCCTGGGACACTGATTGAGAAGAAACTGCTTCTGAAAAATTCACTGAAAGGAATGTTGAACGGGGGAAGAATTCGGGGCAGAAGAACATATCAGTTAATAGACGACATTAAGATAGGCTATATGGATCATATGCGGAGACAAAGAGGAAGGCAGAAAATAGGGAAAACTGGAGAAAGCTTGGTTTGCAGTGAAAGATCTGCCCTTGGGCAGAACACTAAAATGAATTAATCTTTCGACTGGCGAGTTACTGTATTTGGCAAAGTGAATTCCAAACAGAAATGATGATTGATGTGACAGTATTTCTATAACTTCATCAGCTATACCAGTAATGCCCAAACATAAGCAAAAAAAGGGGACACAGTCTCCACTCAGCTAGTACACGACCAACATCCACAGAAAACACTTCCACAACTACGATTTCAGACTTTTGATTTACACCATGTTAAATAAACTTCTACAACATCACTACTACATTGAATAATTATCCTGTAACATGAACAACAACAGAACATACGCCCATCATCTGATTAACTATAAACAGGTCAAACTCAACATATTGGCATAAACAATAACACCAAGATCTACAAAATATAGGCAGTTATAACAGGCCAGAATTTTATACTATGATATAGAAAAGTGAATACCTTGTAACAAAATATTGTAATTTGCAAATCCTCACATGCATAGTAAAGCATTAAATAGAGTTAGTTCATCATTTTTATATTTTTATATTTTATCTTACTTTTAGCCTCATATCATTACATCGTTCATATTATCGTTCACATATGATGATTTGCAAAGAATATACCCATAATAATATAAGTATATTTTAATTTTTGACAGTTGGGGTATCCACAATTCAACATTATGAAACTAATTCATATAATTTTTCAATAGGTTTCACCTTCATATGACAGAAAACATGTATTGTATGTGAATTGTGTAGATAACATTGAGAGTATTGATATTGTAAAATGACAGAGTGTATCTGATGATGTTGACATGGTCAACGAAAACGTTCATACATCACACAATTTATTATGTAAAGGTTAACACCTAACAAAATATATAATGTAGTAAAGTCAACGACTGAAAAAATTAAATTTTCTAACATTTTCTAACAAAAAAGGGGAGGGTGGATTTACATCCATCTCGGTTTGAAACCTGGCCGAGGGCAGAATTCTCAGGAGAGAGTACGAAGTGTCGTTAATCCCGGAATGAGTCGAGGCTGAGTGTCGTGTAACTGGATCGATGTTTATTTATTTATTTTATTGGGATATTTCACAACGCTTTATCAACATCTAAGGTTATTTGGCGTCTAAATGTGATGATAATAATGCCAGTGAAATGAGTCCGGGGTTGAGCACCGAGAGTTACCCAGCATTTGCTCATATTGGGTTGAGGGAAACCCCCGGAAAAAACCTTAACCAGGTAACTTTCCCCGACCGGGAATCGAACCCGGGCCACCTGGTTTCGCGGCCAGACGTGCTGACCGTTACTCCACAGGTGTAGACAAAACTGGATCGATAAATACACGAAATAAGTAGACGAAACTATGAATCACGATACTCACAGGAATACAGTCCTACGGATTTAAAAAATCATCTATACAGAAGAAGTGGTAAGCACAATAACCCTGGGCCTACGGTGCTAATAATAATAATAATAATAATAATAATAATAATAATAATAATAATAATAATAATAATAATAATTATTATTATTATTATTATTATTATTATTATTATTATTATTACTTGCACGTTCGCTCGGACAAAAGGAGTGCAATAAGTGAGTAACTACCGAAGTAATGGTTATTGTTGCACAACTCGACACGCTATTAAGGAAGCAGCGTTTCAATATCTATGTCACTTAAACGTCCGAGTTATGATCTATGTTTATGTTCAATAATAACATTTGTCACTTTCGTTAGGTCATTATTATTATTATTATTATTATTATTATTATTATTATTATTATTATTAGTGTTATTCATATTACTATTATTAACCCGCCAGTGAACGGATCATGAAAAGTTAGGGGAAACCCAGGCAAAACGGATAAGCTAAGAAAACAATGCCACAGGTTATATTTTGGTGATCCCGAAACAAAAACTTCATGACTTTGGTTGTGACACATGTTGTCCATATATCTACAAAACAGCAATTCGTTTCTCTTACCTACGGACAGCGATATGATTTGAGAAAGAAAATATAGTTAACTATTCGCTTCGCCCGGGTACCTGGGCAAAGCGAATAATTAACCCGGGCAAAGTGAATATCCCTATAAGATTTTCACTTTTCTATTTAATTTCTTTTCACTGATAATAATATAAAATCAACACAGAAACACGATGTTAATGAGTCATATGAGCACGTTAGATTAGTACAAAATACAAATTTGAACAAGTCGACGTTTCACTGGCGCTGAAGTCTTGGATTTCTTCTGCTTTACCTCCTGCCCATAAGTTACTTCTCTTTCAATGTTTTTAATCGGTATAGATGTAAGAGCTTCAGGGCGCTGACATTTTCTTCGTTTAACTAGTATCGTTCGAGCATCCACTTTTGGCACTGGTCTAAATCAAAAGAACTGACTTGTGTTCTCCTGCTGACGATGTTGAGGGTTTTGGTGTAACCGAAACTGAAAATCTGAGTGTAATTGATGTATTGAATATTTCTTCAATCTCTGAATATGCCGACATCAAAGAGGTGGTTCATTCTGAGTGACTATTAACTGTTTCTTAAGCCGCTGAAGAAGCTGGCACCGCAGAATTTGTTAAATCTGAGCCAGCTGTCGTTTCCCTGATTTCTGTCTCAAGTGGGCTATCTGTAAGCTCATCTGGAGCAAAATCTTCAACAACAAACACATTATGATTGTATGGCCAGATAGCAGAACCACTGATTAGATCATTTTATTTCTTCAAGTGGTTTCTTCATGGCTTCTTCAGACCATTTGGCTTGCTGCGTCTTCCTCTTGAAAAATTAAACCATTTGAAAACACATTACGACCTTTTTAAATAAAAATTAAGATCAGTGTTGCTGATTTACAATTTAATTAGTGTGACTTAATGCCTCCACTATGTAAAATTATCTAACACGCTTTATTACAATAGACAAATACATACAAAAGTACAGCTAACACTTATGTAGTCAAATAAGTGTGGCAGGGCAGCCCGCAAAGCGGATAAGTTATCCACTTTGCCCGCAGACGCCACTTCGCTTCTCATTTAAGGCTATACAAATATAAACGTGAATAATCTTCTTCATAAGTACGGCACTATAGAAGTAGTAGTATCACCTATATACAGGGTGTTTCAAAAATACGGGGCATAATTTCAGGTATGTATTTCCCACATGTAGACAGTCAAAATAGTTCATTACAACATGTTCCCGGAAATGCTTCATTTCCGAGTTATGGCCTTCACAACATTGAAATTCGCCGGAAAGTTTTTCTTTCCGCAGGTCATTGTCATTACGCAAGATGTTCAAAATGTCCACCTCCTGCTTCAATACAGACCTCACATCGATGTCTCATTGACCTGCGAACACGATCCCAAACTCCAGGAGTATTGCGTATGTCCTCAGAACATGCCACAATTCGATTCCGAAGGGTTTCCAAATCAGGCACCAGAGACGAATAACCAATGATTTTAAATGGCCCCACAAGTAGAAATCGAGAGGGTTCAGATCAGGTGAGCGTGGAGGCCAAGCAATTGGGCCACCTCTACCTATCCATCGATCGATCAGGAAACCTTCGATCCAAGTACCGGCGAGCCGTACGACTGGAGTGTGTAGGAGCGCCATCATGCAAGAAGTGAATGTGTTGACGATTGATCAGTGGAGTGTCTTCTAAAACATGAGGTATGGTGATTTCCAGGAAGTTTGTGTACACCTGCCCCGTAAGTCTGTTTACAAGTACATGGGATCCAACTAATCGATCACCAATGATACCGGCCCACATGTTGAGGGAGAACCGCACCTGGTGATGAGATGGAACAGTTGCACGTGGGTTTTCATACGCCCATACATGCTGATTGTGGAAATTTGTTATGCTATCTCGTGTGAACTGTGCTTCATCTGTAAATAATACTAAGGCAGGATAGTTCGGATTTACACCACACTGCTGCAAGAACCACTGACAGAACCTAACTCGTGCAGGGTAATCTGCTGGTGACAGGGCCTGTACACGTTGCAAATGATAAGGATACAATTGATAGACTACTCATTCAGCAGTCTCCAGACAGTCGTATGAGGAACATTGACTTGCAACGCTACCCTTCGTGTGCTGATAGATGGAGTCATGTTCACAGCCTCCAGAATCTCCTCCTGTACTTCTGGAGTTGTAGATCTTGGTCGTCCCGTCCCCTTCCCAAACCAGGAGAGTTAAATTTTCCATACTCGCACAGACGGTAATGGAGACGTAAAAATGTCTTCCGATCTGGACATTGTCGCTGTGGGTACCTCTCCTGGTACAAACGACAAGCCAGCGCAGCATTGCCGTCCGCCTTACCGTACATGAAGTGTATCTCTGCCAGCTCTTGATTTGAATACATGTCGCACAGTCTAACGCCTACACAACACTGAATGTAACCTTCGCCTCGGAATGAACTGTCAGAGTGCCCTCCCATCTTAATGTCTCCTTTGACGTCAACGACCTGCGGAAAGAAAAACGTTCCGGTTAATTTCAATGTTGTGAAGGCCATAACTCGGAAATAAAGCATTTCCGGACACATGTTGTAATGAACTATTTTGTTTGTCTACATGTGGGAAATACATACCTGAAATTATGCCCCGTATTTTTAAACACCCTGTATTACTATCACATAACAGAGAGGTATGTTGTATATATATTTCTCTTATCTTGAAATATTTTAAGAAAACAGTCAAATTTGTTCAAACACACACTGACTTCTTTTCTGACTAGCTAGAATGACGACAAATCAGTTCCAGCAGCAAAATGATTTTGGGATTCTTCCCCAACAAAGCAGAAAGCGCTACCTATTGGTGTTTCTAAGAAATAGACATTATTCTCTTTGCCCGGGTTATTCGTTTTGCCCGGGTCTCCCCTACGTAACTGCACGGGTTGGGTCTTTAAGACCCATTTTCTAAATATGAAAAAAAGTATATCTATTTGAGTCAGCTCCCACCCCTTGGTTTTTCTCGAGCGAACGTACTATAAAGCTATGTCCAAATATTATCTTTCAGACGGCATAACATAGCACAAATATACATTAATATTTGTTTTCGGGAAGCATAATATTATATCGATTCATATTTATATGTGGCGTTTGTTTCAGACTGTGGCCAACATACGCCAGTGCCCACAACAACCTAGGCACTCTAATGAGCGGCACGGACGAAGCAGAAAGTCATTTCCTGGCCGCAATCCGTTACTCGCCCAATCATGTCAATGCGCATTACAACTTGGGGCAAGTCTACCGGTGAGTAACTCATATCACGTTATTTGATTTGTTATTTGGATAACTGTGACAGTGTTTCCGTAAATCATATAAAGTTATTACTTCGAATCCGTACGAGGAAGATGTATGGTCAAAATTTCATAATTTGGAATCAGCATAACGTTTAAAAGAACGAAACATAATCAGAAAATATTGTGATATTGCAGGAACTTGGTTTCATTATTTTCTCCGGAATATCGATTTCATTGTTTCTGGTATCGAAGTGGCTTTAATTATTCTGTCTCCTGTTTTCTTTATTCCGTTTCCGTGAATGTACTGAAGAAATGATAATGATATAGTCCCAAGCTATACAGACAATATTTTACAGGAGAGTGTATTAAAGATTTAGAGCCCAATGGTGCGGTATCGTAATTTATTTGGCTTATACTTACGTCATTTGTTGAGTAATTTTTATAATATTAAGCTAGTAGCTTCTCCATTTGTATCAGAAAGGAATTCGCACAAAAAACAAGTTTTGTTAAAAATGTGGCTTTGAACTATCTCATTCCCACAACTTTAATTTTCCGAGTATTGTAAGCCTACACATGAAGGAAAGACGATGATTAATAATAATAATAATAATAATAATAATAATAATAATAATAATAAGTATTATTATTATTATTATTAATATTAGTATTATTAATGATAATAATTGTAAATCTAATAAATAAACCAGAAATTCGTGAATTTTGTTAATCTTTAATACTATGAAATTTTCTCATTTTGGCTATCCTGTGATCTCTAGCGAGTACCACTCCTCTAACTGAAGACATTGAAACTTAACCTAGTTTATATTATAGCTCTGTCTAGGAACTGGACCATATTTTCGTCACTATCATCGAAAAGAATACTAAACCCAATGTTGCAATTACTGAACCACGGCCACAATAAATAAACAATGACATAAAATCGAACATCAATGTCACTCTAATGAGACTAATGGCACCAGCATTCAGTGTCTATGATAGGCACTCCAAGACACGCTGGAGAACATTTCGAATTTAAAGACGTATTTCGACCAGATAAATACATTTCACGATATTTTAAAATCTCAACTTAAAACGTCAACAATAGCTTTTTTTCCCTGCATAGACAGCCATCTGAGAGTGACAACGTGGCAAATACGGAATACTATTGCGAATTGTGGGGTATTCTCATGTGATGGGCAAGAATTAAGTACATTTTCGTAATCGGCACACGAAAGTCGATAACAAACGCTATTTAGTTTCAATTAATATAAAATCGTGCTTCACGGTGTCATATTATCGATAGAATGGTAGCCCTAATACTGGGTGTTCATTTCAAAGTGTGTCATGACGTCATTGTTGTTGAGTCACCGATTTGAAGCGAGTTTCAGCTTATATGTCAGAGAAGTTGCCTATTATTCAAGGTGTTCTTCAATCTGAACTTGAGAACGTGGACGGTATAACTTGAAAGTCGTAGCAACAGATGGCGGTCTGTACGGTCTGTGTGCTACCATAACCTCGTTCGAACTGTGTTTTGCGCCGGCAAGTCGTACGCAGGGTATTTGTTATCATCGGTTGCGCACGGTAACATTCCACAACACAAATCAAATGCTCTTTATCCATGTTGACCGTCCAAGTTAATGTCAACAAATACGTAAGTAAGCGTCTTAACCCTCTCCCCATATCCCGACAGTACGTATTTCCAAACAGTTCACATTCCTGCCACTACCGGCGTTACCGTACGTATCGGTACGTACTCTTCAGAATGAACATCGTACTTGGTAGGCAACTTCTCTGCCTCATAGGTTATACACCTCTGCGGAAGTGTAGGAAGATTGAATTCTCTAGGCTCATCGGCTAGCCACATGACGGCATACAGCGAGCCATGACACATTTTGAACTGAACACCCAGTAGTAGTATAAAGATAAGAATGAAAAGACGCTTTATTTTCAAATTAATATAATTATGTTATTATAAGAGAATAAAAACACCTGTTTTATACTACATTTATTTTGTGTTGGAAACACTGTCACATGATTTGACGATTTAGAAAAATATTTTTCGATAAGTTATGAGCAATTTTATAAACTTTGTGTATGGATTTCATCATCATAATACATAAAAGTCGAACCTATCCATGTTTAATCTGTATATCCATACAGTAAAAGTACAGTCATCCCCTTTACACGCAGGGAAAGCGTATGGGGAGCATATACCTCCATGGTTTCATGACGTCGACACTGGAATAAAGTGGCCGTCGGCACTACTCTCTGACCACCGCCTTTTACTCCCGGAACAATTTGACAGGAGGGTGAGTCTATACTGGGCCGTTGTGGAAACTTTGGCAAAGATAAAATCTTGCTACTATCTATGATTGGACCCGGGACCATTCTGCACGTAGACAGTAGCTTTATAAACTGATCTACCTTGCCGCCAGTATACACAATATACATTTAAATTTATATTTAAAGTATAGGCTATCGACAAATCTCCTCATGAGTAAAATATAACCTTTAAGTTTGTTTGTAGGATCTGTACCGACTGCGCGGGAAAAGGTTTACTTTTTGGCCAACTGCGCGAGAGCAAGTTCAGCATTACCTCAGCAAACTGGTCGACTGCGTGAGATGAGGTATAAACTTACTGTAAACAGGTCGACTGCGCGGGAGTGTTTTATTTGAGACTTGGTAATGTTTGCACAAAACAGTTGGTAGCACTGTTATCATTGGTAAGTTTTTGTGAGAGTAACAAAATTTTGTTGACGGTACCTTCGACTACTGCCGTAAATCTATTTACTAGTTATGTATAATTCATATTTCAAACAATGGTCATTACATCCCCTTAGTATTTTGTTTGTTGCCAAACGAAATAGCAGTTACGTACGAAAAAGTATTAACTCAAATCATAAATGCTTGTAATGATATGAATATTAAGTTTCAACCGTCAATCATTGTGTCTGATTTCGAAGTAGCTGTACACAAAGCAGTTAATCAGGTGTGGCCATTTTCATCAATAGTAGGTTGTAGATTTTATTTGACGCAGGTCTGGTGGAGGAAAATTCAGACGTTAGGGCTGTCTTCCGATTATAAAGAAAATAACACTGATATAGGTAAATGGTTATACTGGGTGTTCGGTTTGATTTTTCTCTCTCCCGACGAAGTTGGGAATGCTTTTGTTGAAGATGTAATGAGCATTAAACCCGACAGTGAATATGTTACATGTTTTGCTCATTATTTCACAACGAACTTCATAGATTCAGAATGTGAGTTTCTGCCCCAAATTTGGTCTTCCAATATTGTAAGTCTAAAAGAACAATCAATGCTTGTGAGGCATTCCACAAGACTTTCGGCCTTAATTTTCACAGTACACATACACATATCATATATATATATATATATATATATATATATATATATATATATATATCATTTTGTTGACGCTATCGTTCAAACTCAGACAACCTCTATATTAAAATGAATGATGCAGATAGTCCTCACCGATCTAACAATAAACGTGAAAAAAAAAAAAAACATGTGCAATATAGACAGGAATTGATTTTAAAGGACATAAATGGAAATATGACACGTTTGAATTTTTTAAAAAGCATTTCTTATTATTATCATAAGGAATGAAAATAGTTTCCGTGTCTTTTTAAATACCTTGATTAGTGCCCCTTCATGGAAATGAGTATTTTATTTTCTTGACGAGTGCCCCATTATGGGCATGAGAATATGACAAAGCAATTTTAAACATACCTATGACCGATTTAGCTTAGCAGTCATAGAGAGTTCTAAGTTTCTGAAAATGGGAAAGGAAATGCTGTAGTGCCAACTTAACATGTGTTTTCCTCCTCGCGCAGTTGATTCATTAAAAAATTGACCACCGCACGTAGTTGACCTATTTCGAAAAGTGACCGCTCGCGCAGTTGACCACTTCAGAGCAGGTAAAATTTTGGGTATGCGCGCAGTAGGGATCCCTCGTATTTGTAGGCCGTATCATTAAGTTAAGGGCTGAAGGTCAGTTCGGAGTGACCCTTAGCAACGCTCTTCACTATTCTTGTGTACTTTAGAAATGTGAATTTGGTGTTAGAGAATATAAACAACTCGGAGAGTGTAAATTGAAAGACTGAAATTGAAAGTACTTTGTAAAACGTGATCATGGATAATTTTATAAACATTCACTTATTTGATGTAGATAGGTGTTCAATTATTGATTCGGATGTGTTGATGGAGACAGAGATTGCAGAAATAATTGGAGAAGTAAGCCGCTTGTTTTATGTTATTCGAATGAATTTCCTCAACAAGATAGAGATATCAAAGGAAGCAAATACAGCAGTTTGTAAGACCATCCATATCGACGTTAACATATGGAAGTGAATCCTGGAAACTGACTGGGAGAAGCAAGAGTAGAATCCCAGCACCAAAAATGAGATATCTTAGAATAACACAGAAGAAGACTAGGAGGGACACAATCTGGAACACAACCATCAGAACAGATGAAGTCGCTGGAAGAGAATATCCAAGACCAGTTGAAATGGTTTGGCCATGTACAACGGATGAAGACCGAGGTGAATAAAGAAGGTTAGATTTATAGGAGTGAAGACTTCAGGAAGACAAAGGAAGACCTAGGAAGACGGAATTAGATAGGCACTACAGAAGAGGGGACTGTCTATGAGGGAAACAGTCACCTTAATTGCTAAGAGGAGTAGATGGAGATCTCGTATCCTCGATATCGAGAAGAGCATATTAAGTAAGTAATGTACATAGGTAATGGTTATTTAATGTACCATCTAAAACCTCTTTCAAAGTTTTTGTCTTTTAATCCATTCCACTGTCATTGAGAAAGTGAACCAACAGAATACATTCATTAACAGTAGAATTCCTTCGTCATCTGTTTAGCATGATGTCAGAGTACCGCTTAAATAACACAGGAGAGACAAAGGTGACATATTCAGTCCTGTGAAACAGATAGGTCCGCTGGTTTAGTAGTCAGAATCATTAGCTGCAGTGGATAACTTAGATTTCTGCGCAACACATATTTAGAGCAAGTATGTTAATGATACTTCTTTTAAATTGTTTTAATTTGTAAGCCTTTATTTACCATAATTCTTAAACTAAAGTTCTATTCGGCGGTAATGAGATGGTAAGATGGTAGTGACAGAATAATGAAATTAGAAGGAAAGCCATAATAAAAAAATCCATCTTACATTCTCCTTTATTAATAAAATAAATTGATATCAAAAGTCAAATTTCGATTCTTTTATTATAGCGGTTCTCAACCTATGGTACGCGTACCACCGATGGTACGTGAACCACTGCTGGGTGATACTTAAACTGCGAAATAAAAATATAAATTAACATAAAATATAATCATCTTATAGCTGTTTTCTGTCTATTATATGGAACACTCGGTTAAATAAATTCAAATAGTAAGTGTTTTTTTTAATTAGATACGCCTAAATAAACAATCAATTATTGGTATTGAAAATAGAAAGGTTTATAATGACCATGGGAGCGACACTTGACGATCTGCCATTATAAATTTGGTTAGTGATACAGCTAATGTTCTAAATTAAAAATAGTGATACATCATTGAAAAAGTTCCACAACCACTGTTTTAATGAAAAGTCCTTAGGTTACATGTGATCTGAAAATAGCTATTGGATATGTAGTAGGCCAGACATCAGTCTCCATTTTCGAGTCTAATATTCTAAAACTACCTATTCAAATGAACTTCAATTTTCCTGCAAAACCAAGTAGAATATAATAGGTACTTTAAGTGGCAGTCCAAAAGCAGTTTTGGTTGTTAAGAAGATAATTCTGAAAGAAATCATGAAAGAGAATAGTATTATAAGAGAGCAATCTAAGGATCAAATTGAAAAATTGATTCCCGGAAATTAACCAAATCGACATGTTTAGAGAGCAGTTCATATAACGTAAAGTGAATTCGAGAAGCTGTTCCAAAGTAGTCGAGCTTCAGGTTCTGACATGTACACGAATATGAGAAAATTGCCAAGTGATATAGTTTACTCCTGCAGATTTTCAGAGCTAATAACACATAGTATATGTAACAAAAATGTTTAATACCATGTTGGTGGAAAATTCATAGTTTTCTCAGAAAAATAACATTATTTTTCCAAATGTTTAACACCCTCTTATTCTATTACTATTCCGAGTAGGATCGTGATTTTTATCCATATGGATAGAAGATTAACGAGGAATTATTTATCCCTCTGACATATTTCAGTAGCTTGAACGGTTTTCGTGTAAATTTAATTTAACAAATTCATACAAATTTTAAGCCACTGAACGGTGCGATCAGGTTGCAACGTTGTAGGCGGAGAGCGAGGTATGGTGCAGTTCACTCTTGCAGACATACCTGAGTTCGTTGACCTCTTCCAACAAAAGGGTCTTCTTAGCGGTGATGTTGATAGACTGCTGAAATTTGGAACTTAATTTTCTAATTAACGTGAACTTATTCACAAAACATATTATAGGCTTTCTATTCGATTAAATGTACCCTGTCGTCAATTTCAATCTGCAGGATTACTTTACTTCCACCTTATATGTATGTATGTATGTATGTATGTATGTATGTATGTATGTATGTATGTATGTATGTATGTATGTATGTATGTATGTTTGTACGTGTGCATGTATTGTAGGAGGAAGAAGAATAAAGTGTATATTTTGCTGATGATATGGTGTTGTTAGCAGAAGAGGAGGTGATACTAAGGGATATGCTACTGGAGCTAAATGACAGCTGTGAGCAGTATGGGATGAAGATAAATACAAACAAGACGAAGACTATGGCCATAGGATGAGAAGCAAAGGAGGTAAACTTCTCGAATTCTAAATGAGGCAGTAGAGCAAGTGAAGAGCTTCAAATACTTGGGGTGTACTGTAAGCAGTAACATGAGCTGCTGCTAGGAAGTCCAAAGAAGGATGGCAATGGTGAAGGAAGCTTTTAATATAAAAAGGAGCATCTTCTGCTTACCTCTGGAGAAAGCTTTGTGTGGAGCGTAGCATTGTATGGGGCAGACACATGGACATTACGACGACGTGAAGAGAAGCGACTAGAAGCATTTGAAATGTGGATATGGTGAAGGATGGAGCGTGTGAAATGGACAGACAAAATAAGGAACGAAGCTGTATTGGAAAGAGTGGATGAAGAAAGAATGATGATGAAACTGATCAGAAAGATGAAAAGAAATTGACTGGGCCAATGGTTGAGAAGAAACTGCCTTCTGAAGGATGCACTGGAAGGAATGGTGAACGGGATAAGAGTTCGTGGCAGAAGAAGATATCAGATGATAGACATTAGGATATATGGATCATATGCGGAGACTAAGAGGAAGGCAGAAAATAGGAAACACTAGAGAATACTGAGTTTGCAGTAAAAGACCTGCTTGAGTAAAGCACGGAAAGAAGATAGTTTGCGTTTCGCCCGGTTAAAGTCTTTATTAGTCCTACCCATAAATTATTATTATTGATAATTAATAAAGAACGAAATTGTTTTAAACTAACTCTCAATCCTGACTCTACCCGGGTAAATTGCGAACTATCCACATACGAGTATGCTTGGATAATGCAAGCGGTAACCTCTTTCTAAGATTTTGCGCACGCATTTGGGTTGAAACTTGAAACAGCTGTAATACACCTAGTTGCTTAAATATCTAACAAGAATGAAACGCGTTTTGCTTTTAGAGATCATTTTAGTACCAGTTTCAATGATTTAGTTTCATCAAAGGATTATAATACTGTTTATGTGAGTAGTTTATATCAATTCATGAAATCAATTAGGCCTTAACATACAAACACAGTATCTTCTAAAGTGTCTCTGAATTACAGGTGATGTGTTTTCTACTACTGGTGTGGAGAAACTTTTTGCTATTTTTACTTAATTGAATAGAATACATAATAATAATTGAACATTACACAGGAAGTAGATCTTAAGCATATTATAATATATAATTCGTCATATGTATCTTTCAATATACAGGGTGTAAGGGGTATAAGTGCCGTCCTTTTCACAGCCATCTGTGACGGTCTACAGGATCAAAAAATGTGCATACAACATAGGGTCAAAACTTAATAGTTTTCCCAGAAAAAAATTTTCTTTCCTTATTTTATTTGCGTTACACTGGTTATATCGTTATTAAAATCATGAAAACAATTACACCATATATACACCTAGCAAAGAGTTAATGTTAGTTTAAATAAATATTTGCGTGTTCTATTTCGTTTTCGTGAAATTAAATAAAAATACATGCTTCAATTTGTTAATTTTCTGGCGTGAGAGACGTGGCAACGTTGAACAGGCAGTACTCAGCACAGACGTAAGTACGAGTCAGCTGAGTTCAAGCTCCCTGTCCATAGCTCTACTGCCGAGCGGATGGCAGTTCAGTACAGGGTATTCGATAAACAATTTACAATGTCATTCACAGTTTAGAAATACCATATGTTTTTAATTTATGGAGAAAGTCGTTGTATTTCAAGTGAGGCAAGAAATATGTACCGTCAACGTTTTCCTCAAAGAAGGTTACCTAACCGGCGAACTTTTGTAGCAGTTTCTCAACGATTATTAGAAACTAGATGTATTTTAATTTCTTTAAAAATTATACTGCTTTACGGAAGCGGGAGGGATTAAAATGTTGCATTAGAAAAACCGGCCGTGTGATTGTGTGCAGAAAACCATTATTGTTTATTTTTTAGATCTACAATTAAAAAATGGTGCAATATTGTTATTTTAAATGTAAATATATCATAATTTTCTATTAATGAGATTGGAAGTTTGTATTTGCTGCTCGTTTTATGTAAATAACAGTATTATCATGGTCCGCTCCTGCATTAGAACAGAGCGACTGTTTTGTACAGGTATGTCTATAATCGCTTGAGCTGTACTGTGCCTTCTAATCCCCTCCTCTCCGCTTGAGCTTACTGTATACTTCTAAACCCTCCTCTCCATCCAGCAACGTTGCAAGACGTCTGATATTGTAAACTTTAATAATCGGATAACTATTGCAATTAGAAAAAAATTGTAGAACATTTTTTCTCCCTTATGACTTGAATAATCATCATTTAAAATAATGACATTATACTCCTGATAGCCTGTATCCCTACGTTATGAAAGGCGAGTGTACAGGTTTTAAATTTACTTTCAAATGAAACCTGGATTAGTGATTCCAGTACTAAGTACAGCTGGCGCCAGCGTTTTTGGCGTGTGTCGTAGATATATAGTGCCCGTTTGTGAGCATGTTGCTAGTGCAGCTGAGAATGGTACCACTTCCTATACACGTCACATCAGACATATGCCAAACATAGTTGTCAGACTGAGTGCGGCAAATGTAAAACACTGGCACTTAACGTTCCCATTATTTATTTCACACGCCAAAAACGGTGATGCGGACTGTAACAACATAATATGTCTTTATTTTAAAAAAGAAATAGTTAATTTCGAGTCGGGAATCGATCTCGGATTCGTTGGATTTGTATCCATGCACGTTGCGCACAACTTAGCGCAGTACCTATCTCACTAATTCTCTTTAATGAACCTTGCATAGCAAGTATAGAAGAGAAGAATCACTTCACAAAAGGGTAAAGCCTTCCGTTTGCATGCTTCCGAAAACAACACTGTTGGCATTTTTTATTTTTTTATTTTTTCATAAGGCAAGAACTCCGCTTTTGAGTTTTAAGTTTGTAAAACAAAAAAATACATAAATGCATGTCAACAATGAAGAGAACGTGGTACTTGGCGCTGCGTCTGACGCATTACCACATCAAAGTCAGGTCTCCAGCGCTGTACTGGAAAGTTTGATTACGTACACTTGGTTATTGTGAAGAGGTCGGCAGCCGGCCGGCAAGTACAAAGCCGTGCTGGCGGCTATCAACCTACCCGGCTAAAAGGCCTGCTCGCAAACTAATCGCACAAGTAGCGGAAGCAAGGCTATTAGTGCAGAATCCCTTAGCGCAATGTTCGACACGAGTGTAGTCGCGAGTGCTCCTGCATGAGAAAGTCTCAATCCAGCTTACAGAATAATGGCGTCAGACTTTCATTTGCCATACAAATTCCTTCTTGATCAGTGAATAACAAGCAACCATTACTGACACATTATATGCTGAACTTGTGATATGATACTTTACTGAATTGTCAAACACTTTACACAGGATGGTTTACATCAACGATGGGGAAAAGGGGTGGAACGAACATAATCAGCTACTTACTCACTCAACATCTAAAACAGCAAGGTCAGGCGTATTTCGTCGTTTCCGGGTTTCAGTGGTTACAAGGAGAGTCCAAAGCTGTGCAGTGGCGTTACCCAGTAGAAACGCGATGTAATAGTTGTGTTGTTATACTCCTGACCTAAACTAATAGGGTGCTGATAAATGTTACTGGAACGAAGCAAGCGTTTAGATTTTAATTAAAATGTATTTACATAAATGGAACGAAAATAATAATTGTGTTATTTCATTCCGTAAACAGATCGAATGGGTAATGAACAAAGTGAATAGAATGCAAATATTTTTCTTGCAACAGATGAACTGATAGCACGAATAATTAACAATTATTGAAATATTGTTAGAAAAACAGTATAATAACAATAATAATAATAATAATAATAATAATAATAATAATAAAGTTAGAATTTATAAAACAGTTATATTACCGGTTGTTCTGTATGGTTGTGAAACTTGGACTCTCACTTTGAGAGAGGAACATAGGTTAAGGGTGTTTGAGAATAAGGTGCTTAGGAAAATATTTGGGGCTAAGCGGGATAAAGTTACAGGAGAATGGAGAAAGTTACACAACACAGAACTGCACGCATTCTATTATTCACCTGACATAATTAGGAACATTAAATCTAGACGTTTGAGATGGGCAGGGCATGTAGCACGTATGGGCCCAGAAATGCATATAGAATGTTAGTTGGGAGACCGGAGGGAAAAAGAGCTTTGGGGAGGCCGAGACGTAGATGGGAGGATAATATTAAAATGGATTTGAGGGAGGTGGGATATGATGATAGAGACTGGATTTATCTTGCACAGGATAGGGACCGATGGCGGGCTTATGTGAGGGCGGCAGTGAACCTTCGGGTTCCTTGTAAGCCATTTGTAAGTAAGTAATAATAATAATAATAATAATAATAATAATAATAATAATAATAATATTTTATTGCCAGAACAAAGATACATAATGATTTTTTAATATAAAAACACTCTAGCATCCCCTGAAAGAGTAAGTTACATACTCGTGCTTAGGGAGCATTCCACATAGCCTAATGTTAAGACATTTTATTAAATAACAGAGTAAAAACTAAAAAAAGAAGAACAACAAGAAGAAGAAGAAACAAGATATCACAATAATTGAACTTTAAATTTTCTCTATTAACAGCAATTTTAATTGATTTTTTTAGATAAAGAGCATTAGCAAAGTGAATGTTTAGGAATTTAGCTATTATCGTGTTATAAAACCTTGGCCCGAATTTTTTATTCCCTTCGATAACATCTCTGCTATATGTTTTGAGAAAAGATAACTAACACGAAGTATGTTTGTTGCTAAGCAAACTGAAGCTGGCTTGTCTTTGGTTTTTAATGAATAATTTAATTCTTCCAATTTCTTATTGCCAGATAGCCCTATTTAGAAAGGACATAAATTAGCGTTTAATCTGTAAAGCGACTACACAAAACCGTCACGATACTGTAATATCAGGATTTCTGTTATAACAATGTCACCACGATATAAATACAAATTAAAATATTTATCTGCCAAATTCTTCTCGTGGAGGGATTTAAAATGCCGGAACACACTAAACAAGGAGCAAAATACCTCCTTGCTGCACAACAAACACAATGCTTTGTTATTTCGAGGAACACAAAAGTACTTATATTCCCACTTATATTTGTAAATGTATATTTTTACTTTGCTGTGACACATGATTCCACACTGATACTCGCAGACTTGTGGTCGCGATTTGGAGGGAAACAGATAAAGGAATGAGTAGTTTGCTAGCTAGCAGTGGGAGGGGTTCAACTATGATTGAGGGGAAGGGGACACACTGTGCTACTTTTCCCCATCGCTGGTTTATATAAAAGAATGGGGAAATATGAGTATTGTCTTGTACTGGCTGGGTCTGGGACAGGACAGTTTTGTCTCGGAACGTCCGTTTCTGCGAGAAGAGGCAGAGGATTCGCCATAGGTTATCTGGCATTTCCTTACGGTTTAGGAAAACCTCAGAAAACAACTCAATCAGGTAATTAGCCCAAACGGGAATCGAACCCACGACTGAGCGCAACTCCGGGTCAGCAGGCAAGCACGCTACCGCATACGCTACGCCGGTGTTTATTTCATAATATACTGTATAATACAAATTTATATTATAGTAAGCTTATTTAGAACTTACAATAAACAAAATCTGACATGCTGCAGACAAAGATGGCGATACTTCAGTAGGCTATCTCCTTTCTTATCTGCTTCAGTCCGTGCCGTATGTAAGATCGCTGGAGTCCGTTCCAGTTGTGAAGTATAGAGTTCAATGACTTCCGTAAATAAAGATGAGTATTTTCCCGGACCAAACGTACAATGAAAGTTCGCGTAAATAAAGATGAGTATTTTCCCTGGACCAAAATCTCAGGAAGCCAGCATTGTGGTAAGGTTAGAGTGGAATAAATGAAGACGATATTTAAGTGACAGGAGGCGAAATTTCTATCCATCAATAATGCCACAACTTTTCAAACGTTGGAAACATTACGTCTACAGCTTCTGCTAGACACCGTTGTAGTAGAATGTGTCTCACGCAGCCAATTAGAACACTTTTAATTGATGCTTTCCTTGTTCGCTTATAATTCTCCTATCAAACAAACTGCGGCATTTAGACGGGCAGTGGATCACACACGTTCTTACAGGAAGGAATTCTCTCAAGAAATTCCAGGTAACCCCCTACATGCATTCTGTGCTTGGATATTAGCTTTCTTAATTATGGTATAAAAGAACGAAGTTTAGCCCAGAAATCTAATGGGGGTTTCCGTAGGAGGAACGAACGGCAAACTCGTAGTACTATAACGATAGAGGAATTAAAGGTATGACGCATTTTTTAAAATTAACACTTTTATCAAATTAATTGGGGGAATATCCACAGGTGTCCCGCGCCGTGGCGTCGTGGACTAAGGCATCGTGCATAGGACTCGCGTTACGGCGCTGGTTCGACTCTTCATGGGAGAAGAAATTTTCTCATGAAATTTCGGCCAGTATATGGGACATATGCACTTGGAAAGTTACGATAGTTAGTTAAATCCGGTTATGAAAGTCAGCTTTAACGGCTGGGGGGGATCATCATGCTGACCACACGATACCGCCATTGTGGTTACATGATCGTTCACCTCTGCTTCGGCATGTGGCCGTGAGGTCAGCAGCCGGCTAATCGGTCATTGTCATTCATAGACTGTCGTGCGTCTCATTGTTATTATTATTATTATTATTATTATTAGTATTATTATTATTATTATTATTATTGTCCACAGGTCCTTCTGGAGTATGATTTCTGAAATTGAGAGGAACACGTCCAGGACAATTTCTTTAAATGTACATTTTCTTAAATTATGTTCACCTAGTTTCAGAAAGACCCAGTTTTAGAAATATAGAACATGCACAACACACAGTAGTACCACGTCCAAAAGACGTACGATTTTAGAATAACAATTATTATGCAATTATTGCATGGAGAAGAATTGTTATTCAGTTCCTCACTCGTGGTAATGAGAGGGAAGAACCGCAACACAGCAATGCCTACAACTGTGAAAGTTCTACTGACAGTTTTCTCTTTTATCAGTAATTATTTCATTTTCCCGCTAGGTTATGTTTTCGATATTTTGTCTTCAATAATTTTTTAGATAGCCTACTTTACTTTTTAATAAAATCAATAGGCTATTTTATATTAAAACTCATTAATTGACATAAAACATTGCATAATGCAATTTTAACCCTGCATTACTCAGGTGGGGTGTGGTAAACCCCGGTGCGTATATTTCAACGAAAATCTAAGAGATGGAGCTAGTGTGTACTCTGTGCATCTGTATACCTTTCAATCACATCCAGAAGAGTTCACTTAAGAAATTGTTTAAGTGAACTAAGAATAGTATATTTAATTGCGTTTATCTGATTTCTGAAACTTGCGGAAAAATATATTAGTTATTTAAAATGGGGTTTGTGAAACCCCACCTGAGCAATGGTGAGAATATTTATAACATGAGTAACGCAGGGTTAATATATATTATAGTTTTAACTTACATTTTGTTTGAGTCCTATTTGCATATTTTTGTATTCATAGAGTATTTTCATATGGAATACTTTATAAATTATAAATTTATTATTTTAATAGAAAGTAATTCTTCAACCATTGAAGAAAATGGTAAAAAAAACTGAATTAAACCCTACAATTCCCGTAGCTTGTATCGATTTTGCGTTGTGTCTACGTCTGGAGTTCCGTAGACTTTAAGTTTTCTGTTTAATTGGAATCAATTACGCGAGCAGTTATAATTACAATAACAGCTTTTTAATATCACTGAAAAAAGTTCACAGCATAAAGAAATCAACTTAGATCGAGACAGAATCCGGAAGGAAGACCTAAGTTAGTTTCTTTTCACCTCTTTACCCGTTTGATATTATACTATCAGTAAGAAAATAAATAACATATTTTCAATGCTATTACGTTGTCTAATTTATTTGTCTAAAAACTAGAATAAAATGTATCATTGATGATTGGTGGAGGCAAAAATTTACTTAACTTTTTCACGCAATTATACGCTCTACTATTGGTAGGCCTACAATAGCAAATAGTGTTCCCTTTCATCCTGCATCTTAGCATTAAAATTGACATGTAAAATAGAGTTAGCCAAAAAAAAATGTATATTCAGTTAAGCACATGGTTACTTTAGATCAGCCATGGGCACAAGAGAGGAAGCAGAAAGGTTGAGTGAAATCCCCCACCTTCTCACGAGCCGTGGTGTGTCTCTTACCGAGACGCATTCATGGATTCGGTCTCGCAATGGCCGAATATTTTAATCGTGCAGCCGTGCATAAAACAGCCAAGCTAATACGTACTTATTAGGCAAATTATGTATTGAATGGACAACACTTTTAGTAATCCTAGGTTGAATAAGAGAAAACTTTATACATAAACAGGAATTTAAATTTATGTTGCAAATCGAGAACTTACTTACTGGCTTTTAAGGAATCCGAAGGTTCATTGCCGCCCTCACATAAGCCCGCCATTGGTCCCTATCCTGAGCAAGATTAATCCATTCTCTATCTTCATATCCCACCTCCCTCAAATCCATTTTAATATTATCTTCCCATCTACGTCTCGGCCTCCCTAAAGGTCTTTTTCCCTCCGGCCTCCCAACTAACACTCTATATGCATTTCTGGATTCGCCCATACGTGCTACATGCCCTGCCCATCTCAAACGTCTGGATTTAATGTTCCTAATTATGTCAGGTGAAGAATACAATGCGTGCAGTTCCGTGTTGTGTAACTTTCTTCATTCTCCTGTAACTTCATCCCTCTTAGCTCCAAATATTTTCCTAAGCATCTTAATCTCAAACGCCCTTAACCTATGTTCCTCTCTCAAAGTGAGAGTCCAAGTTTCACAACCATAAAGAGCAATCGGTAATATAACTGTTTTATAAATTCTAACCTTAAGATTTTTTGACAGCAGACTGGATGATAAAATCTTCTCAACCAAATAATAACAGGCATTTCCCATATTTATTATGTGTTTAATTTCCTCCCGAATATAATTTGTATTAGTTAGTGTTGCTCCAAGATATTTGAACTTCTCCACCTCTTCAAAAGATAAATTTCCAATTTTTGTATTTCCATTTCGTATAATATTCTCGTCACGAGACATAAACATATGATTTGTCTCCTCAGGATTTACTTCGAAACCTATCTCTTTACTTGCTTCCAGTAAAATTCCCGTGTTTTCCCTAATCATTTCTGGATTTTCTCCTGACATATTCACGTCACCCGCATAGACAAGCAGCTGATGTAACCTGTTCAATTCCAAACCCTCTCGCAAATCGAGAACGGAGAATGAAAATTTTGTCATATTCATATGAAAAAATAGCACCTCGCAAATATATGTAAACGACATTTCATACGAGTTGAGAAGATGCGAAGGCATTTCTTTCCCCTTCTACTTGCCCTGAGTCCGTCAGTAACAGACCGTTAGCTGTTACTTCTTATACTTGCACCCCCCCCCTCCCAAGTTGTACACACAAGAAAATAAAATATTAAATAGAGTACATAAGTGGATATAAAATAGAGTGACACAGATGTTTGACAGTTACATGTTTCAGTATATTTTAGTGTCGTTCTTACAATATTAAATTAAGAGATGTTGGTTTGTATTATGAAGTTAGAGAGGAATGACAGTGCAGATTGTCCCGTTGTGTATGCTTGGAGTAGCAACTAGCGGTGGAGAATACATTTTATCTTCTGCTGTCAGTAGCTTTTTATGTACCAATTGATATAAATAACAATAAAATGAAATACAAACGCTTAGTATAGATTTTTGAAATATAGATTACCGGTAAACATTTTCAATAATAAACATTTTCACTATGTTCAAAGTCTATTAGTCTAACGTTAGTAATAAAGACAGTAGCATCTTCCCCTTCACGTATGGTAAAAAGTGTGAGTAGAGGGGAAAGCCTATCAACCGAACTGAAATGAGGATTAGAACCAAAAATGGCTACGAACTTAGTTCCAAATGAATGTAATTTAGGTTATTGTGAGGAGTTTATATGTTTGTAAAGTTCTTTTCCTCTGAGAGATGAACACAGATCATGCAATTGAGAATCACATTTCAGGTCTATCAGTTCCATTTGAAAGTATTGGTCAGCAAGTTTAACATTAATGTGAAATAGATTTCGAAACATTGTGATCATAGGCAAGATCCCCTATCCTCCTAGTGATACAGCGTCTTAACAGGGAAATGCGTTCAAACATTTAAGTTTTTTGAGGACACACGGTATCTTCTGCCTTAATTTATCATTTTTTAAACAAATATGCTATCTCATATGCAATATCATAGCTTCCTTTTAATGCAGGATTGAAATTTGATTTTTCTTCCAATTTCATATTAAAATATTTTATCAGATCCTATATATTTTCTTTTCCTGGCGTCATCTGAAATATAAAATAAGCCTGTCTATAAAATGTACATATCTTTCAAAACCAATAATTCTGCATGAGTTTTGTAGCGCCTTCGTACGTTGTACGCTTTTATATTTTGTAACTGTTTTTTACAATACATATAATGCAATTTATCATCTTTAAATATAATGAAATAAGCATTGTGCCATTCCTTTCGAAACATTCGAATTCTTCTTCTACCACAAACGTCCATTTCGAACCCATACAGTCGTACAGTACATCACTGACTGTATTACAGATGTTCAGGAGAGGTAAACAAACTGCGTTCAGCGCTCCCTAACCAAGAAGTGGGGATACCTGTCATGCTCCTCTTGGCCCTGATCGTCACGAATACTCTTGGCTGCTTTACATGTTCAAAATGTATGCCGTTGGCTGCCAGACACATAACGCAACGACGAGCGGTCGCCGCAGCTACGTCGGTCAATGTTTCAATTGAGTTCGCTGCACATGCCGCTGTATCTCCTGGCGAAGGTCATCCAGTGTGCGCGGCTTACGTCGATAGACTTGATCTTTCACAGTTCGCCACAAGTGAAAATCCATAGGGGTTAGATCTGGCGACCGTCGGGGAAACTCAATGGGCCCTCTTCGTCCAACCCAATGTCCCTGCAGATTGTGACCCAGGAAAGCTCATGCGGACGGCTAGGTGGTAGTGTGATGGAGTTGGTAGAAAACATAATCATCAGCTCCATAAAGTGCACGTACAACTGGTAAAATTGATGTACGTAACATTTCGAGGTACACTTCTCCAGTGACAGTACCATCAAAGAAAAAGGCTCCTACTAAATCCCTGTATGATAGTCCACACCTTACATGAACCCCTGGTAGATTGACTGTCTTATCCACATGAACATGCGAATTTTCCGGTGCCCAGTTGACGTAGTTACGCCGATTCACTGTTCCGTTAAATTTAAACTGGGCCTCATCAGACCACACTACCTTCGTCACAAATTGTTCGTCTTCAGTTACTGTTCTCTGATATTATACCATTCGCAAAATTGCATTCGACTATCAGGATCGTCATCATAAATCGCGTGCAGTAAACGTGGGATGTAAACTTTCCACTTAGCAGCTTTCAGAATTCGTCGTACATATGTACTGCTAATCCCACTTCACGTGCATATTGCGTAGCAGACTTTTGTGGACCAGTGACAAACTTTTCCAACACGAGAGGCGACAAAGCAGGACTTGTAGCTGTACGCGGTCTTCCCGATCTTTCTTTGTGAATATCACAAATTCTTCCATGCGCCTCAAACTTGTCAATAACTCGTTTCATTGTTAAGCGGGTTGGGGGTTCTGTTTCGTACTCTCGCCTCAACTGAGGCTGCACTCCAACGGCACTACAAACATCATAAACCATTTCAGAATGCATTTTCGCTGCTCGAACGTCAAACGTGCTCCAGCCATTTTATTTTCCCACTATCGCGATGAAAGTACCGACATCTGTTGAGAGAAGGACCATACTACAAATATTCGTAATTCAAATCTTTGACAATACCAATATCACGATACAGTCTGACAAAAAATGTATATAATTTTTGGCGGACTCTGTATATCATATTTTACTAACTGAATGCATCTGGAAGTTCTGTAACGTCTTTACTTCTAGACTAATTTTGTTGCAGAATTGGTTTTAAGTCTCAAGATCAAAGATATTCATTACGCGCGGAAGCTAATATTAATTTTTCTTCCTATTACATTTCCCTCAAAATTCTAATGTATTACAGATGCCATTATTTGTAAGACTGTGAATTCGAGTATTTTGAGAACTTTTCACTCTCACATAGTTACTTTTAACCTTGGAGTTCTTCCAACGACCTGCACCGTAGCAGCGTAGTAGCCTTGGAGTAAAGATACGCAATGAGAACTAGTCCGAGTCCTCATAGAAACATTCATTTTCGCTGGAATCTCGACCAGTGTATAGGACTGATGCCCACCCTGCATCGTGTCTGCAATAAGAAGCGAAATCCAATTTCGTACGTAAACTATAACGGCTGGGGGGATAATCGTTCTAACCACACGTTACCCTCGTACTTGTTAGATTATCGTACACGTCTGCTGGTGAACGTGGATGTGAGACAAGCAGTCAGCTGGTCGGCGTGGACACACATTGTTTAATGAAAAAAAAAAATTATGCTCGACAGTCGTATTTTTCTGCAATATTAATTATGAATCACCCTGTACAATGAATTTCCGTTTAATTAAATATGACATTGGAAGAGAAAAATTTGTGCATATAATTTCAATTAATTATAATTAAAAGCGAAATTTAATTTGATAAAAGTGTGAAGCAAACATTTTATGTCATGAGTATTAATTATTTTAATAATTAGCGATATAATATTTAAATAAAACAGGTAGAGCAACAGTTCCTTTATAAAGGATAATTCGCATGTAATACAGAAATTATATTTTAAGCATATATTAATGTACAGTATAATTCGTTATATGTATCTCCCATTCCATATCTATGTTATAAATGGTGATTGTAAAGGTATTAAATTTACTTTCAAATTAAACTTGGATTACTGATTCAAGTACTAATGAGTTTTTCAAAATTGTTCACATTTATGTATCTATTCAGGGTATATTGCATTCCTAATATGTGTTATGCAGATCACGAAGGATTAAGGATATAAAAGCAATTTTTAGAGCTTATATGAACTTATATATAAATTTCATTCGAAGCTACATTTCATTGTGTCGGCAGTCCTCCCAATGAATTGAGCTGGCGTCGGTGACTAAGGCCGGCAGATAGGCCATCGTACATTCTGCCTCGGACAGGACAATATTGGACAAGACCGTTTCGGTCTGGTTAGAACTGTCTTGGACAGTCTCAAACAGAATTTCGTCACGACGTACAGTTCTCCAAAAAAAGGAATGAGACGACACTTAGTCGTCGAAAGTTAAAGTTCTACAGCACGGTTCACGCGATATCGTCGTAGCTAGAAAGATATCTGGTGGCGCATATGTAGGCCGAATTTCATCCTACTCGAAAGTACACACCTGTGAATAATGTTATCAGTTGTCTATTTTCGGTGTAGGTCTCTTTTTACGTCCTCGATCCTTTACCATTTATGAAAGTTTGAAATATACTGTGTAACACGAGAGTCATTCATCAAAGTGGGACAACAATAATAATTTTAAATGACAAATGTAGATCCATGGCTTAGACAGCAAGGTACATTGTAAGGACCACGACAAAGACAACAAAAACGACGACAAGTACAAAGATCAGGATCACAATAACATATTACATGAAATACGACAAACACCACGACAAAGATGATGATAAATACCACAAAATGCACCACGATAAGGATTACAAAGATCAGAACCTAAGAAAGTACTATTAGAAAGACAAGGGAAACGATAAGGATATAGATCAGGACCACGATAATATATTACTACAAGAAACACGATAAACACTACGACAAGGAATATGATAAATACCACGACATGGACCAAGCTAAGGATTACGACAAGGACCAGAAACAGGAAAGACAACAAGGACCCGGTAAGGTTCACGAGAAATATAACGACCTTCGTAAGGACCACAAAAATGACAATGACATGAATGATAAAGACAACAATAAAGATCACGACATGAACCACGATAAGGAAAACGATAAGGACCACAATATGGACCACGGAAAGAAGCACGATAAGGACTACGATAGAGACCACAGTAAGAATCACGACATGAAACCTGTCAAGCTTCAAAATAAAAATCAGAATAAGGATCTTAATATGGACTACGATAAGGACCACGTTAACGACCACGACAATGTGCAAGACAAGGACGACGATAAGGATCACAACATGGACCACGATGTGAATCACGAGAAGGACCAGGATAAGGATCATGGCATGAATCGCGATAAGCACCATGACAAAGATCACGATAAGGACTCAGACATGGGCCGGGATAAGGATCACAGATAGGGACCACGATTAATAGCACAACAATGATTACGGTAAGGATCAAATGGACAACGAAAAACAAAACAAGGATCACAGTAGGAACCACGACATGTACCACGATAAGGACTTCGAAATTTACTAAAATAAGGACCATGATAAAAATAAGAAATAGCAATATAAAGCCCATGACAAGGACAAGTGGAACGACAAAGACCATTACAATAGCAACAAGCATTATGATAAGGACCATGGAGAAAACAAGAACCACTCTATTGGCTGCGATAAGGACAAGGACCATGATAAGGATCACGACATGGACCATGATAAGAACGACGACAACGATCACGATAAGAGCCACGACATAGAGCATGATCAGTGCCACGATAAGGATTACGTTAAGGACCACGAAATGACGATGATAAGAACCAAGAAATATTTACTAAAGACAACAAAATAGTCACGTTAGGATCGCGATGAGGACTGCGACAAATATAACAAGGACTACGACAAGGACAAGGCAAAGACAAGGACCACAATAAGGATGACGATATGAGCCACAGAAAGCACTTTGATAGGGATCACTGTAAGAACCACGACAATGATCACAAGGACGACTATGATAGAGATCACAAGGACCACTATTGCAATAAGAACTTTGAGAATGACAAAGACCACAACAAGGACAAAGACAAGGACAACGATAAGGATAAAGACAAAGACAAAGATGAGGATCATGACATGGACCACGACGAGCATAACGAGAATGATCATGAAAGTAACCACGACATTGGGCCATGATAAGAATTGCGATAAGGACTATGAGATTGAAAAACACCATTGTAGGACCACGACAATAACAAAGACAGAGATCACAATAAAAATCTCAACATGGACCACGACAAGCACCACGAGAATTACCACGATAGGGACCGCGATATGGTCCACGATAAGAATCACGACAAGAACCATGATAGGGGCCAAGATCACGAGAAAGACAATGACAAAGACAACAAACATCTAATAAGGGCCATGACATAAATGGCAAGGAAGATGATGACGACTATTACAATGCCAACAAGGACCACGATAAAGACAACAAAGATAACGAAAAGGGACATGTCAAAGACAACAAGGACCACGACAAAAATAATAAGGATTACGATAAGGACCTTGACAAAGAAAAACAAGGACCTTTATAAGAAACGCGACATGGACAAAGACAAAGGCAACGGTAGTAATTACGAAAGAGACTACGATAAGGAAAAAGTTCACGACAAGGATCACGACATGAACCATGAGAAGGACCAATACCACGATAAGGACCAAGACCACGATAAGAACCAAGACCACTATGAGGACTATAACAAAGACAACAAATACCACGATAAGGATCATGATGAAGACAACAAGAACGATAACGGCCATTGCAGTGACAAGGATCATTAAGGACCACAACAAAGACAACAAGGACCATAACAAAGACAACAAGGACTACGGTAAGAAAAATGACAAAGATAACAGTGGCCACAATAAGAACCGTGGCAAAGACAACAAGCATCATTATAAGATCTATGAAAATGATCACGATGAGGACCACGACATGGATCACGATAAGGGTCGCAAGTATCAAGATACGGATCATGACAAAGACCACGACAAAGACCGTGATTCACGTCGTGATACTTAGGTCTATCGTGGTTCTTGTCGTTGACCTTGTCGTAGTCCTTATTGTGGTCTTTGTAGTCTTTTTCAGGCCCTTATGCTGATCCTTGTTGTCTTTATCGTGGTCCTTGCTGTAATCATTGTCATTGTCATGGTCCTTATCGCGACGATTGTGGTCCTCATCATGATCCTTATTTTCTTCTTCATGGTCGTTATTGTAGTCTTGTTCGTTTCGTGATCCTTATCGTGATCTTTATTGTGACCCTTGTCATCGCCTCGTCTTAGTCCTTGTCGTGGCCCTTATTCTTATCCTGCTCTTTCGATTGTCATTTCAAATAATAATGTTTTTTCTCTTTGGCAAGTGACTATTGTTTTTCATGGTATATAACGTCGTCCTTAAACTGGGGTCTTAATATTTAAATCACAGATTTACTCAGGATATTTTTCACCAAGAGCCAATAACAAATTCTGAGATGAGCTAGAGAAGGAAAGGCCTGTCCTCTGACCTTATCATGTGCTGTGGCTATATCACCAATAGGTAGAGAGGGGAAAGATAGATTAACTTTCGTGTTAGTAAATTCGTATAATATTAACCATCATGAAACAATCTGACAGCACATTCCTTCCCTTGTAACACAGCTCACATGGCTCAACTATGTAGTACAAAAATTTGTACAAAATTGTGACTTATTCCACATCTTAAAGCTTTAATGCTAATATAAGATGTGTAGAATAGAGTAAATGGATTTAAAAAAAAAACTTGATTTAATGCCTTGTCGAGGAGGGGAAATGAGCACTCTTACTCGCATGCATCCCCTCTTGGAACGTGTTCCTAAATGGCCCGGGGTATAATATTCTTTGTCAGTATATATATTAAAAACTAACAATTACAATGAAAATTAAAAATGCAAAATGCTTTAACAACGAGCATTAAGAAGTTGTATTTAAATAACTATATTTAAGTATTAACTGTATAATCCTCTGATTGAGGTTCTGCCTGATATGTGCATCTACAGTATTATCAGGCAGTACATCTCACATGACGATGTGTCAGAGAAAGAACAATAAAATTGTTTGTATGGATCTGAAGTCTGACTAGTGTAGGATGTAGCTAGTGGGCGATGTATATATGTATATGTACATAAAACTCAGAAGTTTTAATAAAATTTTGCTCGTTTTTGCTTCCTTTTGAGAGAGAGAAAAAAAGGTTTTATATGAAACATATCATTGCATGTTTTGTGAAAGCCATTGATTTAATTCCCAATATGTTAAGTCAGTTTAAGAGAGCAGTGTGTATGATAATAATGATTGAAATATTTTAGTTTTATTCTTAAAATGTGCAGAAATTTGATCCGAAGGAATTTAACTTTTCGTTCTTCAAAAGAATTTAATAATGCTACTTTTGTCCGTATTAATTTTCTGCACGTTTAAGGGACAAAACCAAAATTATTTCAATCAATTAAAATCACAACAAACTGCTCTCTTAAATTCACTGAGCATATTGGGAATTCAATCAATAGTGTTCCCGAAACACACTACGAAATGATTCATATGAAACAATTTTTTTCTCGAAACGGGAGCAAAAACAAGAAAAATTGTATGGAACTTTTGTGTCTGAAATATCTCACATAATTAATGACGTTACTTACGGTTCACCCTTTATATATGTATATATATATATGTATGTATATATGTATATATATATATATATATATATATATATATATATATATATATAAATGGTATCAATGCATTCATTAGATTAACGTTTGTCATATTATAATTTGTTATTTTGTATTGTCTGCGATTATTAACACTTAATCTCAGGACTCTGTAAAACTCTATTTCAACGTTATTCAGACAAAAAAATTCGTTGCTATAGACTTAGGTTTGAACCCGCATTCTTTCATGTAATATGCAGAAGACTTTGAGTCTGAGTTATTGAGACAACTCGAAAGCGTTCTTTCTGCTTGGAGTGTCAACCTAGTCATGAAGGTTCAAATGTCGATTTAAGTACACGATTTGTGTATATATTTATTTATTACTAGCCGTACCCGTGCGCTCCGCTGCACCCGTTAGAAATAAATATAAAGTAATTACATAATTGAAATAGGACATTTGATCAGGAGAACATTCGTGTTTGATAGAAGGATAAATCGTTTAATATGTTACTTAATTTAAATTGCATCCAAATAATTAAAATGCGATCATTTTGGTCCAGAGACGCTCATTTGGTGCAATGACAATTCCTTTAACATGTTTCTTAATTTTTGTTACATGCAACCACAGTTTAATGAAGATTGACATCATTTAGATTTAATGTGTATATTTTATTTTACTTGTTACAGGTTTCCATTGAATTATGGTAATAACTTAATTTTAACCCTTGTTTTCTACGTATTCATTAAATGACGCTTGGCCCACTATGGTTCTGAACCCTTCAAATAACTTAAATTATATTATATAATATTACATATTATATTATATTATATTATATTATATTATATTATATTATATTATATTATATTATATTATATTATATTATATTACATTATATTATATTATATTATATTACATCAGAAGTTACTGTAATAACATTATAGGATTATGTCCATCTAGACAAACTACACTTTCCAATGGTGAAATAATAATTAATTATACAAATCGGTTAATTCAGCTTCCGATATTACATCATACAAACACAGAAACATTCTCTGTAGGCTATCTTTCATAGCTTTCGATTGTTGCTGTCCAAGGCCCCTTATAGACGAAGTCATTTGTTTTTTAATTCATTACATGGCCTTAGGTGGCAGTTATTTTAATTTTAAAACTCATTTATCTCATTAAATATCAGTCCTATCAAAATTGTTTAAGGAATAAAACTTATCGCAAATTATTTTTAAAGAAACGTTTGTCATGTAACATTTTTCACAAAAATCAATAATAAGCGAGATATTTCGATTTATTTACTTCAGGCCCCCTTATAACCCCCCTTTAAATAATGCATTTTGAATGCCATATAGCCTAAAATCTAAGTTACAACGAACGTAATTTATATTCAAATTTTCATCGAAATCCGTTCAGGCATTATCGCGTGAAAAGGTAACAAACATACAGACAGACAGACAGACAGACATACAAACAAAAATTTCAAAAATGCGATTTTCGGTTTCAGGGTGGTTAATTACATATGTTAATTACATATATTTTTGGAAAATCGAAAATTACCAGAAAAATTTCGGCTACAGATTTATTATTAGTATAGATTTACATCATATTACCATATATTTTTATACTTTTTGAAGTGAATTTCGGAACGATGCTAGCAACAAACCAAATAGTCTGAATTTAAGTAACTCAAACATTCGTTATCTTGTGTATCAGTGCTCTGGTCTCCGATCATGTGCAGTGTCTTACATCTGAGACTTAAGAATATTCCATCGTCTAATTCGTTTTATGGGAAACTGTACATACCTGGTTTTACTGCTGGTCTGAATTTTATTGTGACGTGATGACAACTGACTAAGAAGTCGTAGCAATAATTTATTATTTTATGCGTATAGGAGAAGAAAATTACACGAATTATAGTTGCTCCATTCATCCTTCGAGCCTAAAAATTAATGTACTTGGTTTTATAAATACTTTAATACTTTCGCAATTTCTTCCCACAATGCATCTACTAGATCCTCCTTACGCACTTTTTAAATGTATAATCAAAAAGCGGCAACCGTGCATGCGCACAAACAGCAAGTCTATCTGCGTCTACATGCACTTTTAATTAAATTGGAAAATAAGTACCGTTGAATATAACCTACACTGGATACTAAGCAAATAAGGTTAGTGAGTGAACAGACAGTGGACTTCACGTAGCCTATGAGTAGAATGAAATGTCCTATCGTGTCCCCTTGCGGACAAAACTTCTCGTGATATCGCTGTTTTTTGGGGAACGTCCGGGAGAGTTCGTGGTTGTCCGGCACGAATGTCCGATGCAGTATGTTGCAGTCTCAATGCGTGCAGTCGCAGTCGCATCGAACAGTCTGAGACAAAACCGTCCTGTCCGAGACAGAATGTTCGATGCAGTATGCTGCAAAGTTCCAAGACAAAACCGTCGTGTCCGAGACAGAATATTTATTTATTTTATTTTAGTAGGTTATTTTACGACGCTTTATCAACATCTTAGGTTATTTAGCTTCTGAATGAGATGGTGATAATGCCGGTGATATGAGTCCGGGATCTAGCACCGAAAGTTACTCAGCATTTGCTCATATTGGGTTGAGGGAAAACCCCGGAAAAAACCTCAACCAAGTAACTTGCGCCGATCGGGAGTCGAATCCGGGCCACCTGGTTTCGCGGCCAGACGCGCTAACGGTTACTCCACATATGTGGACGAGACAGAATATCCGATATAGTATGATGCAGTCTCAATGTGTATAATCTCAGTCACATCGAACAGTCCGGGACAAAACAGTCCTGTACGAGCCAGAATGCCCGATGAAGTATGCTGCAATCTAAAATGTGTGTAATCTCAGTCATATCGAACACTCCGGGACAAAACAGTCCTGTACGAGCCAGAATGTCCGATGCAGTATGTATGCTGCAATCTCAATGTGTGCAATCTCAGTCAAATCGAACGGTCTGAGACACAACCGTCCTGTCCGAGACAGAATGTCCAATGCAATATGCTGGAGTCTCAATGTGTGTAATCTCAATCACATCGAAAGGACATTACAAAACCGTCCTGTCCGAGACAGAATATCCGATATAGTATGCTGCATATCAATGTGTGCAATCTCACTCACATCGAACGATCCGATACAAAACCGTTCTGTCCGAGACAGAATGTCCGCTGCAGTATGCTGCCAGTCTAAGCATTGACAAACAGTACTCGATAAAATGTCGAGAGATGACCTATATCTTATAGGGCCTTGTTGATTGTCATAATTACGTTGTTTTATATTTTATTTGAATTATTTATTTTAGTAAACTTCATACATACTTTTGCAGCATATCATTAAACTTTTTACCATGATATATTATTTAAATCGAGAAATGTCAGATATGCATCTTTTATACGGAAGTCCTAAATGTAACGGAGATCAAGCAAGTTATCTGCAAAAATTTCTTGATCGCTATGTCAAACATGAAGATCTTTCATAGCCCAGATGAACGTCATGAGGAGGCTGTATCGGTCATAAAAGGTTTGAGATGTTGCAAAATTCATGAATACAGTGGATCCTCAACCACACTGAGTGATAATACTCGGAAGTTAGTAACAACAGAAAACATGTCATGTCTGATATGCAAAGGAATTTACGGGATAAACACAGCAATTCTGACAATCAGTAGGGTTGCACATGACACAGATCATCTCTCGACATGTTATTGATTGCTGTTTGTCAACAGTTCAATACAGCCATAGTTGATAGCGCAGTTCATTGAAAGATTTGCTGGGACACAAAACACAACTTACACCAAATGAAAACGATTACTGATAAACAAGTTCATGTAACATTTTAAAATTCTAGTTTCTATAATATTAAATTCGGCACAGATGTATCTCACATGTCATGAAATACAATGTACACTTATCATTATTATTTTATGCACATTCATTATTACATGTCATGTGATTTTAGTCAGTAAATTACTTACAACACAGCTATAACATTAAAGTTGAACGTGAAGTTCAGCAAATATTAAATGTTATGGGATAAAGGCTGTCATTCTCTTTATTTATAGAAAAAGATTGAAACAATTCTACGGCACTTAAAATAAATGTATAAGGTGTATCCCAACCATGGCTCTTAGAATGCAAAATTTTCTGGCAAACTTAATTTCGTATAATGCAATAGCTTTTTATTAATTTGAAGGATACATATACATAAGAGACAGCCGTATCTAACAAATAAAAAAAGAATATAAAAATGCGGTCACCTAGAAAATTACACATTGCATTAACAAAACGAGAAACGTTCAGTTCAAAGTTAATACGTAACTAAATATATATAATACATAAATTGAAGATATACATTATGATTGTGCAAAAAAATAATATGGAATACACGGGCGTTAAGTGCATAACAGAATCTTGGGAATTCAAAAAAAAAATCGGCTCAGACGCCTCGTTTCTTTAAATTTTCCCTCGTCTTTGTTATAGAGCACTAAACTTACCAACCTAATATCGCAATATACAATAATCGCCACACGCACGCACGCGCGCACACACACACACACACACACACACACACACACACACACACACACACACACACACAGGAACGCTATTTAACTATAAGTTATGTAAGGGTTATAGACTCATTTACAGCTAAAACATATATCTAGCATAAATATGAGAATAATTCATACAGTATTAATTCTACAAAACTCATTAATACCACGTGCAAAGACTAATCTATACAAATACAAATATCTATAATCGTACGTAAATTAATCTTAAGAGATTAAACTCTTATAGCAACATTCTTTGCAAAAAAATCTTGACAGAACACAGGCACAATTGTTATTACGATATAAGTTTCGAATGTTTCATAATACAATACGAAATTGGAAAGTTGCCAAACGAAGCCGGAGGCCGAGTTGATAATCAGTCGAGTATTGCAATATGAAGGTACGGTAAGTATATCGAATACATTATATACACTTTGATGAAAATTAATTTTTAATAAAAGTAATTGTATTAATTTTATCAGTTTGGAACTTGGTTTTTTTGTGGAGAGGCGATTCTATTCTTGTCATTTTCTTCCTGTGAGAGAAGATTCGATTATGTTTGTTTTATTAGTTTTGAACACGATAGATTTTTGTTTACAGTATAACAGAAGAATTGCAGTACTAGTAGAAATAAACGGACATTGATAAAATGAGTTCAAACGATCAATAGCTACTAAAATAAAGGGGAAAAATACCAATGTTTCGAATATTTAGTCTTCTGTAGCACCGTCTACTGCAGGAGTTAATATACCAAATTGTGAACCTCTTGTTGTTAATTTTTATAATAAATAAAAGGAGGAATTTATACCACAACATGAGGATAAAAGGTTAGTTGTGCTTTAACTGTCGTTATGTCATGAGTGACGTGAATTCTGAGGTATGGCCAGGTTACAATTGAAATATGTATAGCAGCAATTCAATGAGGATACGTTTATCGTACGTAGAGTTCAGTGCTGAGCTTCGGCAGTTGCATTCTTTACATTGCACTGTGATTCGTTGATTGGTTAACCACACAAAGCTACACCCTTAAATCAGCAAGTTTTACTTCAGTCTGTATTATGTAGTAGTTAGAAGACAGTCATACTGTATATAGTGCGTGATCAAGATTGTTTAATTTTGTGGAACGTATAATGGCATCTAATAAGTCTGAATTTGATTCATTAGTAGCGGAGTTCCGAAGTGAATACTTTATGGTGAAATACGAAAATATAGTGTACAAAGTGTATAATGTATAGTAGTAGTACTAAAGATAACAAGACTTCGAGATTTACGACACTGCGAGAGTAAAAAGCAAGATGTAAATGTGAAATTATTTACTCCTTCCTCAATGCCATTTTCCGAGATTGATTACCACAATTAGAACTTAACAGTGACTTATGTGAAATGATTATTTCTGCCAACATTCCATTTAAAAAACTTAATAACCAGTGTTCTAAAAACTTTTTGGAAAAATATACAGAAAATTACCGAGTAAATCGTTACTGCGAAAGACTTACTTGCCTCCTTGTTATGAAAAAACTGTAAAGAGCATTAGAACAGCTATAGGCAGGAACAAAGTATGGGTTTCCATAGATGAAACCACTAATGTTTCAGGTAGATATGTTGCAAATGTAATTGTGGGTGTCTTGTTCCCCGTGGAAACAAAAACGAAGTTTTTGTTAACAAGTGAAGTTTTGTATGACTTGAGGCTTCCCCGGCGTTTGATGTAGAATAACTCACCTGGCTGAGAGACCGAGAAGAGTTATTCTATAAGTGAAGTTTTAGAAAAAAAATAGATTATACAAATATTGTTAATCTCTTTGAGCGTTCTATGTCTCTCTTATGGCCGGAGGGTGTCGCACGAGAAAATGTATTAATTTTTATAAGCGATGCTGCTTCTTACATGCTTATTCCAGAATCTGTGATATCAGCAAACAGCTGTTACAGAACATAAATGTTTTCATTTTAGTTGGTTATTAACGACGCTGTATCAACTACTAGGTTATTTAGCGTCGATGAGATTGATTATAGCGAGATGATATTTGGCGAGATGAAGCCGAGGATTCGCCATAGATTACCTTGCATTCACATTACGGTTGGGGAAAACCTCGAAAAGAACCTAACCAGGTAATCAGCCCAAGCGGGGATCGAACCTGCGCCCGAGCGCAACTTCAGACCTGTAGAAAAGCACCCTAACCGACCGAGCCACGCCGGTGGCTCAGAACATAGATTTAGAGAATAAAATTATACAGGGTGTTTAAAAAATACGGGGCATAATTTCAGGTATGCATTTCCCACATGTAGACAATCAAAATAGTTCATTACAACATGTGTCCGGAAATGCTTTATTTCCGAGTTATGGCCTTCACAACATTGAAATTCACCGGAACATTTTTCTTTCCGCAGGTCGTTGCCGTCAAAGGAGACATTAAGAGGGCACTCTGACAGTTCATTCCGAGGCGAAGGTTACACTCAGTGTTGTGTAGGCGTTAGACTGTGCGACATGTATTCAAATCAAGAGCTGGCAGAGATACATTTCATGTACGGTAAGGCGGACGGCAATGCTGCGCTGGCTCGTCGTTTGTACCAGGAGAGGTACCCACAGCGACAATGTCCACATCGGAACACATTTGTACGTCTCCATTACCGTCTGTGCGAGTATGGAAAATTTAACTCTCCTGGTTTGGGAAGGGGACGACCAAGATCTACAACTCCAGAAGTACAGGAGGAGATTCTGGAGGCTGTGAACATGACTCCTTCTATTAGCACACGAAGGGTAGCGTTTCAAGTCAATGTTCCTCATACGACTGTCTGGAGACTGTTGAAAGAGTATCAATTGTATCCTTATCATTTGATACGTGTACAGGCCCTGTGACCAGCAGATTACCCTGCACGAGTTAGGTTCTGTGAGCGGTTCTTGCAGCAGTGTGGTGTAAATCCGAACTTTCCTGCCTTAGTATTATGTACAGATGAAGCACAGTTCACACGAGATGGCATAACAAATTTCCACAATCAGCATGTATGGGCGTATGAAAACCCACGTGCAACTGTTCCATCTCATCACCAGGTGCGGTTCTCCCTCAACATGTGGGCCGGTATCATTGGTGATCGATTAGTTGGACCTCATGTACTTGTAAACAGACTTACGGGGCAGGCGTACACAAACTTCTTGGAAAACACCATACCTCATGTTTTAGAAGACACTCCACTGACCAAACGTCAACACATTCACTTCTTGCATGATGGCGCTCCTGCACACTTCAGTCGTACGGCTCGCCGGTATTTGGATCGAAGGTTTCCTGATCGATCGATGGATAGGTAGAGGTGGCCCAATTGCTTGGCCTCCACGCTCACCTGATCTGAACCCTCTCGATTTCTACTTGTGGGGCCATTTAAAATCATTGGTTTATTCGTCTCCGGTGCCTGATTTGGAATCCCTTCGGAATCGAATTGTGGCATGTTCTGAGGACATACGCAATACTCCTGGAGTTTGGGATTGTGTTCGCAGGTCAATGAGATATCGATGTGAGGTCTGTATTCAAGCAGGAGGTGGACATTTTGAACATCTTCTGTAATGACAACGACCTGCGAAAAGAAAAACGTTCCGGTGAATTTCAATGTTGTGAAGGCCATAACTCGGAAATGAAGCATTTCCGGACACATGTTGTAATGAACTATTTTGATTGTCTACATGTGGGAAATACATACCAGAAATTATGTCCCGTATTTTTGAAACACCCTGTATAACTATTTGAAATATGTACCCGTTATATCATGCTGTTATTGAAAGAACGTTTTCCCAATATAAACATATATTATGTGACAGGAGATGGAAATTTACTTTTGAACATTTAAGACTGTACCTTATTGTGTACTGTAAACGAGGTGATTGTATTCCGTAAAGTACGTTTGCAGAGTATAACTATTCCTATTTTGTTAGTGTTCTGTAATTTGTTTCACCTACCTATACCACGGCAGACTTCCCTAATAGGTACCCATACATACGCTCACTCTCTCTTTCAATAACAAACATTCTATGCATACCTAACCTTATAGTCCCTGTGGGAAATTCCTGTCTTTAATAATAAATAAAATTATTTCAATTTTATTTAATTCAACGTGTGTTTCAGATTAGGCAGCCAGTTAGGTAATATCAGCATCATTACCTAACTACTTGCATAATATAAGTTTTATTTATTAGTGATTTAAAGTTCACATTACATACTCAAACAATATTACATTCTCGCATATGGAAAATTGCAATTTTTAGACTTTGATATATCTATTCATGAAGCTAATAGTGTCTTCTCTCGTCAGAAATAGAGCTTTGTTTGATTTCTTTATTTTTTCACGCCATAGAAGTCATTTTCTTGTATAATTTATTTGTGATTTTATAACTGGAATCAAACTTTGTAGCGTGTTTTCCCAAGACTAGGATTTTGAGTTGTTATAGTTTTCTTGCCAAAGTTCGTTAACAGATATGTGACATCAATGCAAATCTTCTGCGTTCAAACACTTCGAACTTAAGTAGAAGGTGTTCCACAGTTTGTAATGTTTCTTCGCATACAAACTGATGTCCTTCCCTTGTTATAATTTGAATACTCTGAAAATAACTCTCCATGCCCTGATAAAAACTGCGTTATTATGAAATCTAATGATATTTTATTCTTGCCAAATCGGTTAAATACAGGTCTGCTTCACAGGGAGCTTGAAAAACTAGATTTGCACTGAAATACAGTTAGGAAAAGCAATATACCGAGCCAGTGTTCATTCCAGCGACCTTTTATGCCCCTCTTCGTAATATGTTCAGGAGGACATTAAATGTATTGGTGGTGGTGGTGGTGGTGGTGGTGGTGGTGGTGGTGGTGGTGGTGGTGGTGGCGGTGGTAGTATTAGCAGCAGTGTGGTAGTAGTGGCGACAGTAGTAGTAGTAGCAGCAGTAGCAGTAGCAACAGCAGTAGTAGTATCCACATCTGTGGCGTAACGGTTAACGAGTCTAGCCGCAAAACCAGGTGGTCCGGTTTCGAATACCGATGGGGCAAGTTACTTGAAATCAGTTCCTTTTCTAAGATTTTCCCCCAACCCAATATGAGTAAATGGTGGGTAACTATTTATACTGGAACGCTTCACAGGCATTAGGCCTACGACCTTCATTTCATTCAGACGCTAAATAACCTGAGATGTTGATACAGCATCGTAAAATAAGATATTAAAAATTAGTAGTTTCATTTTGCCTTGCGGAGTTAAGGCCATAACGCCTTCTCTTCCACTCAACCAGGTTTGAATAATAAACATTAAATACATACAGTAAAAATAATACAAGATATCTTAGAGATTACATAAACTAAAGTAGAAAATTACATATAATCATATATTATACATATTATAAGAGGAATATATACAATTTATGAGACCTAAACTGCTCGAGATAGACTCGACGATTACGTATAATGTACCAATAAGAGATCGGATGGAATATTTAATGAGAAAAGAAAAAATTTAGATAACGAATTCACTGGAGATAGAATATACAGTAATAGGCTGCTGTACTAATAGGGAGAATACATGTAGATTACAAGACATAAAGAGCTTAACTGGAAAAACGTACTATTATAGCTTACAGATATAAGTGATTAAGTAAAATATCAGGATAATAAAAAATAGGAAAAAACGAAAGAGAAAAAAAAGAACTTGGTCATGTAAAGAATAGTATTTAGAAACTTCCGCAAGAGTCTAGTTCTGTTCAATAAAAAAACATGTCTAAGTAGAGTGTGCTTAAAAGATTTTAGATTCCGACTACTCCTCATTTTCTGTGACAAGGAGTTCCAGGAACTGGCTGTGTGTATTGTGACGGAAGAAGAATGGATATATGTTTGAAGACATGGTATTGATAGAACTAGATTATGCTGTGTACTTGTATCACGGTTGTGGTCGCATGCTAAGAGTACGACATGACCACTGACCCATGTTACACAGATATGCTTGAAACATCGCATAATTAGAGGCTTGATATCCACAGATAGAGGACTTAAATTGTATTTTTGCCTAATTTAATTATGTGCAGCTTGAGAATCGCTGTAGATACGGGCGTCGCAGTTGTAATATTCCTTCATTCATACATAGTTTTCTGCCGAGGGTCATGTCTTTTACTGCAATCCAAGCATTCCCCAATCTTTTCTATTTTCTGCCTTCCTCTTAGTTCAGTATATGATCCATATATTTTAATATCGCCTATCATCTGATATTTTCTTACTTACTTACAAATGGCTTTTAAGGAACCCGAAGGTTCATTGCCGCCCTCACATAAGCCCGCCATCTGTCCCTATCCTGTGCAAGATTAATCCAGTCTCTATCATCATATCCCACCTCCCTCAAATCCATTTTAATATTATCTTCCCATCTACGTCTCGGCCTCCCTAAAGGTCTTTTTCCCTCCGGTCTCCCAACTAACACTCTATATGCATTTCTGGATTCGCCCATACGTGCTACATGCCCTGCCCATCTCAAACGTCTGGATTTAATGTTCCTAATTATGTCAGGTGAAGAATACAATGTGTGCAGTTCTGCGTTGTGTAACTTTCTCCATTCTCCTGTAACTTCATCCCGCTTAGCCCCAAATATTTTCCTAAGCACCTTATTCTCAAACACCCTTAACCTATGTTCCTCTCTCAGAGTGAGAGTCCAAGTTTCACAACCATACAGAAGAACCGGTAATATAACTGTTTTATAAATTCTAACTTTAAGATTTTTGGACAGCAGACTGGATATTTTCTACTGCCTCAAACTTTTCTCTCGTTTCCCATTCCTTCCAGTGTAACCTCCAGTAGGTAGTTTCTTCTGAGTCAGTTACTCAAAGAATTATTTTTTCTCTTCCTGATCAGTTTCAGCATTATTCTTTCTTCTCACACTCTTTACAACACCTCAGTTATTATAATATGCACCATTATTTCACAGCCTTCTGTATTGCCAGGAGTTCTGCTTGTAATATGGAGCAGTGGGGCGAGTGTCTGATTTGTTCGGAAGGAATTTCAAGATGTTTAGATGCATAGACTGGCCTGCACCCTCCTAAGAACTTAGTTATCTTCATTTTTATTTGTGTGGTTATCTTAAACCCATGTCCACTATTAAGGACGTTGAAAGATTATGATGATTCCATAATATTATCAACTAATCTATAGCGGTGCGTGCAGGGAGACATACGTTGGGTTATTTGAAGGCATAAGTTGCATATTTTGAACAATTCCTTCGAAGATAAGCATACTGGTATTTCTGCGGTCTCAAAAAAGCTTAGAGTTAGAAACCATAGAAAACGTCTTAAGAATAAAACTAAAACACTGAGGATGAATGCTCGAAGATCTAAAAATGAAAAGAGACTAACTGCTCTCACAGGAAGTAGTTGTATTAGAGTTTTAGGGTTTCTGTTCTGATGTCCTTTTCAAGTTACAGAGTCGATTGAATTGAATTTAAAAAGGAGAGGGCTATGACAGCCCTAGCACTGCGACCTGAGAGATCTTACGCAGTCGATTACATCATAGTTGAAGTACGTTTCAAGAAGGAAGCGTAATTGTCTGGTGAAAACCTACCCTACAATCACTTTTATTGCCATAAACATTATTGGATCTTACATACATTTAATTTTGCTCATTGGGTGGTAACGAGAGAGATGGCGTTAGAGAATGCTTAGCCCTCAACCATCCAGGCATGGTCACTCAGACCTTTGCGGTTGGTCACACTGCTTATATCTCCATTTAAAATTTAATTGCGCAGCTGTGATTCTGTGTAATTGTTTAGTGTTATCGACGAATACCTCTGTCATAGGGATTTGTTTGTAACTGGCTCTGGCAGTATTTTATCACATTTATATTACTTCGGGAGGTTTGGCAGACCATATCTGGGTACTCACTATGATTAGCAAACCTGCTCTTTCGTATAATGTGAATGTGAAAATCCTAAGATCATGAATAACACACCTGGCCCTTCGAACGCAGTGTATGTGAATGCTCCTAATTTCAACAGTACTATATCACGGTTGTATGAGGATGATGGAGGAAGTGCTTCTGATCTAGATTGCACCGAAGATGTCGCGATAGAAAGCGAGCATGAGTCAGAATTTGGTTAGAGTTGAGTGATGATGGCGAGAGCGATGAGAGCAAAATATGAATGATGATATTCGGGTTCGCGAATAATGTGACCATGATGTTTCACGTTCCAAGAAAGAATAGGACTGTCGTTCTAGTAACCTCTATGGTTCACTCAAATCTTTTGAGGATGTGAGTGATAAATCAGAAATTATTGCGTATTATAATATGACTAATGATGGCGCCGATTCCCTACATGAAAAGTGTGCACAAAATAGCTGTGGCCATATTTTTTTTAGAATTCTTGACATTAGTGTAATTAATGCATTTATCATGTACCGTTTCTACAATGAGAACAAACAAATTTCCAGAATGGTTTTCATGAAGAATCTTGCAAACGTACTCGTTACTCCCGATATGCATTATTAGAAATAACAAAAAATTCATTACTTTTGAAACTCGAGTTTCCACTAGAAGAATCTTTGGAGCTGAAGAGGCTGTGCCATCATTTGAAGAGAAACTTGAGAAATAGAAAAATTTCTATACCTGTCCGTCAAAGAAGCAACGGAATACAGCATACATTTGTCATTGTTGCAGGAACCTCTCTGTTTGAAGTGTACAGTGAAGACATATCGTGTCCACACCTGTAAAGTAACGGCTAGCGCGTCTAGACGCCAAGCAAGGTGGCCCGGGTTCAAATTCGGGTTGGGGCAAGTTACCTGGTTGAGGATTTTTCCGGGGTTTTACCCAACCAAATATGAGCAAATGCTGGGTAACTATCGGTGCTGGACCCTGGACTCATTTCACCGGCATTATCACCTTCACGTCATTCAGACGCTAAATAATCTCAGGTGTTGATACAGGGTCGTAAAATAACCCACTAAACAAAAAGACATGCGGTAACTGCAATGGCACACAGTACAGGAAACTTGAATCATCCAAATCACAGACATCATAACAAATCAAAACTATTTCACACACAACAACAAATACTACACCAAAACAGAAGGATTGCCAATGGGATCACCCATATCTAGCATACTAGCAGAGATATTTTTACACAACATAGAACAAACATACATACTCAACAATGAACACAACAAATATGCAAACATAATATACTGGCAGAGATACGTAGACAACATACTCATACTATAGAAAGGAAACAAACGACAAATAAACAAACTACACCAATACATAACCAAAATACAGCCAAAACTCCAATACACACTGGAACTTGAAAACAATAACTCATAAATTTCCTAGACATCACCATAACAAAAGTTGACAACAAACACACCTTCAAAATATACAGAAAAACCAACCACCACCACCACACACATACACAACACATCTAATCACCCCACACAACACAAACATGCTGCATTTAGGATAATGGTACACAGATTACTCAACATACCCATGAGCCAACAACACTACAATGAAGAAGTGAACACATTCAATTACATAGCACAAGAAAATTGTTACAACCCAAACATGATAGACAACATCATAAGGAAGACAAAAGAAACCATCAACAAACACAAAAACACACAAAACACAACACAAGCAAGAACACAAGAAATACATCACATTAACATACGAAAAGAAAAACACACACAAGATCGCATCCTCATTCAGAAAAAGAAATACAACATAGCTTACAGAACAGAAAACACACTACAAAGAAATCTCAACACACAAACAACACAAACAAATAAATACAACCACACAGGCGTATACAAACTCACATGCAATAATTGCGACAGTTTCTACATTGGACAGACAGGCAGATCATTCCAAACTCGATACAAAGAACACATTAAAGCAATAGCCAGAGGACACAATACATCTACATAACTAACTAACATAACTAATGCTAACCACACATACAATAACATAAATACAGACATGGAAATTCTACACATACAACCCAAATACCAAAAACTCAACACACTAGAACCATATAAATATAAAGACACAATAAAACACACCCCAGTCAAATTCTCAACACACAGATAAATTTCAGAACACACAAACTATCTGACACAACTCTTCATCACATGAACGCACCCACACAACAGGTAGCAAAGTTGAGATAGCGCCGAGATCTAGTAGGTTCTGTGGATGGTGTCGAATAGCACCGAAACAGCTGTAAGCCGCATATGCTTACATAATTAACACGAATAAGATCGCCATTTAATCAATTATAAATATTCATCACCAGCAGGTGCAGCATTATTTTTATCTCACAGGACTTCCTCAACCTGAAATAATATCGATGGACTCCGGAGAAGAAGAAGAAGAAGCAGCTGACTGAATTTTTCCAATAAAGATATAGCTGATAATTTTACTTTTCCTATTTGCAAATAATGTGATTTATTATTTTCTCAAGCTTATTATCATCACTTGTGTTACAATGTCTAAATAATATCTTAAATAAAGTGATTGTTTCTTCCATAACCTATTTTTTACCATGAATTGAAAAACATCCCAAGTCCATGGCTATATATTAATAATTTCCTCCTAAATTAGGCTCTGTAGGTTGTTAAAACTTTTACGGAGTGTAAAAGGGAGCATGACATACCCGCTGATCAAAAATGACTTCAGTGAAACAAAAACTTCTATAGTTATGAAGTTTTATGTCTCTACTGAAAAAAATAGTTCTATGGACTTGGGATGTTCTACAATTCAAGTCTTCAATTGTCTATTGATTGTCACTCGCTTGTTTACGTTTCCGCATTTCTGCCATTCTGTTTCTTGATTTCGCTGCTTCTGCTACGATCCCATCCAGATCTTCTGTTTTTGTGGTCTTCTGCATTTTTCTTCCTTATTTCTTCAGCCTTTTCTGCACTCAATCTGGATCTGTATTTTCTCATTATTTCTGCAGGTGTCATTAATTTCTTTTTTGTATTTTCTATAGGCATGTGGTCCATCTAGGGGGATGGAAACTTATTTTCCACATATGGGTTATGGGGCATATGTTGTTAGTGCTACAAATACAAAATAAATTATGTTACGTCTGTTACATTAAGTATGTTACGTTTGTTACAGTTCATAACTACCAAAGTAAATGAGTTATGAATAAATGATATGTCATTCCATAATCATTACATAACCCATTAGATATCTGACAATTATCACACATATACCTATCTTGAGTGCTGAAATATATAAAAAAAAATATATATCGAAAATCGTAACTGACGTAACATCAAATATGTGGTATTTTAATGCTTTCATAAATCCATAAACCACATGTCACACTGCTTATCGACAAATTAATACTGAAAGTACATTTCCTCAACTTGATTTTAGTACCACATTAGTGTGAGTTCCTTATCTTTGTTTCCAGAAAAGAACAGAAGTTATTCAGTGATAATAGTCTGTGTCCAAATGCAGCTCTGATGTCATTATTGAAATGAAGCAATATGGCAGCATTTCACGTGGCACAGTATCGCCAACTCGTTTTAGAAACTACAGATCATGCCTTAATTGGAGAGTAATTTTTTATTTTAATAGCAGAAACTTTTTTCGTCGATCATGTCCACTTTTCATTGGAATTGCCCTGTACTCGTATGCCTACATGTTTACTTAATTTTTATTATTGTGCTTAATTAATATCCCTAACTATCTCTGTTTTGGCTTCATTGCGGTACATCCGGCGCAGCGGATAACTTGAATATATAACAAATTCGCAGCCTATTTCCTCCACCAACAGGCCAAACACACGAGGAGATAAAGAGACTGTGATCTTGCGTGCGTGTTTACATTCTCCAACTATCGATTGTACAATCTATTATATAATTGCCGTCGCTTTTTATATTTGTTTACAGTCAGTACTTTGTCTCCACCCCACTGCCTATGCTAGTAAGTTGTATACAACAGACACAGATAACCATTACTACGAGCAGCACTGCTGCAACTGAAATGTTGGGATACATCGCAAATCTGCTTTAATTGTGTAGCTATTGCATTAACACCTCCGAAAACCGGAATACAAAATAAAGACGAGTCAACCCGCACTTGCACATTAGGAGTGGAGGTAGAAGATGCAGTTTTCGTTGCCAATAAGACTAAGAAACGAGACGGCATTAATGTAATCCATTGTACGTCTGTTGTCAGTAGATGCTAAGGTTGAGTCGATAGTAACATATATTTCACATTCAAAGTTGTTTAGTTTCTAGAAAAAGGTAAACATGAACTTTTTGCTACCAAGATTTACAACAGATTCTCTTAATTTGTGGCTGTAAGCTGGTAAGAACTATTTGTCACGCCAAAGTTCACGGTGCATTTAACGCGACTAAATTCGATGGAAGTAATTCCTCTTTACTATGTGAAAATGTCTCATGTGTTTCTTCCTTTACTTGATAAGAGACAATGGACATGTAATATGCAATTTCTATATCGCTGTAAAGAGTAAAGTCGGGAAAACCACTTGGACAGCAGTTTAACGTTCCGTCCATGAACACAAATGCACAGGCGACTAAATATTTAACACTTTTCTTGCATGAAAATATCATGAATTCATTATGTTAATTTTGTAAATTTCGAGAAGAAATGTTTCCTGTCTGGTTGTAGAAATGTGCATCGAATGGAACGTCAAACATTATCCATTTTGGGAGTGAATTTTCGTGCCCTATCACAAGGTATGGAAGTAAACTTATATTCTTTAATTGCTCCCATGATCTGACAGGGAGTCAAATTAAATGCAACCCTCACAGGGCTCCGTGGTAGTTACTAGACTACCGAGAGTAACAAAGAAGTAAACGGAGGAAGTAGGCCTATCAAGAAAAACTGTTGTATAGTCAACTGTCCGAAAACAGGTTGGAATCTCATAAGTGACACCAAAAAGGCATCACTCATGAGGCAACTAAATCAGGAGATAATGGGGCTGGGTGGCAATTTCCTTTCCCCTCTCCATTCCATACATCGCTGACTAGTAACATATAAGAATAATTAATATTGCGAAAAAGAATAAGAAGGCAAAAGAGAAAGGAAAAGAAAGTAAACATCCAGCTTGAAATTCAAACTTCCCTATAAAAATACCGCGCAGCGATATTGCAACCATGTTTAACTTAGTCTGACCGATTTCCTACGCGTCTAGCATATGCAGCTTATGTTTGAAGTTTTGACGTCACAGAGTTTAACGTGACTTCCTGTCCTAAGCGCAGCCAACGGCTTATCCTGGAGATAGACTGCAGCAGTCCTTTTGACTCTGTTCGACATAAAACATCGCCCGAGGCTATTCTATGATTTCAGACCTTTAAGAGAGTGTAGCTTCTGTGCGACTTTCTCAATCAACCACAATATCCGCCCCAGCAGACGGTACCACGCCTTGCTGCCTCCCTGGAGGACACGCTAAATCATTCTCAACTCACAGCAATTAACAATAAAATGAGTCTCATTATACGAGAGAATGTTGGCCGTTCTAACAAGGAAGTTCTCTTCGACGGACTAAAATTTACGCCATAAAGGATGGAAGCGAAGAGTACTAAGTCACACTTATGGTAAACTTTCTTACAGGACAAATATTTTCATTATTGTACCTTAGAGTTACGGAGCCGGATCGAAAATAATATAGTACAAGTCGTCCATCATCTCAATTCTTTTTTATCTCATTGGTGCTAGTGTTGTGTTACGTCCACTGTATGGATGTTGCGGAGGACAGAGATGTAAGACGTAGGACAGAAAGAGCAGATACACTCATGCAACAGAAACACCTCGAGTGATGTACAGGGTTACCTTAGCAGTAGCTGAACTATTGATACTAATGAGTTTTATCTTAATTTTGTAGTCTATACTTGCTTTTTCACGAAATTCGATTGCGCTGGAATAGTAACCGGTTTATGTACTCGAATAATGAACATGTGTTCAATGTATGAAGTGGAAATAGGCAATAGGCCTACATATAGCTAAACGCAATGGGTTTAGATAGAGCTACAAAAAATTAATGTTGGATTAGAGTATGGTTCTAAGGGTAAGGGTACGGCCACACGAGCTACATTTGTCGCAGGTTTTCTGCTACAAATGTAGCTGCCGTAATTGTCGCAAAATGGGTGGCCACACGGGCGCGACATTTGTAGCTATTTCTTTTGCGTTTTGCAGCACTCAGCAGAAGTGTAGTGAAGCTTTCTTCCGAAATGGATTATGAAGCCAAAGTCGCTTTGTGTGTGTTGTTAGTGTACATTATTACGGTCACACACAATTGTAATGCGCATGAGAAAAAAATTTATAGCAGTGCCATAAAGTTAACTTTTATTCCTGTGTCAATTTTACAACAGGCAATATTATTCGTCAGTAACAATCGGAAGTACGGTGTGGGTGAAGGATTTGCTGAAAGGCTGTATGAAGACCTAATATCTGGTGGTTCTGTAGAAGGGTCATTGGGATTTACAACAGATTAGACATACTCTCCCCTTGTAAATACATGAATTTCTAAAGCATCTCCAAGTGAAAAGGAGTTTTAAACATGACCCAAAACATAACACAAAGAAGCAATCTGTGTGTAACATATTTGAGAGATCCGTCTTGTAAAAGAATTGTTTCTTTCTTCTTTTTTTTATACCAAATGAAGTCGCTTGAGTGTTGGTTTGAAATGGGACTCGACGAGTTCTGTGTAATTACCTGATTGACATTTGTTTATAAGTTTCCAGTTATGGTGTTTATGTCTTAGGCCTAATTGTGCGCTTCGTTGCACTTGCTGTAAACAAATATCATTCACTTAAACTAGTTATACATTCAATTAATTCTATATGCATCTTGATTACACAACTCTTAACACTTCGGAATATAAAGTAAGCCTATATATAGGTTGTCTTGTTGACTAGTTCCAGCGTGTGAGCTGTCATCAGAACTGGGTTGTCTTCGCGCCTTCTGATTGCATTTCCTGTGGTGTGTTTGTGTAGTGCAGTGTTGAGTCAAAAAGTGTGTGTTCTGAAATTGAACTCATTGAGTTGTGTGCTGAGGATTTAATGTGGATTTGTTTTTTTGTTCCTGGGTATTTCGTATTGTTGTAGTGTGTTTATTTTCTGATTTTTCGATTGAAAATGAAGAATTCTCATGTCTGTGTTTATGTTGCTGTAAGTGTGGTGAAACACAACATACACCAAAACAACACAAGGACAAGACAACAAATATAAACTATCATAAACACAGGAACATCAATAAAAAACACAAAATCAACATAGCGAATATATAAGAAAAGACATATGTCTAATAAACAAACCCACAATAAACAAACAAGAACATAAAACCATAAGCATCTTAAGACAAAGGAAGAATAACATAACTTAATTTTCAGCAAAGTAGGCAAAGGAAATTACACAGTAATCCTACACAAACAATATATACACAATAAAACAGAAACATATTTTAAGGAGAACAACATCACAGAACTCAAAAACGACCCCACAACACAATATCACACCATAATAAAGAAACACAATGAACAATATCAGACACAATATGGAACAAGGAACAACAATTACTAAAACCAGTCAAACCAGAAGTACCCAAACTAAACGCACTATCGAAAATACACAAAGAAAATATACCTATCAGACAGTTTGTCATTCACCGAAACGCACCAACACACAAACTAGCCACAAACATGGAAAATAATAAGAAAGAACATAAAATTCTACAAAAACAGGCAACAAAAAAGACCAATGTAAACCTAGTGAATTAAATAAAAGACAAAATATCCCACACAGTACAACATCGGCAAATTTTGACATAACCAATCTATACACAAACATATCCATAAAATATACTCTACAGATACTAGAACAGATGCTCAAAAACAGCACGCCACAAGAACACATTGAAGAAATCATCCACATTACAGACCCCATGACAAAACAAAACTACTTCACATACAACAACAAATATTATACTTAAACCGAAGGCCTACTCATAAGATCACCCATATCTAGCATACTAGCAGAAATATTCTTACACAACATAGAGCAGACATATATACTAAACAAAGAAAACAACAAATACGCAGAAAACATCATATATTGGCACACATATGTAGACGACATACTAATACTATACAAAGGAAACTAAAGACAGATTGAAACCTACTTCAACATATGAACAAAATATACCCACATTAGAAACTGAAAGTAACAAATCCACAAATTTCCTTGACATCACAATAACAAAAGTTGATAACAAACACTCATTCAAAATCTACAACAGCAGCATACATACACAACACATCCAAACACCCAACACAACACAAACAACTGCATTCCGAGCAATGGCACACAGACTACTCAACATACCAATGAGCCAACAAGACTACAAAGAAGAGTTAAACATAATCAAATACATAGCAGAAGAAAACGGATACAACCATAACATAATAGATCATAATAGACAACGTAATAAGAAAGACTAAACTGAAAAAAAAAAATATAGGAATACAACATAGACACAAGAAGACAAATAAATACATCTCACTAACCTACGAAAACGAAAACACACCCAAGATTGGATCCTCGTTCAAGAAATTAAATTACAACATCGCATACAGAACACAAAACATTCTAGAAAAGCATCTCAACACACAAACAAAAGCATACAATCACACAGGCGTATAAAAACTCAAATACAATACCTGCAACAACTTTTCCATAGGATAGACAAGCTGATCATTTCAAACACGTTACAAAGAATATATCACAGCCATAACCAAATCACAAAACACTTCCACATACGCAAAACACATCACAAATGCCAACCACATCTACAGCAACATAAACACAGACATGGAAATTCTACATCTTCTACCGAAAATCAGAAAGTAAACACACTAGAACAATAAGAAATGTGCAAGCACACAAAAACACACCTTCGTCAAATTCTCAACACACAACTCAATTTCAGAAAACACACACACTTTTTGACTCCACATTACACTACACAAACACACCCACAGGAAACGCAATCAGAAGGAACGAAGACCACCCTGTTCTGATGATAGCCCACAGGCTGAAACTAGACAACAAGACAACCTAGTTTTTATCACGTAAAAACATAGGCCTATATATACTTTATATTCCTAAATTAATTCTACTCCTACTTTTAAACTTGATACTATATTAGACCTTAGAGGCAATTGGTCAGCATCTGAAACAGAATATAGTTGTAAGAAATGAGGTTCTTACTCACAGCTGGAAGAAGGCTTTGTGCATTTTCTTTTTGCACCAAATATTATCATTTGCATTAAGGTTTTGTATTGTCTTATATTATTTAAAAAGTGTTCATAACGGATGTACTACAAGTAAGTTTTAATCTGTCAGAGTTGTTGAATTTCAGGAGCAACAACTTTTCTAGCAGGGCAACATAATCCGTTTGGCTCATTATTTCATAATTTTTAATTGAATGTATTACATATTTCATTCATTTTACCAATTTGAATAGATACTATTAACATGAGCACAATCGATATTTAGATCGTAGTAGAATGCTAACATAGAGTACTATTATTGAGTATTAATTTTTCGACTACGCTATTTATTTCTAGTAATACGTTCTCGTTGTTCGCTAATTCTCTGAGTCCTTTTTCTCTTTCTCTACCCTGGCAAGTTTGAACTATCTTATTAGCAAGTCGCTCAAAGCGTTCGATGCGTAGAATCGCTGAAATGTTGCATAGTTATTTCGTAAACGATTCTCCCGTTCTTCCTCACTCTTATTAAGTCTCCGAATTCTGTTTTGCTTCAGGCAGAAATGTTTCGGTATAAGTGAGACTTTTCTTTTGGCGTTTTCATGTATAGCACAGGCCTGTCTACCTAACATATAAAATCTTCTCTCAGAGAATACTACCCGAAATTATTAATGTGCAACTTATTCTTATTCTACAGTATAAATGAATGAAAAGCAAATCAAGTTCAAAGCCCGTATGCACTACTGCTCCTGTTGCAGGCAGCGGAGTCTGGATGCTGTCTGCCATATTTCTGCGTAGAGAGTTCGCTTACCTACTGTAGTCGATCGGACGTCGTGCGATCGGCACGAAGGCCTAGTAATATGCGGCAAACCGTTTCCCAGATGATCGGCAGTCCATTTTTGTATAATATAACTGTAGGAGTGGTTGTGTTGACGTTAGATTGCGTGTTATTCTCCTGAATGTGTTACCGAAGTGTTCAGATTTAGGAGTGGTTGTGTTGAAGCTAGATTGCGGGATGGTGTTAGTGAAGTGTTTAAATTACCATTGTCACATTGAACCACAGAACTTTACATTAAAGCAAAAAAAAATTATGGTAGAGACTTATCTAAAAAAGAGTAATTGCGGAAAGGTAAGAAGGCGACTTCTAAGAAAATTTCCTAATGTTAACGTTCGCTATAGCAGCACCATATGCAGGCTCCTTAAATTTTAGATAAACGTGGTTAATATTGATTCAAAGCATCAAAATAACACGGCGTGTACTTACTGAGGAAAACCCGGATGAAATAGGGGAAAGATTGCAACACACTCCATATCTCCTGTCTCTAAAACCACAACATATGAAGCCACAAAAATTATTAAATCCTTACGAAATGTTAGAGATCTGTTGCAGCAGAAGGACATCATTTCCAACACCTCTTATAAGCAAGATAAGTTCAGTAATAATAAAACTTCCAAGCTTACACGAGACGGTTGCCGCGTGTTTCATGGCCTTCGTGCCGGTCGCGAGCCACCCAGCCGATGTGTATTAAAGTGAACATTCTGAATTATATAGAACTTATTTTCCAACCCACGTTATCAAATAAGATGAAACTTCGTTATCCTCCCACACCATACACGGGAAGAAAAAACACTTAAATCAATGGAAATAACCTACAGACACGATGTGATCACTGTGAAGATTATATATTTATTTATAGTGCACAATACTTCATATCGAATAATTATTTATCAAAGCTTTAGCATGGGTTGTTGATTCTGGGCCAACTCAAACCCCGAACGGCGGAGTGAGAGACATGTACTCGGTCAGTTATGATCTACTGTTATGAATAAAACAATTAAAATAGGTATCTGAGTCATAATGACATACAGTACCAGATGAGAATTACAAATAAATAATAATTTAATAAAAAATTCCAATAAAATGATTAAATACTAATAAATGAAAATACAAACTAAAAATTAAATTTTAACAAACTTAAAATGATAGTTGTTATAAAACCAACACTAATAAAAAATAATAAAAATTATAAACATATATAATAGAGCTTATCAATGAAGTCATTGATTGATTGATTGATTGATTGATTGATTGATTCATTCATTCATTCATTCTCCTAGCGCTAAAATCCATGAAGGACCCTGACCTCTCCTACAGCTCTCGCTCAATCTTTCTTGTCCACAGCACACCTCCTCCAATTCCTTATTCCCATCACAACAGCAGGAGTAATGGCATGATGAGGCTGTCTTCAGCGAATATCGTCGTGCAGTGACATTCGTCCCTCTCGACTGGTCGGCGTCATTTTTGAGGTCGAAATTTTCATAGCTGTTTTTTCATATTTAATGCATGTTGAATTCAGAAATATAACTAAGTTTGCTTAGTCAGGTCAAATTTTCTTGCTACCTTATTTTTTAAAAAGATGGTATTTCAGAAATAAATTGTATTTTATAGCTATTAAAATATACTATTTATGGTTTCAAGTCAGACTTACTTTTGCGTGAATAGTATATGTACTGTATATGAATTGAAATACGAATACCATTATTGTGGAAGGAAACACATCTGGAACATTCCTTTTGAAGTACTAACAATAGTCTGCAAGCATGTTCACATCCAATGACCCCGGTACCTCTCTTCCTTCACTCGAATGTCTCAATGAAAGTGTTTTCCTTGTTCCTCCCTGTGTTCCCCATATTTTTCAGGAAATTAATCTGAGTGCGAGCTGAGGAAGTGCGTCTTTATAGACATACACGCACTAGCTTCGCAGGATTTCCTTAACAGCATGTTCGTACTCTGGGCTACTATGGTTGCCCAGATATTTCTTAATAATAGAATGTGAGCCAGGCATCCCTCTCTTTATCCTCTTTATTAGCTTCGAATTTATCATCATTCATATGCTTCCTTATTTGAGAACCATAAAAAATACCTACTATTAGTTTGGCCTCACTGACACGTGGGAACTTCTGACCTAGGAAAGCAAGAGTTTTACTTTCTTCGTTGATTGTCTTTACAAAACTTGTCATTAAGCCTTATTTTATGTGCAGTGGCGAAAGTGGAATTTTTTAGGATCCACGAGAGCTTGTGACAGAACGTTGTGTGTACCTGGTTTCAGGTTTATCTCGCTTCCCAGATGAGTTGAACAAAGTGCAACACACACAAGATACGAAAGATTTGTCCTGATCAATTTTGACATTAAAATAGGCATGAAACTCGTACATTTTCCTCACAAAAGGAGTGATTTCAAACTTTCGATCTGGCATGGTGACTTTACCACATACATAGTAAAATCGGTCTGAGTGAGTCTTGCACTTTCTATTCATTTTGCAAGAACGTTCCATAAATCAGTCTTATCACTGAGAAAGCTCAAGCCAGACTACATGGCTCTGCAAGATAGAAGGTGATTTTACCCCCGTCGCTCTCTCCTGAGTTTTCACTATACAGAATGCAAACTATGGCCTGTATCTCAAGTGTGATTTTCAAGGTCTGAAACAAGAATAAGATTTTTGAAAAGGCTCTTTCTGTCACATTAACTGTATTTATGTACTATATCGTATATATTTAATGTACTTCTGATGTGAATTAATGTCTGTTTAGTATCAATAAACAAAATATTTTCTAACTGTATTTCTGTAAATGATAAGAAAATTACATTATTTAGTTCAGCATGTAAGGAAATAAAAGATCCGTTATAAAATCCTTAACCTTAGAAAAAAAGTTTAGAAATGCAGACCAGTGATAATCAGTTCAGTGTCCCCATATTCACTAACATGATTAAGCATGCCTGGAAGAAAACTACTTTTCCAGTTGAATGTGATGCCTTTGAAGCTCCTGCCACTATTATCTGGGACTCTGAATATTCGAGTTGCTCAACTCCCAACTGCAGAAATTCATCATTCATCCAATGTGCTTATTGTCGTTTACATTTGAAGGGTTCAGAGCCATAGTGGGCAAAACGCCATTTAATAAAAACGGAGAAAGCAAGAGTTAAAGTTATGTGAATACCGTAGTTTAATGAAGATTGTCATATCATTTAGCTTCAATGTGTATTACATTATATTACTTGTTATATGTTTCATTATATTCTGATAATCACTCAAATTTTACTCTTGTTTTCTCCTTTTTTAATATATGTCGCTTAGCCCATTATGGCATTAAATCCTTCATTTGTAGTTAAAGGATTTCTGAATCAGCACCCACAAAGGTTTAAGTACATGTATCTGTAGGAATAGCTAAAATTAGTGGAATAATAATATACTAATATAGATGAGTTTCCTTCCGTCTTCATTATTATATCAATATCTATCTAGGCTCATAAACACTGTATAATTACCAATATGGGCTGACACAATAAAATTAGTACCATAAACATTGATTACAGCTGAACTTTCTATCATATTTGATTTCATACCATTATCAGTCACGCAATTCGCGAATATACCTTGTCAGTAACAACTGGTGTCTTGCGCATAATAATCTTGAGGTAATGACTTCCAAAATGCAACGTATCCTGGTCATTGGATTGGTAGAGGATGTTGACTAGGCATCACGTATGCCAGATAATAGTCGTGCACAACCGGTTAAGAAAAATAGAAATTTTATGATGCTATTGAACGCCTGGCGCTATAGTCAGTATGCAATGCTATCTCGTCTCGCAGAGTGTCTCAGGTTCGGTTTATCGAATATTCGAGTTGTTTCTCACTCTTTGTGGGTGAACGGCAAAGGCAGAACACATTGAGCCATGCAGGAGTTCCAAGAGCCCTTGCAAGGACGCGATTATCATCGTGTAGACCTACATTCTTTCTCCACAAGTACATTAAATAAAAATAAATAAATAAGTTATCCATCGATCCATTCATTCATTCATCGACTAATTGATTCATTCATACGTCGATTCATTAATTCATCATGGATTGATTGATTCATTGATTAACTGGTTGATTAATTGATCCATTAGTTGATTCACTCATAGATTCATTGAATGATTTCAGGTTTTACAGTTAGATACGTTTAAGTGCAACAACATGCTTCGTGAACGTACAAGAATTTGAGCTTCAGAGTACTTTTCTTTTTGTTAACATTATATCTTATTAAAACAAATGACTTATTAAAAAAATAATAATGCAGATCTTTAGAGTAATTAAAAGTAATTACATATTAGCAACTACTGTTTTAGAGGTATGCATTTTTAGTTTATAATGCAAATATTACACTATGTACTTATTTGCACGTTTCTTTAGTAAGTTATTGTAAATTATTTTATTCTTGCATTTCTCTACGCACCACATTTCATATTTTGCATTACATATATTTCCTTCGTTGTTACCAGTGTCCATTTCTTCATTTGTGTATTACTTATGAAGATAAGTGTATCAAAGTGTCCAATCAATAATAATTGTAATATCGGTTTCATGTATCATAAAGTGCGCCTGGTGTTCTGTCTAGCCTGCAAAAGATAGGGGTAACCAGTTGAAAATCGAATGAATGTCGGATGCCCGATTTTGACGGACATTCTCTAACCGGTGGAATCTAAACCGGTTGTAAGTGCTATTTTTCAACTCTCTAATGCCGGATTTGCCAATTATTGAATCTTCTCTTTGGGGACACGTCAAATCTCTCAGGTACGAGACTCCAGTTAATACAAAACGGTTGTCAATGATCACAATAATTATTGCTGCATTGGCAAAAATATCCGAGATGTGCCACGAATTTTTAAACCACCAGTCAATTCAACGTCGCTGTCAATGCGTTCTGAAGTAAACAGTAGATATGTGTAGCAGGTTTATGATGAATTTGTCTACCCTAGGCCATTTAAATTGCGTACTAATTAATTGAAGGTCCACCTCACAATGATTTATCATTGTATTTATATACAACAACCAAATATCACGTCAGCTGATGTTGTAGGGCGGTAATTGCGACGTGTATTCGCGATGACCCCAGCGGAATTGCAATATGACAGCGGCGTTTATTGCGCTACAGAATAAAAATCAGACGTCAGTGCGTATGTATTCCCTCGTTTAGTTTCCTCAAGTAATTCTGAAATATGTTGACTTCTTTTATTCATTCTGTATAATATTGTAACTTTTATTCAAACACAATAATGTAACTTTATTGTTTTAACAATAATCACTTTCTGTAATTTACTTTAAATGCTCCCGTCAACAATGGGATTTCCACTCCACACAGCAACACAGTATTCGTTATTGCACTCCACAGACGACAATGACAATTCACTTGGATTATTGAAAACAACAATGTACTGCTAATCTCAACTAATGATCACAAAGCACTATTTACAAAACAAAACTGTCAGTTCTCAGTTCACAGTTCGTTGCCTTGGCTAGTTCATCTAGCTCATTTACTCAAGTTCACAGTATATCGAACCCAAGTCTTCCAGAGACAGGCCACTGAACTTCGAACTCAGGTCCCCCAACTGCAATCCACTGCACAACGAACCAAAGACTCCGGATTCGCCGCACTCTCCAAGACGCTCCCCCAGTTGCGGACACACACAAGTCGAACTCCGGTCTCGAAGCTGGCTTCACTGGTACACAAGACTGGCTGGCTACCAACTGCAACTAACTGCTTCAGCTCACTTGCGTCTCCTCTTTATAACCAAACTATAGTTTCCAGAGAATACGATTTCGCGATCAATCTACCGATGCCGAGAAGATGGCGCCTCTCGACTTCTCAGGATTTCTTCCCTCAGTTGCAGGCGCATTACTTCCCCTGTTCTCTACAGCGGCCCAGCATGTCGCCGTCTCCTTACGTCGCACCTCGCCGCAGCGACCATCGTTTCGTCTCCCCTCCGCGCCGGGCCCTCAGCTTCTCCGGCCAATTTCATTATGTTCAGCCTGCATCCCGTATTTTTCATTTCTTTACATGCGATAACTTCAGGAGTCGATGTCCAATATACGAATTTCTGCTATTACCTGCTCTGTGAAATGTCCGTCAGTGGATCCTCTGCTGTTGATATCCTTGCAGAACAACACAACACAATAGTTCATTCACTGTGATCATGAGTTTACACAGTGGGACAGCTGGGAATTTAAGTCGGGCCGAATTATAGAAACAACACTTGGGAAAATTGCCTCTAAAGTATATGAAACATATTTAAAAGGAAATAATAATTATTGACTAGTGAAGTGCTTTGTATGTAGTGTGACACTATATGGGGCAGAAACAGGGATATTATGACGAAGTGAAGACAGGGGAATAGAAGCATTTGAAATGTGTATATGGAGAAGGATGGAACGTGTTATGTGGACAGACAGAATAAGAAATGAAGCTGTGCTGGAAAGAGTGGGTGAAACTGGTCAGGAAGAGGAAAAGGAATTGGCTAAGTTACTGAGTGAAAAGAAACTGCCTACTGAAGGATGCACTGGAAGGAATGGTCAACGAGAGATGAGTTCGGGGCAGAAGAAAATATCAGATAATAGACGACAAAAGCAGAACATAGGAAAGATTGGAGAAAGCTGGGTTTGCAGTGAAAGACCTGTCCCTTGGCAGAACACTGAATGAATGAATAATTATAGAATAAATATGTCAGCGGCAAGTGGAATAGGGAGAGGAGTACGACAAGGATGTCCTGTTCAATATAAATTTGGGTCCACCGCTATGGCGTAACAATTAGCATGTCTGATCGTGGACCAGAGGGTTAAAATCTTGGTTGAGACAAGTTATCTGGTTGAGGTTTTTCCAGGGTTTTCCCTCAACACATTAAGAGCAAATGCTGGATAATTTTCGGCGATGGATCCTGGACTCATTTCGCTGGCATTATCACCTTCATATAATTCAGACGCTAGATAACCGCAGCAGTTAATAAAGCATCGTAAAATAACCCACTAAAATATCTACCTGGAAGATTTAGTGAAGAACTGTTTCCAGAATATGGAGGAAGAAGAATAAAGTACATAAGATCTACTGATAATATGACATTGTTAGCAGAAAATATGGTATTAAGATATACGCTACTGGAGCTAAATGACAACTGTGAGGAGTATCGGATGAAGAAAAGAGGAAACAATACGAAGACCATGATTGTTGGAGGAAAATTAAAGGAAATAACGTGCAAATTTCGAAATGAGGCACTAGAACAAGTGGGCAGCTTTAAATACTTGGGGAGTTGTGTAAGTAGAGTTCCGAGCCGTGATGTCGTGGTCTTAAGCATTCTGCCTATTAGTCGCGTTATACAATGCCAGTTGCACTGGTTCGAGTCCTCATGAGGGAAAAACTTTTCCCATTAAATTTCGGCCATTGTATGCAAACGGGTGCCACTCCGGAATCGTGATGCACATGGGGAGGTATGATAGGCAGCGCAATCCGGTTCTGCAAACCATAACTGCTGGGGATCATCGTGCTAACCACACACCTCCATTCTTCTTGGATGATCGTCCACGTCTGCTTCGACATGGAGATGTGAGGCCAGCAGCCGGCCGGTCGGTCTGGTTCCTTAGAGGATTGTAGCGCCACGCAGTATTATTATTGTTATTATTTTATTATTATTGTTATTATTATTATTACTATTATTATTATTATTATTATTATTATTATTATTATTATTATTATTATTACAGTACTACATGTAGTAACATGAGCTGCTGCTAGATAACAATTCATTCACAATTTTTTTTAATTTACAACAAAATAATTCTTCAAATTATAAGAGAAATATTATACTTAAACATATTTTGTTATTTTTCAAGCTCAATCTACTCAAACAGGCGAAATGATCACAACTTTACAAAATATGCATTCCAAGCCCGACAACATCAATCTCTGAACTTGAACGTACTGGGTGTTCATTTCAAAGTGTGTCATGACGTCACTGTTGATGAGTCAGCGATTTGAAGCGAGTTTCAGCTTTTGTGTCAGAGAAGGTGCCTATTAATTAAGGCGTTCAATCTGAACTTGAGAACGTGTACGGTATAACTTGAACGTCGTAGTAACAGATGGCGGTCTGTACGGTCTGTATGCTACCATAACCTCTTTCGAACTGTGTTTTGCGCGGCCAAAACACAGGGTATTTGTTATCATCGGTTGCGTACGGCAATATTCCACAATACAAATCAAATGCTCCGCGTCCATGTTGACCGTCGAAGTTAATGTCAACAAATACATAAGTAATCGTCTTAACCCTCTCCCCATATCCTGACGGTAAGAAAAAACTCGCCTCAATACACGTTTCGAAACAGTTCACATTCCTGCCACTACCGGCGTTACGGTACGTATCGGTAAGTACTCTTCTGAATGAACGCCGTACTTGTTAGGCAACTTCTCTGGCACATAAGTAATACGCCTTTGCGGAAGTGTAGGAAGATTGAATTCTCTAGGGTCATCGACTAGCCACATGACGGCATACAGCGAGCCATGACACACTTTGAACTGAACAGCCAGTAGTCTCCATTTACAGTACATATGTAACATAACACCGACGAAATACAAAATGAACCGTAAGTAATGTCAGGGACTTATTCTTTCAGGTATTTCAAACAAAAATGTTTAATACAATTTTGATCGTGGTTGCTTCTTTTTCGAGATAAAAATTGTTTTATATGAAACATTTCGTAGCGTGCTTTGGGAAAGCCATCGAATTAATTCCCAATATTCTCAGTAAACTTAATAGTGAAGTGATTGTGATAAAATGTATTGAAAGAATTTTAGTTTCATCCTTTAAATGTGCAGAAATTTCATTAGACAAAATTTAACTTTTCGATATGAAAAGGAATTTTAAAATGTTACATTTGTTCGGATCAAACGTCTGCATATTTAAACGACAAAATTAAAATCCTTTCAATCATTTATCATTTAGGGCAAAAAACTGGGAATGAATGAATAACTGTTGTTTAATACCACGAAACTTAAAATCAATTTAAACTCGCCAAGAGCTGTTATAGAGTAAAATCCATTCTCCGTAGTTGAAAAGTGAATGAACAGACGCCGACCCTAAATAAATGTAGTTATAGTGTTGAGAGCGGTCATAATTGCTTTGAAACTTATCGTGAATTTGAAACAACATGTCTGCAGAAATACAAAGGACTTTTGCAAATCAAGCTTTCAGGTATAACTCCCTGTAAAGTTAATTTGAATAATTTCGAGGGAAAAATTGTTCCGGAGCCGGGTATCGAACCCGGGACCTGTGGTTAAACGTACCAACGCTCTCCCAACTGAGCTACCCGGGAACTCTACTCGACACCGATCCAATTTTTCCTCTATATCCACAGACCTCAAAGTGGGCTGAAAACCGTCAAGCAACCAACATTGACTGCACACTAACTTTGTGTGACTTAAATTGTTTTTTGTTACGTACAGTGACGTGTATTATGCAAATCAAGCTTTCAGGTATAACTCCCTGTAAAGTTAATTTGAATAATTTCGAGGGGACCTTTGGGAGTCAACGTATTAAAAAGCATTACAACCTTTCTACCGTCTCCTTTCCTCCCTCGCAAATGTGACGTTGCACAGAGGCAGAGATAAAATAATTATAAGATCTGTACATTGATATGAAGCCGTGCATTTCACGTAATTTCATATCTGTGTGTGCTTTCGATTGAATTTCAGAGACTCCTGACGATGAACAGAGAATTCCCTTGTACCCAGTCTGAACCCGTCGGGATGTCATCGAGAGCAAAAATTTACCTCTCTATCTGCCGTACCAAAGAAACAATCTATGCGTAGATATATAATTGAATTTATATTGGAAGATTTTTTATCCGTTGACCGCTGTACGGCTATTTTTAATATGACTTTAGAACTATATTTCATAAATTCACAACATATTATATCAATTCTTATTTTATACACAGAATACAGACACCATATAAATTCGCAATAAGTCATTTTTCAACATAAAGACTAGTATTCTGAGAGCCGTATAGCAGTTTTTAGAAATTAAGAGATTGTTATTTCCACAACGTAGGCTATAACATACTACATTGGCAACGTGATTATACAGCTAGAATTTCGCAGCAACACAATTTCGGTACGAACAACAATATTTTGAAAGACGTATATTTTAGAATTAATACAGTGTTATTTTCAGTCGCCTTACGTACTTTCACATAGTACATTAACAATATGACAAAAGTATCATTGAATTGCTTTTTGATGTGTGTATTTTTTTTTCTATTTGTTTGTATAAAATATAGTTGAGAATGTGAAAAACACGGAGTTTTTAAGTCAATGTCTGCAACTTTGAGCGACTGTCCTTGAGCCTAATTTTAATATGGTCATTACAAATGCTAGTCGCAGTGAAATTGATGTTATTTAAAATCGAAAGGCATGCTAGTGGGTTTCATTGGAATGCGTGAGATAAAAACATCGTCTTTCGTTTTGCCACTTAATATTGTCACTTCTTACGATTTGAATGAGTTTTTTCATACCAATTCTTGTTCCATTACATAATTTTGGTGGGTCAGTATTTCGCAACAGTATACAGTACTATTGGTGATTCAATATTAAGTATTAAATAATATAGGGTAAACTAGGGTCTGTTGGACAGTCGGGCATGTTGGACACTCTCTACTTTAACGTGTTACCACGCCACTTGTGGGCACCACATTCAGCTAGAAGTCAATGACGGAAGTAGGCACGAGTGGGGCTACTTCCGTCATTGACTTCTAGCAGAATGTGGTGCCCACAAGTGGCGTGGTAACACGTTAAAGTAGAAAGTGTCCAACATGCCAGACTGTCCAACAGATCCTAGTTTACCCTAGTACCAATCCTTGTGGTTTCAAAGAATTCAATAATTCAGTTGGATAAAACACAGCCAGCTCACTATCTACAACTGCGTAAAGATACTTATTGCATGAATTCTCTAGTTTTATTCTTCATTGTGTGTATCAACAATGTTATTTAATATCGTGTTATAATTTCAATGGCCTGGTGAAAGTCAATGTTGAATACAACAGACAATAATAAATAACAATTGACTAGAGAAGATTGCATTTTAGTATTACGCATGAAGATATTATTGTCTTTATTTTTATTTTTTTTTTAATTACTTTAATGTTCATTTAGCAATTTTAATATAGCCTATGTTTTTCTTCTGGTTATGAAGGTTAAATGTGAAAATTTTGGCACACATCGGTCAAAGCGTGTAGATTTGCATAGAGAGCATACACACATACATATACAGGGTGTTTCAAAAATAGGGGCATAATTTCAGGTATGTATTTCCCACATATAGACAATCAAAATAGTTCATTACAACATGTGTCCGGAAATGCTTCATTTCCGAGTTATGGCCTTCACAACATTGAAATTCACCGGAACGTTTTTCTTTCCGCAAGTCGTTGTCATTACAGAAGATGTTCAAAATGTCCACCTCATGTTTGAATACAGACCTCACATCGATGTCTCATTGACCTGCGAACACGATCCCAAACTCCAGGAGTATTGCGTATGTCCTCAGAACATGCCACAATTCGATTCCGAAGGGATTCCAAATCAGGCACCGGAGACGAATAAACCAATGATTTTAAATGGCCCCACAAGTAGAAATCGAGAGGGTTCAGATGAGGTGAGCGTGGAGGCCAAGCACTTGGGCCATCTCTACCTATCCATCGATCAGGAAACCTTCGATCCAAGTACCGGCGAGCCGTACGACTGAAGTGTGCAGGAGCGCCATCATGCAAGAAGTGAATGTGTTGACGATTGATCTGTGGAGTGTCTTCTAAAACATAAGGTATGGTGTTTTCCAGGAAGTTTGTGTACGCCTGCCCCGTAAGTCTGTTTACAAGTACCTACATGGGGTCCACCTAATCGATCACCAATGATACCGGCCCACATGTTGAGGGAGATGGAACAGTTGCACGTGGGTTTTCATAAGCCCATACATGCTGATTGTGGAAATTTGTTATGCCATTATGAACTGTGCTTCATCTGTAAATAATACTAAGGCAGGAAAGTTCGGATTTACACCACACTGCTGCAAGAACCACTGACAGAACCTAACTCGTGCAGGGTAATCTGCTGGTGACAATTGATAAGGATACAATTGATACTCTTTCAACAGTCTCCAGATAGTCGTATGAGGTACATTGACTTACAACGCTACCCTTCGTGTGCTGATAGAAGGAGTCATGTTCACAGCCTCCAGAATCTCCTCCTGTACTTCTGGAGTTGTAGATTTAGTCGTCCCCTTCCCAAACCAGGAGAGTTAAATTTTCGATACTTGCACAGACGGTAATGGAGACGTACAAATGTCTTCCGATCTGAACATTGTCGCTGTGGGTACGTCTCCTGGTAGAAACGACGAGCCAGCGCAGCATTGCCGTCCGCCTTACCGTACATGAAGTGTATCTCTGCCAGCTCTTGATTTGAATACATGTCGCACAGTCTAACGCCTACACAACACTGAATGTAACCTTCGCCTCGGAATGAACTGTCAGAGTGCCCTCTTAATGTCTCCTTTGACGGCAACGACCCGCTGAAAGAAAAACGTTCCGGTGAATTTCAATGTTGTGAAGGCCATAACTCGGAAATAAAGCATTTCCGGACACATGTTTAATGAAATATTTTGATTGTCTACATGTTGGAAATACATACCTGAAATTATGCCCCGTATTTTTATTAAGATATCTAGTAATTTAAAGAGATCGCGGCATTTTCAAGCTAGAATCCATCTTCATCTTCGGACAAAAACTAGGACATCGAAGTAACCTACTAGTTTTTCGTGTCTTTAGCTCAACGTTAACGCTCTGGTCATCTACCCAGATGACTAGCCTTCGATGCTCGACCACATCGAAATGGAAATTGTAATTGACAAAACAGACGTTCCACAAGGGTTTACTCGAGGTACTAACGTTTTCCACTTCAAATCCATCAACACTCTTTACTTGTTTATTTCATCTCTCGTCTGCAATAGCAAAACATAAGCTGGGACGAAGTCTTCGTAGTAACATGTCTTCCGATGCTAATGTAGGAAGGGCTTGGGACTCCTGGCCCTGGGGATTCTCAGGGACTCGCCTGAAGATGGCATCAGGCTTTGTTATGTTGAGGGAGGATGATTCATCTGTCATGATTGGAATCACGAATACCATCCGGGCCACATTTGGGACTCGAAGAATCATCGCACATAGAGGGCGCACAATGCAGCAAAGCAAGCCAAAATTCATAGATTCATGCTGTGGCAGGACCAGGTAAAACCTATCCAATACGAGTGAACCGTACTAGTTTGGTCGATACCAATGTCTAAATACACTTAGACCTAACTAATTGAACATGTCCACCACTAGTAAAATATGCATCGCTTTTCGAAGATTCAATGTTATTTTGGATTTGGATAAATAGGGTGGAAAGAAATAAATGACTCATTGCAGCAGCTACGTATAGTAAAATACACATCATAAAAATCACTTTCAAAACGTCGGAATGATTGCATTTCATCAACAATGTAAAAAAAAATTTGTAATCATAATTACACTTGAATTATTTTGTTTTAGATCTCTCCAACTAATCTGTAGATATGTAACAGAGTATGTATGTGACAGATCATAGAGATTTCTTCCCTCAAACGAGCTCTGTAGCAGGGTTGGTGTGGAGTTACGACTCTCGAGCTTCAATATGCGTAGCTTAATTTGTTAACGCATGTGCCGCTCCTGTGTTTGTTGTAATACCGTGTCCGCTTTAGTGGTTTCACCGGCTCTGTGCCAATAATTGATTGTGTGCTTATGACTGGACGCAGTTGAATGTAATTTCCAGGTCGTCTCAGGCGAGTATTCGAGGAGATCATACGTTGAGTCCAGCTCACATTACATCCTCTTTGTTTAGAGACAGGAGTGGCGTGGTATTGTTATAGACACGAGGACAGAGACACAAATGAAAGTAGAGGATCCAGATAAATTTTCTTGTTTGTATTTACTGATGGAATAGCTAATCTAACTTCATTAACACACAAATACATACGTACATACATGCATCATACATACATACATACATACATACATACATACATATACACATACATACATACAAAACACATGCCACATAACATACATCATATTACATACATACATACATACATACATACATACATACATACATACATACATACATACATACATACATACATACATACATACATACATACATACATACATACATTCATACATACATACATACAAAAATAGGGAAAATGACATACACAACACAGGCCGCATAACATACGTAAGATATTATAATATTATAGATTTATTAATTTGTCATACAAAATAATATCTGTAATATTGACAATTAATATTTGAGGAGAAAAATTCGCTCCGGCGCCTGGGATCGAACCCGGCTCCTTGGTTCTAAGTACCAAAGCGCTCTGACCACTGAGCTACGCCGAGTTCAACCCACAGCATCAGATCGAATTCTCCTCCTTCAATGTTTCCCTTTGTGGCCTGACTCCAAGTTAGGCATATATTATGTTGACGTATATGTCCAATGTCAACTGCCATTATACTAGGAGCGCACTCAGCTGAGTCACTTGTTTGGCCGGGATTCGGCAGTTAAGTGCACAGTAATCTGTACAGACATATGCACTGCAGCTATGAGAATATTATAGATTTATTAATTTGTCATACAGAATAATATCTGTAATATTGACAATTAATACTGAGGAGAAAAATTAGGCGTAGCTTAGTGGTCACAGCGCTTGGAACGTAGAATCGAGGACCCGGGTTTGATCCCCGGCGCCGGAGAAAATTTTTCTCCTCAAATATTAAATATTTATACATAATATATGTTACATAAAATACATAATATACATAATATACGTTACATTACATACATATCACAAACATACACAACACAGGCCACACAACATACAAAACATAGATAACATAAGTTATATAACATACATTACATTACATACATAACACAGACCATGTAACATAGGTTACATAACATTACATTATATACATACAAGCATACATGGTCACAATAATTTCTGCATGTGGGGATGTGCTAAGGGAACGTGTGAATTAATTATACTCGTTATTTTGCCAGGTTGGTTGGTGCAGTGCACGAGGGCAGCATTTCATTAAACCCCTTCCCAGGCCTAATATCACCCCTCGTCTCTAAACATACAAGCACCCCCATCTGCTCATTAATTAGTGGAGATATCTTGTAATTATATTGATCTGTGCAGGCCTGTACACTAATCCTTGTGAAATTACTGTTGTTCAGGATAACCACAACGGCTCGTTTTTAGTTGATCTTGTGCCATCAAACCCAAAGAGTTATAATTAGAAGCAGAGTTTGCTGTACAGTCAGTTACGCTACCTGAGCGACTGTGTGTACAGGGCGGGAAGAAGGAATGGATATGGAGGAAGATGGAGAGAGAAAGAGAAAGAAAGGAGGAAACGCAATGCAAACGAAGAGGGGAATATGGAGAGAAAATAATAATGCTAAAGGACATAAATATGCGAACATGTAGAATATACAATAAAAGAGGGAAGAACATTTCACAGTAACATGAATGACGAAAAGAATTTAAAAAAATTGTCAAATATTTAAATTAATTACAGGGTTAAACATAACAAAGAAAGTGAGAAATTAATAAAGCGCGGAAGTAACAGACTATAAAAAATAAAATACGATATAGAAGAAGACAGAAATACTAGGATGTAAGTAGAGTGAAATATGAAATTAATATTTGTATAGAAAAAGACAAACAGTAAGATACGAGGCGCATCCAGAAAGTAATTTTCCCTATTTTTTTAAAAAAAGAACACACACTTTCAGGAAAACATTTATTGGCAACAGGTACAGCAATGTTTTAGCTATATTTCAACATAGCCACCATCACAATTAAGACACTTATCGTATCGTGGGATCAACTTTTGTATCCTCTGTCGTAGAATTCTGCCGCCTGTGAATGGAACCAGCGTGTGACAGACGCCTTCAGCTCTTCGTCGTTGCCAAAACGCTCACCGGAGGACAGGAATTTCTTGAGGTGCAAGAAAACGTCAAAATCGCTGGGAGCAAGATCAGGACTGTAGGATGGATGATCAAACAACTCCCAGCCAAATTCCGTCAAAACAGCTCCTGTGCGCCGAGCAGTATGTGGACGAGCATTGTCATGGAGGAGCACAACACCTGCAGAAAACATTCCACGCCTCTTGTTTTGAATGGCACGTCGCAATTTTCGCATTGTTTCACAGTAACGGTCAGCGTTCACTGTTTCACCTCTTGGAATGAAGTCAATGAGCAGAATGCCTTTCCTGTCCCAGAACACCGTGCACATCACTTTCCGTACCGACAGCGTCTGTTTGAATTTCGTTCTGACCGGAGATCCACTATTCCCGCCAATGCATTGACTGCTGCTTGGTTTCCGGGGTGAAGTGCGAAATCCACGTCTCATCGCCCGTGACGATCCTGTCGAGGAACTCGTCACCGTCATCGTGATACCGTTGCAGAAATGTCAGTGCTGCTCCTAAACGTTGCATTTTGTGTTCGGGTGTCAGGTTTTTCGGCACCCACCTAGCACACACTTTTTTGAACAGCAGGTGCTTAGTGACAATCTCATGCAACAAGGATCGCGATATCTGCGGGAAATGGCTACTCAGCTCCGTAATCGTGAAGCGACGGTTCTCCATGATGTATACTGCCGCACCAGCTTAACACGATCATCATTGATGAGGGACGGTCGCCCACTGCGCTCTTCATCATGGACACTTTGACGACCTTCGGAAAACTGTCTACAGCAACGACGCACCATCTGCATACTCATGATGTTCGGCCCATAGACCTGACAGAGTTGCGGGACCTGTCCGGCTGGCATATGATTGATACGGCATAGATCTGTTACGCATGCGCAATTGACACGGCTAATTACGTTTACTTTCAAGGGGAAAAAATCGGGAAACTTACTTTCTGGGTGAGCCTCGTACTTGAAGAATGACAGAAAAGAATGAGAAAGAAGTAACGAGGCGAAAAATAAAGGTAGATAATGAAGAGACGTATAAGTTTTAGGCGCTCATTTAAGAGAAACAGTATATTGGTCGTCAAGCCAAAAGAGGGTATGAGATAGTAACAGACCACATGTTCTAATACAGTACCTGACTTGATGATGATGATGATGATGATGATGATGATGATGATGATGATGATGATGATGATGATTGAATGTATAGGAAGCCAAGTAGCAGAATGAATTTTCGTAAAATTCTGATTAAAATTCTGCTATATGTACAGAGACATTATGACGTGAGGCGAGAAAACAGCGGTTTACTGGGAGCTCGCTTCCTGCGCGGGCTGCTAGAGGTGCGGCGTAGTAGATCTCAATCGCCATATGGCAATCGCTGTAGTCTCAAATCATGTTAAAATAATATTGATTCTTCAAGTGTACAAAGTTAGTATATAAAGTTTAGTGATTATTGTGTATTTAGATAATGTCTACCAACAAATTTTCATTGCGTGTCCGTGTCAATGAGGGAATTACGGCGTATTTTTGGTACGAGACTAATAAGTATTCATTTGTGGGCTGCACGAAGTCCAGATCTAACATCCTGTGATCTTTATTTTAGGGAAACTAAAAGGTAGGGTTTATGGGAAAAATCCTCATTCTATAGATGAACTAAAAGACTATAATATACGAGAAGAAATCGAGGTTATCAATGCTGTAGAACTTCAAAATTTTGTTGATTTGTTTATCAGAAGATGTCAGTTGTGTGTGGCGACAAATGGGGGCCATTTTCAGCAAGAGTGTGAGCATGGTAAGTCCAAATTATTGAACATTTATTGTTAGTGCTGTTACGTACTCGTATTATAGAAGTGCCAGAGAAATGGTTATTCGATAGCCGGAAACCACGCTTGCAGTGAGCCACAGATCACCCGCCGCTTTCTCGCCTCACGACATAATAATGTCTCTGTACATCTCTTACCATGCAGTACATCTAACTTGATATGTGTAAGAGGAAGAACAATTGTTTGTATGCATCAGAAGTTTGACTAGTGTAATATGTAGCTACTCGGCGAGGTATGCAATTGACGGGAAAAGAAACTACCCATTCTACCCCATTATCTCCTAGCCTAGTTGTGTCATAAGTGTTGCCTCCTTGGTATCACTTGTGAGGTTCAGACCTGTCTATGGACAGTTGACTAAACAACAACAACAACCTTTAAGGGAAAAATTCATGCAGTTGCATTCAATACCTTCTGTAAAGTTCGTTCTTTGTGCAGCAGACTATGCCTACTATTATCGCATACCTATAGGTTTGAACAGTTTTCTCTATCTACTGCCGTAGTCTATTCAACAATGCAGGTAAAATGGGATCCTAAAAAATAAAGATTATTCTAAATCGATAACTGCTAATAACTACTCATTGGAGCGGATGTAATTATCCTTAAATTGTGTGCCTGTTATGTACTTTCAGACAATTAAGGCTTTCTGGAAAGCTATGAAATTTTAGAAGCGAATTGTGCTTCATTATCTCACAACCAGGGTTAGTAATAAACTGAGGAAAATTGACTACATAATACAAAATGATTTGTACAATAGATCTATCGTTATTGCGATTTGTGTTTTAATACATTATGTCCATTATAACCAACAAACTATAGCAGCAATGGGCATAACAGGAAACTGGAAGAGAACTCAAAAAACTCCTGCTGATGTCCTTGTTTGCTGCACCGCCTTATAAACAAAGTGACTTCGTATTAAATATTGTGTTGTAACAGTTTATCTGACCTCACAAATTGAAAAGAGTATTTGACTGAAAATTTATTATATATAATTATTAATTATATATAATTATTAAAAGTACAGTAAGCCACTGTGCATCAATGGTGGATTTTAGGTGACCAGCGAGAGCCGAAAGTTGCTTAACTTCCAGTCTACCCATATCAAAACGTTACTATCTCAACCGGAGAAGATTGAGTGTGGAATTAAGGTGTAGTATGTAGTGACTCGATTGAGTTATTAGTGCCCAAGCCTTAACTACAGCTTACATTTGCAAATGCCTGTTTGTCTGCTTCTCATGAAGGTTACCTTTAACCTTTCATCTTCGTCGAGGGCGTCCCAGATCTCTCATTCATTCATTCATTCATTCATTCATTCATTCATTCATTCATTCATTCATTCATTCTTATATAGTGTTCTGCCCAAGGGAAGGTCTTTGACTGCAAACCCAGTATTCCCCACTCTTTCATATTTTCTGCCGTCCACACCTGTGGAGTAACGGTCAGCGCGTCTGGTCGCGAAACCAGGTGGCCCAGGTTCGAATCCCGGTCGGGGCAAGTTACTTGTTTGAGGTTTTTCCGGGGTTTTCCCTCAACCCAATACAAGCAAATGCTGGGTAACTTTCGGTGCCGGACCCCGGACTCATTTCACCGCCATTATCACCTTCATATCATTCAGACGCTAATAACCTAGATGTTGATGCAGCGTCGTAAAATATCCCATTATTTTCTGCCTTCCTCTTAATTTCCGCATATGATCCATATATCTTAATGTCGTCTATTATTTGATATCTTCTTTATGCCCCAAACTCTTCTCCCGCTCATCATTTCTTCCTTTGCATCCATCAGTAGGGAGTTTCTTCTCAGCCAGTGACCCAGCCAATTTCTTTCTCTGTTCCTGATCTATTTCAGAATTATTTTTTCTTCATCCACTCTTTCCAACACAACTTCATTTCTTATTCTGTCCATTTCAAACGCTCTATTCTTCTCCATATCCACATTTAAAGTGTTTTTAGTCGGTTCTGTTCACTTGATCGTAATGTCATATTTCTGCTTAATATAATACTACACTCCACACAAAGCACATTATTAGTCTCCTCTTTAGATATTTTTCCAGAGGTCCGCAGAAGATGCTTATTTTTCTAATAAAAGCTTCCGTTGCTATTCCTATTCTCCTTTTAACTTCCTGGCACCAGCTCATGTTACTGCTTATAGTATGGTGTGTATCTATCATTTTTATGCCCTCTGCACTACTACCGAGGTTTCATATTATTTTCATTTTTATATTTTAAGCTAAAAATTAAGCCACGACTAAGTATAGCAATACCAGACTTCTTCCCTGTATTTTCTCGTCTCGTACTAAACGCCGAATGCACCCCAGATCTAACCTCGAATCCAGTTCCATCTTTCGTTTTTCTTCCCCCACATCGTACCCTCCGGACAAGCCTAACATTCTCCTACTCAAAGCAGTCCCGTTATCCCTGTCTTCCTTACACACAAATTCTACCACATTCTCTTAACCCTTCACACATCGAAATCTCAGGACAAATTTCTACCGCGATTCTATTGTTTCCCCTAGCCCAGAACGAGGAGGAAACTTCTAACATATTTTTTTTTGTTAGTTTTCAATAAACGTGTATTGTTAAAACAGTCTTCCTTTTCTTCACTACAATAATACATCATCATCTTCCACAAGCTTCAGCCCATCTTGTCCGTCACTCCCATTTCCTCTCTCTCCACCTGTGACCATAGCAAGCAGAGGAACGCCAACAGAAACCGGCGCACGACAATAGGCCCCCAACGTGGGGCTCGACACATTGCAACATCACCCCGCCCTCACAAGCTTCGGCCATCTTGTCAATCACTCCCATTTCCCTTCTCCACCTCTGACCACAGCATGCAAAAGGACGACAACGCAGCCCGGAGCACGACAAGTACATTCCAAGTCTCTCCTTCGCATGGGGCCATATTTAAGCGTTAACTTAGGTAGCCGGTTCGTATCCATTTTTTCCAGGCGTCTGCACCAATTTTGCCGATACATTTTGATATTCTCTACTGTATGTTATACTTTTAATAATGTATAATTCCGATATTTCTCCGATAATCTAGTATCCAGCCGGTAAAATCCAATAATGGCCGTAACAAATCTAATGTGAGCCTGTTATGCATTGAAATACAAAATGTAATTTCTTACTAAGTATCCTTTCGGGAATATTTTAACTACTTTGCAATATATTTCACTCAAATTGTTAAGTAAAACTGCATTTTACTTATGAAGATATGGCACAGTCTTTAAGTTCTCAGAGGTCCTATTCATTCTCCGGATTATGATAAAACAAATAATCTTCTTCCAGTTATTATTCAGTGTGATGCTTCATACGGTATTTGAGAAATCTACAAAATCTCTCAATTGCGCAAGTAGCCTTCTCAATTCCTGTATTGCGACTTGTTTTCTCTTCAGCAGTTCAGTACCAGAGCACGGATTTACCATTCTTTGAATTCTTAATAAATTAATCCCCAGATTTTGACAACGTCCATAATTATGCCGTTGATCATTTCGTTACAATTCATTATTTTTTCTTTGAGTACATTCGTATGTTTCATTTCGTGCACGGCAAAACTGTAAAGAAGATTCAAATATTTTCTCACCTAGTCTCGATGTCCGATGATCCTCAATACTATATATATAGGAATATCCCTTTCCAAATGTATCGTTGATACTGATTGAGTATGAATTGTTCTTTGCATTCCGATTTTTTTACTGTACCTCTATTTTCTATTTCTCTTATTTTTGTATCAACTCGTACATTTTTGTTTTAATGCCACTATGACCATGAAGGTAGGTGGATTTGTCTTATAAAATTCATGTTGCATTCTATTGTGATAACAAAATTCATGCTGCATTCTATTTGGTAACTTTCTGAAGAGTTTTCAATCTCTTTCGAATTAAAATGTTTGTTTCGTAATTTCTAGTATAATATAGGCCCTACTATTAATTTTAATTTTCGTAAGCCAACTGAGTCACAAATGAAATTGACACCCTTTAATTTGATTATTGAAAAAAAAATTAATTTTGGCAATATTGTGTTCTACCATTTCAAAATTTAACCAAAGCTTTGAAATGATAAGCTGCCTTCTAAATATTTCAATGGATAATTTCTTCACGAAGCACCACATTTTATTACGTACAGTTTCCCTGAAAAGGAATGAGACGATTGAATATTCCTAAGTCTCAGATGTAAAACACTGCGCATGATCAGAGATCAGAGCACTGATACACGAGATAACGAATATTGAGTTACTTAGATTCAAGCTATTTGGTTTGTTACTAGCATCGTTCCGGAATTCACTTCAAAAACTGCAAAAAATATGATAATATTACGTAAATAAGAGATAAATATATACGTAAATCGTGTAGTTAAATCGACAATGGACCTTCATGACTAGATCGACACTCTGCACAGAAAGTAAAGCTTTCGTGTCGTTGCAATAGCTCAGACGCTAAGATCTCTGCGTGTAGTGTAGAAGAGAGCGAGTGCGATTCTTAGTCTATATCAACGATTTTTTTTTCTAAATAACGTTGAAATAGATTTTTACAAAGTCCTCAGATTAAGTGTTAATGATCACAGAAATTACAAAATTACAAGTTATAATATTATAAACGTTAATCTAATGAATGTATTTATACACACACATACAATGTAAATGCATATATATATATATATATATATACATACATACATACATACATATAAAACTAACAATTAAAATAAAATTAAAAATATATTCCTAAGCCACACAGACAAACGATCACAAAGGTTTAGAGTCCTTAGGCCATGTCATTTGTTGAGTAATTATTACAATATTTTATTACTAGCTCTCCCATATGTGTAATAAATCCACTCGCACAAAACAATTTTTGTTAAAAGTGTGGCTTTGGATTATTTCATTCTCACCCCTTCAGTTGATTTTAACTATTTTATCTACGTGTTTAATTTAATGTGCATTCAATTTAATTCATGTTATGATTGAATGTATAAGCACTGTTGCAGTTATTGATTAATTACATATATTAATACTAACTATTAAATGCATGTGTTAAGTAACTAATTGCAGTATCTTTTGCAAAATCTTGAATGTTTAAGTTGTCAATAATATTTCGTACTATATACTGTAAGACGTTAAAAGAATTTGCAATAGATTTGGGATCCTCTACTTTATAATCACTAATTTTAATGAAAAAATATTTTCTTATGATATCTACAAGTTTAACTTTAATAATATTCCGAATAGTTTTAATTGCATTATCTGGATTTTGTGCTTTTCTATTCAAATGTGTTCTATTTCCCTCTTTCATAAATTTTGATGAATTACACTGTACTTCTTGTAGTATTTAAGAATATGAGGATAGTTACATTGCAGCTCATTACATATAGATTCTTCTTTTTAATACATGAGATTTTTAAGTCCCTGCATTATCTACATGATTTTACTTTTGAATTTTTTCACTACATTGGGTGGAGAACATCCACTGAAGTGATTCTGAAATGAAGTGAAAAATACAATACATTTACTCTTAATATCAGTAGTACTAGTAACATATACGTTTTTCCAAGATTCATTTTGTAGACATAAATGTAAATAATCACTAGATACAGCATTTACGACCCTATTTTAGTTTTAAAATTAATATTTTGAAATTGTTCAGTAACATTGGAAACAGGATTTGTTTATCATGTTCGTACAAGCCATTGATTATAGGTGCTACCGAATTGGAATTCAGTTTAATTCAGTGTACAAAACTTTTATCAATGGCTGTGCTACTTCAGCTTGTATGCTGGTGGGGAAATGAGTCTAAGACTAAGATTTCCAGTTTCAAGGAGTGAATTTAATTCACTTTTGCGGAAAAGTTCCGAGAGATAATCTATGTCTATGTCACTGCAGATCACAAATTCCATATGAGATTTCTAAGTCTTTTCTTTACAAATTCAATGTTGGCTATAAATATTAAGAAATATGAATTATTGTAGTTAGAAGTCTGATTTACATTACAAAAAGCAAGAAGTTACATCCCTCGGCAAGATTCGAACTTTTCGATGTTTGGTTTTGTCGTCCAACACATAAGCACAGACCTATTCAATGCTTATGTTAATAACCTACAATTTAGCTGTAGCAATGTGGTGTCATAACTTGGGGTTTGTTTACTTAATGTAATTAGATTTAATTTGATTAGCTTCGCAACAATTGCACTTCCTGTTATATCCTGTTATTTAAATATTTAAGTTAGAGTTGATTTATTGACTCTTACTGTGCAAGATGACCCTTATTTCAATAATTCTATATCATGTTAAATAGTCATTGTCTACACTAAAGTATTATCATCATCCCTCTTTTCTCATCTTAATGGCGAACAGACGTGACATGTGACAGCAAGTTATAGCTCTAGTTGAGGCTGGATATGGGGCTAGATCTGCTGGCCGTTTGGTCGGTGTTTGTGGAAGTACAGCCGAGAGGTGGGTTCATCGTTACCAAAATTCAGGGGAGGTCGAAAATCGCCCTATTCCTGGGCGTCCCCGGATTTCTTCATTGGAAGAGGATGCTCTCTTATTCGAGGAAGTTCGACAGGACCCCTGTCGGACTGCTAACGAAATAAGAGCAGCATCTAACTTTCCCGGTTCTTCACAGACTGTGATCAGCAGGTTGAGGAACCGCGGTATTAGGAGCCGGAGGGCTGCGCAAATGGAAATATTGGGGGAAACACGAGCTGTCGACCGTCTTGCCTTCGCTACCAATCGAGTGGATTTCGATTGGAGAAATGTAATTTTCTCCGAAGAAACAACCATCTCGAGAGATTACGAAAGTCCTGTCCGTGTCTATCGTGAGGATGGTCTCCCACATGATCAGCGCGACGTGAAAGATCGGGGCGCTTTAGCATATTGTCACAGTCTTGTATATACAGTCGCGAAGCTCAATACGTAGTAAATATGCAAACATTAGATTGTTGCTCACCACTAGGATCGCTAATATCGCCTCATTACAGGCAATGCAAAATAGTACCGTCACAGTCTATTGTTTCTAGCACCCTCAAAACTCAAGCTTCGTGACTGTATATAGTAGACTGTGATATCGTGTTGGGGTGGATGTCTTACGATGGACCTGGCGTTATAGAACGCATCGATGGCCGGTTTAATACGGGAACTTACGAGCACATTCTGGAAAATATATTCCTTCCTTCCGCCCCTAGAACGTTTTCCCGAAGGAGCATTGCTGTTCCAACAGGATAACCATCCCGTGCACTATGCCGCAAGCATTCAAAGATGGTTTCAAAGTAGACCCGAGATCGAAATCATTAATTGGCCTCCGAAGTCATCTGATTTGAATGTCATCAAAAATTTATGGGCGGAATTGAAAAAGAGAAAGATAGCCACCTATGCCCACCGACGCCCTCAAAATCGAGACGAATTGTGGGATCAAGTTGTTGAAACCTGGGAAGATCTCGCCGGGGATTAGCATTTATTCCACAATCTCGTGACATCCATGCCAGACCGACTTAGAGCTGTAATAGAAGCTGATGGCATGTGGACAAGATTTTAAGTTGACAGGTCTCTTTTTGTTTCTTGTGATTTTTGTTTGAGGAAAAATACTTTTAACTTTCAAGTAAGATTTATTTTTTTGACGAGGTTCAGCCCACTTGTAAGACCCAGAAATTGGGGATAAATTATTCATGTGTTTCGACAAATGAGATAGTCTAGGAACTCTGAAGAAATTAATTACATCTCAATAAAAAAAGTTTCACCTGGGATCGAACACGAGATGTTTCGGTTAAGCAGTGGAACCGACACGCTACTATATGAGCTACCGAGACAAGACAGTGACAAGAGCAGTCTAGATGTAGATCCCATAGCAGGCATTTGCCATTCTATACATAGAAGCAATGATAGCTTGTGACCCTAGCTATGTTGTGAAATCGTGGCCTTAAATGGCTGTCTTCTTCGTGATTCTTATTTTGGTTCTTGTCCTTGTTGTGGTGCTCGTAACAATTCTTGCTATATTTCTCATGTTATGTATCGTTACGTCGATATCGAGTGAACCGCGCTGTAGAACTTTAACTTCCGACGACCAAGAGTCGTCACATTCCTTTTAAGGGTAACTGTACCTATATGCATATGCACATTTCATGTCAGCAATACATTCGTGCATTGTGGGCCTCACAATTTTGCATACGGTGCCACAATTTCATTTAATACATAAACATTTTCTTGCGGGACGCACTATTATCCCTAAATTTCATAACTACTAATTTTATTCTGTCTTATTAGCTACCCAAACGTCACATTTTGTGCCTCTTTTCCTGCCCTTGAAATATAGCTTTTATGCCCAGTCACTGCTTTATACTAATCATAAATTTATGTCCTACTTCTCTCCTAGTTAGGTACTATGGGCGTTTATGTTTCCGTTTTGCATTATCAACTAGTAATATTAATATATCTATTTTACTACACTCTGTATTCATTCATTAATTTACTACCATTTTTAACTAATCTCATGCTATCTTTCCCTATAACTCTTATTACTAGTGATTACTTTGCAGTATAACAGTTTCATTTTTCACTTCACTATTTTCTGACCTTTTTATATCCACTCCCGAATAATCTCTTCTACTCTCATCTTCATTTCAAAACTAATTCGCGGGTTCTCGTGTAAAGGGGGTTAAGTATGATGGGGTTAAGTATGATTTGTCTAAACTGGAATAAGTACAGATTTGAACTATTCTCAATTACTTTTCTTTTGTGTTAAAGGGGTTAAGTTATTCTTCCATTTATGATGCAGTTACAGTGCTCTTTATTTTGTGACAAAGGGGTTTTGTTCAGTACTAAAGGAGAGAAGTTTACATACCTTGCAATTTGACTTAATCCCCTTTACACGAGCACCCGCGAATTAACTTACTTAATTTTACCTAGTACTCAAAATTGTCACTTCCACTACTACTTTCTTGATACGTTTTTACATGTTTACTTACCTCGATCTCATTTTACTTACTACTAATTACTAATAATTGCTTTAGCTCTGTATAATTAGGTTCGTTGTTAGAAATATTTCTTACGTTAATTCACTGTTCTCTAATTACATTAATTCGTTTCTTTCACTTATTTACCTCACCTCTTTTCTTTATTCTGTGAGTGTTATCTCCTCCATACTTTTGTAGTATCTGTCTCTTTTTGCTTACTAATCATTCTTATCACTAATCATTGTTCCACCATCTACCAAACAAGGTACGTTCTTATATCTGACTCTTCCATATGTTCACTGAATACTTATTTTCATTCTTCATTGTTTCCACTTCACTCACTCATCTTTCTTGTACTATGATTTGCTATCATAACTCGTTTCCTCCCTATACTTCCTTTACTCTTCCCTATCGATTCATTTAATATTTTACGTAACTCCTCGGAATTTTCTTCCATCATAATTCTCAAAATCATTTTGTTATATGTTTGTATATTAGCATTTGGCAGAAAAGAAATAACATCAAGGATTATTACATAAGTGTATAGGCTCCGTGCGTATAGCACTTTGCTGCTACAGGCGGACACTACGAGAACTACTTGTAGGCTTGTCTTCAACAGCTGTGCGTAATCTGTGTTGACAGCCGACTGCTGGAAGATTCGAGTAGGAGTGATTTTATACGCATTTATTTAATCTTTCATAAAGTGTTGCCTTTAGATTGCTATTTTAAAAATGTCAAAGCGGTCCAGCAAAATTATGTGCTGTGTTTTTAGCTGTAATAATTGATATTGTAATACAGAGCAAAATGTGAAGTTTTATAGTTTTCCATCACGACCCCACGAAATGGATTTGAAAAGACGGTGGATAATAGCAGTAAATCGGAAAGAGTGAGTTTAAATTAAGTATTTGGGATTTAAGTATTTTAATTAATACCTAATTAAGTTTTTACAGAACTTATCGTAATCGAGGATTTTACAATAAACCTACAGTAACTATTGCATGCAAATAATCACGTTAATGTTATACTTACAAAATAAGCAGCTGTAGGCCATATTTGTAAACACATCATAATAGTAGGGCGCATTGTATTCAGTAATTATGGCAAAGTCTTTATGATAGCCTGTATTATATAATTACAGAAATAGGCCTACAGTATATGAGAAATACGGAAAAATAGTATCATTACATACATACTTTACAATTACAGAATCATATTATGAATATAGAAGGAATTACAAATACAGAAAAATAATATAAATAAAAGTACATTACAATATTGTAATAGTCCTAAAGATATATCATTACGAAGACATATAACAAAAAATAATTTATACTCATTACAACAGAAATTACAAAACATTTAATAGAAACCAAAGCTACATTTTATGAAATCTATTTGAAGTGATTTTCTAAATATCATCTGCCTTTATAGTTTTGTCAAACATTAAACAATATGTTTACATTAATATGTCACATTTACACGAATTATTTTTATAGGGCAGACGGCACTTTATGGACACCTTCCAAATCATCTAGAATCTGTAGCGAACATTTCATAGGAGGGTGTAAATCTCAAAATCCTGCTAGTCCAGCATATGTTCCAAGCATCTTTCCTGAATGTTACAAAAGGGAGTCAACAGGAACAGACTCTCTCAACAGATTTAAAAGACTGAAGAAAAGAACTGAAATAATTTCACAGCCGGATACATCAGACCCTTTGGAAGATAGTGCGTCTATCCTAGTGACCACCAAAACTGATGCCCAAACTCAGACAGATAGAAATTATGACAAAGAAAGCAAGTTTGAATTCAGTTGTATGGTGGATGGAAACAATGTCAGCACACAAGCATGCATATCAGCCTTCCACGCATTGTATGCCAAACCTAAGTGTTCCAGTAAACTGTCTGTGTCTGACTCCCCATATGAAAAAAGAGGATTTTTTGGTTATAGTTCAATTTCTGATGAATCACAATTAAATGTCCTGGCTGGTGTTAACACAGAAATTTTTAATTTATTTTTGAACTTACTGTCAGACAGTACCCAGCGTAAAATTAGTAAAGAAAATAAACTTTTAATATTCTTAATGAAAATGAAGTTAGCCTTGCCATTTGCTGCCCTTGCTGTAATTTTCAATGTTCACCGTAGTACTATTTCTAGAATATTCCAATCTGTTTTACCTACACTTGCACAAGCAACTAAAAACTTTGTTTTCTGGCCTAGCAAAGATACTGTTAATGCAACATTGCCTACTGTGTTTAAAGATAATTATCCGAATTGTAGAGCTATTATTGACTGCACTGAAATTAAAACAGAACAACCTCCTGAAATCAGTCAGCGTGTATATATGTACTCTTAACTATAAGTCTGCATATACTGCAAAAGTTCTTATTGGAATTGCGCCTTGTGGTATGGTAACATTTATTTCCAAATGTTATGGAGGTAGAGCCAGTGACAGTTTTATCACAAATGACTGTGGAATTTTGAAACTGATGGAACCAGGAGATCAAATTATGGCAGATAAAGGTTTTCCCGGAATAAAAACTGTATTGGAGGAGAGCAATGCAATTTTGGTAATGCCACCCTTTATGAATGAAGGTCACTTAACACCTGATCAAGTTGATGATACTTATAATATTGCTAGTGTGCGGATCCACGTAGAACGCTGCATTCAAAGAGTGAAAGTGTATAATATACTTCAAAAATGTCCAAGTGAACTATTACATTGTATTGATGACATTGTGCACATGTGTTGTGTTATGACTAATGTACAGCCTCCATTGATTTCTGAAGATCATTGTTAGAACGGTATGCCAGTTCTTTTAAATAGTGTGTGAAGTAAAACTGTTGCAACTTTTCAATACAGCCCTTCAGGAACATATCATTTCTTTGAATTTCTATAAGAATGGAAATATGATTCTCTGTATAAATGAAAAAATCACAGAAATCAACGCCACAACAGTACATCAGCAGTTGACACTGAGTGAAATATGTATGACTTTGTTTTAGTTCCAAATTTCCTCGTGAATTTTTTATAATATAGGATACATTAATGTCCACAATCTCACCGACAATGGGTTTTTCCTTACATGAAATAGGACATTTAATTTCTAATACTCTTTCTGGCTTACCATTCATCATTACTATCCCATCAGGACTAGCACACAACCAAGGTTGGGCTAAGTGAATGATAAGACCACAACCAGCAACTGTTCTGTCATATGAATTTGTGTATTTGTCAAGTGCAGTTTTTTCTAATTTACTTCCAAAAGTTACATTCCTAAGACCCCTACCATGAAGCAATTTTGGGTTCATGAGGGTATTTACCAGCTTCTCATGATCTTTTTTTCTAGTTTTAATTGAATGTGCCCTACTCGCAGAAATCCTTATTTTTCTTTCTTTAAACCATAAGTCTGATTTTGATTGATGCAAGGTTTTTACACAAATTTCAGTTGCTCTGGTCTTATCAATTAGGACATGATTATCATAAAAATCATTTTCTAATGCAGAAATGTTGCTACTACATTCATTAATTATTATAGGCCTAGTTTCTTGTTTCATTAATAATGTTGTGATTAGCCCTTTACATGCATTATTCTCAACAATAGCTGTGATATCTGTTATTAAATGTCCCAGCAGTTCATTGACAACTTTAAGTGATTCTGATTTTTTCTCTTCGTTTAAAATTTTTGTCAGTATACGTGGGGTTTTCAGTGCAGGAATTTCAATTGCTTCAACTTCAAGCCTCTGCTTTTTTTTGGGAAAAAGTTCTTCTAATCTCTTCCCCTTGCTATATTTCTCTTTCCCCGCATTTGAGATATGGGGTCGAGACCATTCGCAGGGCTGATCAGTTCGCGAAGTGATGCGTTCGGAGTTAACTGCATAAACAACAGCGGAAATGTGTTTACACTTTCCTGACGATCCAGCAGGACATTCGCAGGAACTATTAGTCGCTTCTCTAGCAGCATTAACCTACGATAACATGAGGTCGTCTTTTTAAGTCAGCATCGTTTAATGTATAAATTAACATCAATCACAAATAGTAATAATACATAAATAACTACGTTACCTCTATGGTGACATGATAAGGTTTCAGGCTAATTGATGTCTGTCTTATTACATTTGCAGTTATTACACTCTTGCAAATTCCAGCGAAATATTTTTCTTGTAAATTTAATACATGACCACTTTCTGCAAGTAAACGACCTTTCTTAGAAGAATTTGGCCGATTATTGTCATAGAAAATACTTTGAAATCCCACTGTTATTATTAAATCTGCCGTGGCAGTACACTGTGAGATGACAGCTGATGCTCGCGCGGTAGTACGCAAGAACTTACAATTTTCGCCACTCAGAGCGCGGCGGTGCATTTCTCCCTGCAACGCACGGAGCCTATAATGTAGAGCCTAGTGTACGTTTCACGGAAATGTTTGGGAGCATAATTAAAATACTGTCAGCATTATTCATGAGAAAAGTTACTTTGTTTCGTTAGTTATTAAGACGATTTTACTGTTGCCATCCTCAAATTAAAAGTGTCCTCCAGTCTGCGTAACTACTTTTTCGGCAGAAACATGATTTAAGACTTCTTAGAGGGAAGAAGGAATAGGAGGAAACTTTTACGAAAAAAACGCCACACACTTCATTTCTTGTGTTGTCGCATTTGTGTATATTTATTCCTACTTTGTAGTATCACGTTAGTCCTCTGTTGCTTTTGATTATTTCATAGTCCATGTTTATAAAATCTTAACACATTAAATACAAACACATTTTTTAAATTCTAAAAGAATTTTTGTGTATAAAACATTAACTCTTCAAAATACACTCCACGGAAAGAACATGCTATGTTACTTTTCTTAAATTTTAAAGGGAAGCATTTCTTAACTGTAATACATTGCTACGACATTATGAATTTACATCTTATTTAGTTTATGTTACCATGTTACAATGTTTTTGCCATTCTGATTTACTAGAAACATAGTTCACTTTATAAACTAGCAGATGGGACCAAAAAGCAATAATAAGCAGAAAGTTATTTAGCTCGTTCTTTCCGTCGACCCTTCACTTACTTAAATCTCTCAAAGAGCATTAGTTTAAAAGAAATTTGCTAAAAATGTTTTAGGTCTATAATATCGAAATGAAGTTAATTCCCTTAAATAATCCATGCACGTAGTCCTTTCATTACCACTAAGACTAAGCGAAGGCACATAGTATCGTTGCCTACGAGATAGGCAATCGTAGCATACACCGTACAAAGTAGTATCAAGTATGTTCAATTCTCAAGTGCCCACAATAAAAGAAGTAGTGCAGTGATATGAAACTTGCGTCCGGAAGGGATGGGCAATAAAATGATTCGCAGCTCATAATTCCACTCGAACCTCTTAGCCAATTAAATAAGCTTCATGATACATAACAGACTAATGAGAATCATACTGTACTGATAGTCTACCATTCTCAAAATTTCATCTCAGAAAAATTTATCCTAGTGTAGCTATGATATATTGGAGATGGCAAGCTAGATAAATTATTTTCTCTAATAATTATGACTATGTATGGAGTGGTAAACAATAAAGGTGAAATTCAGAGTGAGTTCTGATACCTAGCAGGAGTTCGTCTTCGAAGTTATTGACTACTATTACTACCGCCTTGACTATTGTCTGTGATTTCTCCAGATTAGCAAATTCACACATTTCTCTCCCCCAAGTGTGTCGGTAAGTGCGATAGATCATGCGGTCACAATGATTTATTGTGGCCATCTTATCAGAGTTGAGTGAGCCAACAATGTTTCTTATTTTTTCCACTCTCTCAGTTTCTGACTGTGTCCAATCTTTCGATTTACAGTTTTCGAAATTAGTTCATTTCTTAAAATAGAAAAGTGACAGAGGATTTCAGGAAATTTCTAAAATTCCTTATAACCAGGGAAAGGGATTTGGAGTATTATAAAGAATGGTGAAACGTAGTATAGATATTCGTAGCTCAGTGACTGTCAAGCGAGCTGCGTCACGGCGCATGGAAGAGTACAGTCCACTTCATACAAACTTACACGCAACGTCTGTAAATATATTGCAGAATAAACAAATGGAATAGTTTAATGACATATAGTGACCTACATACATAATCTGCATTTCTTTTTGAACTACATGTGTTTTTCTTGGCAACGCACAAGACACCAATAAACAACATTACAAATATACATAATTAAATATGAACCTCTGCATCTTCGCGTGTCAGTGGACATATTGATGTTGATAGACAGTTGTCTCCTGTATGGAACTCGCCTCTGAATATGTAGATCCAAACGAAATGGCATTTTCAATTAATGCTATGCCTTGTTATAATAAATTGTAAATATTATTTTCAAATTTTCAAAATGCAACTTTGCTCTGTTGCAAGGAGGGAAATTTTGTAACATGGAAAAACTCCGCTCTCCATCTGCAGAGACAATTAGAGAGTACTTGAAACAAGATACGTCAATTAAATTCACATGTTGAATGACGTCATTGGGAAACGTCTTTGTTAGTACATCTGAAATCCGACTAAGAATATAGTATCCATCATTTTTAATCAAAACTTTGTTCATTTTTTCACCAACACGTTTTCCTATTTCACCTTCTACTGCACTCAGATTATTTACAATAGTCCTCATAATATTTATTTGCTCAACTAGTTCTACTCCTGACTTACCTAATTGAATAATGGCATCCGGTAAATATCCAAAATTTGACTTAATATCCGTGACTTCTTTCTCGATTGTTTCATCATTTAGCAGTTCCTGGCGTATTTGAATCGCAGCCGCGTCATCGGTATCGAAAGACTGGACCACTTTCTTCACAGATTGGAGGTGACGTGCGTAATAATTGCAAACTTCTAACCATGACCCCCATCTCGTAGGAACTGGACATGGGGGAAGCGACAATTTAGGGAATTGTTTCCTGAATTTTGATACTTGATCTGGAGGTTTTACAAATATAGTCTTTCAATACTGTATTGTTAGTTGGTTTCACTTTCGGCATTGTACCTGCACTTCACTATTCTGAACTGCAAACCTGCACGTTGAAGTTCTTATGCGACAACTGTCCCGTTCACCTGTTGTTGACGTGTAGAGACCTGCGAGTATGTCATGGAGGGGAGGACTTGGTATAAAGGGTTGTAAACAAATGACTGTGTAGATGCCAATACTAGCTTTTACTACTCCAAATTCCGTTCCCTATTGATCAGGAATTAAGATAATTACATCAAATTGTTTGTGAGATTTATGTGAGACAAATTTAATAAGCTATGAATAACAGACTATCATCCAATAATATAAATAGCAATAATAAATAATAATTTAAAACAGAGTACCATTAAGAGCACAAGTATGTAACCGTTTTTGAGAGACAGACAATTAATAATAAAAGTAACTGTTGGAGAGGACCATTGTAAACAAGCAAACAAGCACATGAGAATACATGGAAAATATTATTGCTATTATTACTTATCCGCCTGTATGTGAGTAATGCCAAGATTATATAAACTTTCTGTAGTTAAGCGTTTATTGTGCATGCGATAGTTTTCTCGTCCATATCAAAACACAAATTAACAAAATTGTTTTAAATATACTGTAAGACCCTCCATGGATTATAATAAACTCTTTGAAGTAGGCTATACGTATATGCGGACTCTTATATATATATATATATATATATATATATATATATATATATATATATAAGAATAGACTCATTCACATTGCTGTGTTTATCGGATATGACGAAACCATTTCCAATGGCAACTGAAATCGATTGGCATCAGTGTAATTTCCATCCTACAACATCCTTTCATTTTTTCTATTAGTGTAGGTCGAAATAGACGATATATTATGTCAAAATGTCTTATTTTGTGTGTATCTTAGATAGAATGCGTTACGGTGGTTTCAAGTAGAATATCCGTTCACCAGTCAGTACTCTAGCATGCGTAAACAGTGTAGTAGCTGAATACTCCGTTCGCCAGTCACTACCGTAGTATGCGTAAACAGTCTACCTGCTGAGTAATAATGCCGAAAGTTAAAGGTTCTTTTTTTTATTGGGTTATTTTACGACGCTGTATCAACATCTAGGTTATTTAGTGTCTGAATGAAATGAAGGTGACAATGCCAGTGAAATGAGTCCGGGGTCCAGCACCGAAAGTTACCTAGCATTTGCTCGTATTGGGTTGAGGGAAAACCCCGGAAAAACCTCAACCAGGCAACTTTCCCCGACCGGGATTCGAACCCGGGCCACCTGGTTTCGCGGGCAGACGCGCTGACCGTTACTCCACAGGTGTGGACTAAAAGTTTTCAGGCGCATATTTTTGGACCTGAATTTGGTGTGTGTTTTGAAGTGAATGACGAGAACATTACATGTAAATTATGTAATACAAACATACGAGGTAACAAGCGATATTTATATACACAGACATTGTAGCACAGGAAAACAAAGGAGGACACTCTGATCCAGGAATAATTCTATGATAATTCTTCTGCACATAGCGATAGGTATAATATTTAAAATATGAACGGATAAAAAGTAATAAGTAAGCTATAAATAAACAAATAAATAAATAAATTTATTATTATTATTATCATCATCATTATCATTATTAAAATTACCCGTATTATTATTATTATTATTATTATTATTATTATTATTATTATTATTATTATTATTGTTGTTGTTAAAAAAAGATACGTGAAAATATATCTTTGTAATGTTGTGTAGCGTATGTTTAATTTTAGAGTTGTTCAGATTTGTTTATATGCACCTTGTTATTCGCGTAATTGATCCAGAACCAAGTCAATATCCTCGTACTAGCTCACGTCCCCGGCCTATGTACCATGCTGCAATCAACTTGCGTAATCGGTCCCCAACATTACAAACCTAATGATGATATAAGGTATCACTATCCTACAAAATTATGTTTCAAACGTTGTTCCTCCTACTTATTTGTATAATATTCTATGTAAATGTGTATCCCACCGTATATTGTTTCAAACATCCAATGACTTTTATATCCCGAATTCTGTTGTGATACTTGACGTTTTAAGATATAAGTGAATTAAGTTAACAGTATCTTCTATGTTGCCAAAAATATGTGGAGAAAAACATTTCAAACTGCTACGGGAAAGGTGCAACAAATAGCATTCTGTTAACTATTGAAGTGATTATCTTCCGTGCAACTTAAGTTGTTGAAGACATATTGCAGTAATATTAACAGCACCTACTATCTCATTAATTACTGCGGTACGTATATCTCCTCCAGTGGAATGTAGCAAATAGACTGGCCTTTGGGGATGAGTAAATGAGGAGGAGAGGGGTGTAGAATGATTCCAATCCCCATTTAATCCCGTAGACCGCAGCTGCAGTGCCTATTCTGGTAAATCCAGCCACACAATGCAGTGTTCTTCCCCCTCCCACCAAACTCCTGATACCTATAATTATAATCTCTATCACATTCCCATTTTGTGGTCCCTGTTGCTGTAGTTAACGGCAGGCACCCAGTAGACAATTGGGACTGATAAACTCGAAGGTTTCAATAACACCAATCTGAGTCCAATGTAATATGGGTCGCCCTCTGACTTGGTCGTGATGTATGACAACCAACAGGCAGTTCTCAGTATCAATTCTGCATAGAGGCTAAGCCTTTGTGTTCGAACCTAGCTTACGTCTTAAGCGTTTGTCCGTTGTCAGTGTGATATATAATATATGGTTGCATAAAACTCAAGATATCTATTCCATAGAAGTTTCAAATAGATAGTCTTCGACCATTCTGAAAGCAAATGTATCTAATGGGGCATTCCATGTCAAATCAACACAAAAAAGTGGACTTTTCAACCCGACCACCTCAGATTTTCATTAAATTTGGTGGGATGGTAAAGAACCTTAAGTTAAGTAATTATATAAAATTTTAGCCCTCAATAATGCACGATATCCATACAACAATTCTGTCAATACGAGAAAAAATGCAAAAATGTCGCATACTATGTCAACAAAAATAATTCATAACTTCTCTTCTAATTGAGGTAGAATCTTAAACTTGGCTTATTTTAAAGCTAAGGGATCATACGTTTCAATAAAAATAGGTTTGCATCAAAGTAATGAATTCTTTATTGAATAGTCACGTGAAACACATTTTAACATTGAATATCTATAAATGCGGGACATAAATTATTTCGCGAAAAATGTATGTTATAGAGGTAAGAGTATTCTCCCCTTGGTGTAAGTTTCATTTTGGAACCGTTTCAGGAATATCAGTAAAAAATATATCAATGTATTGGTTTGTAGCACTTAAACCCGTCTTGCACCAACACTGCATGCGCGCGAGTTCATACTTGTCTGATAAGCTGCGTCATCGATCTGTCAGGCCGTCACGAGTGGCAGTTTATACAGTCTTCAATTTATACAAAACGTGTAATCTGTTTCAAGTGCAGTGTCGTTAGTTTTCGTAGTATGTGGTAGTTTTGTGCGATGTAATGGAGTCGCGTTTTAAGTTATAGGCCTATGTTTGCTGCAATCCCTTCGAGAAATCAGGGCATTGTAATTAGAGGAAAAATTTAAGAAGCGTTATATCGTGGATGCTTAATGTATTTCCTGATTTAAAACAGGAACAAAAGGTGTGCCCTAAGTGTCGCAAAGAAATAAAAATATAATATGATGCTATTACGCAGAATCCTCAGAATGACTCTAGTAATGAAGAATACGTCGACTCTACAGCAAATGTAAGTCATTAAATACAAGTCTTTTTGACCAAGGTGTGTTCCTCATTAAACAAGAAAGGCTACAACAAGAGAAATATAAGAGACAGAAATTTGAAAATATTGTAAAAGACAAAGTCTTCGATATTAAAGATGCCAAAGAACCAGGACCTTTCTGATTCTGAAATTTTGTCTCAGTTGCAGGAAAATTTTCAAAATTCGGGTAAAAGTGAGAAAATCACCATTTTAACACTACTACCTAAAAGCTGGAGCGTAAATAATATAAAAAATAATTTCTTTCAGCTTTCGAATACATAATTCGGAAAGCCAAAGTCCTGGCAAAGGGAAAAAGAATTTTGTATTCATCAAATCCGAAACCTGGAAAACCCTTGCTCGCGGCTGTTGCCGGTAAAGTTAAAGAATTCTGTTGTTCTGACGAGATAAGCAGAATGATGCCTGGTAAGAAATATTTGTTGTGATTAAATAATCAGGGAGTAAATCACATGAGCAGAAATTAATTATATCCATTGTTTAAAAATTCTAACCCTGACCAAGAAATTGTATTCTAGCTGGAGTTAGTGGACTATACTGTCTGTGTTTGTGTCCTTATCAGAATGTAAAACTTATGCCGGAAGCAATTTATTGAAGGTTCAGGTCTACGTGGATTTCAAGAAAATTTTTCTTTATACCTTCCAACTTAACATTTCTTGGCTACTATGGTGTGCAATCCTCCTCATATAATTTGCTTCTTTAGGAAATGTACGGGATGTCCTGAACCATTCAAAATAAGAGAGGGTTTAGAGAAATGTTTCGTATAAAACTTCAGTGAATCAGTGACCTACAAGCAGTGGATGACGACTGACCGATCAACGTTTGAAACTATAATGAAACCCAAAGACAAATTTTTCGACTGTCTCTTGGAGAAACTTGGTGATTTACTGACTCACTCATTTATATCATCTGAACAAAGTAAGTTTCTACGTGATATGAAATCATTTCTACAGCCATGCCTGCTTGTTGTGTTATGCGACTTCGCTGAAAACTATTATTTCGTAATCCAAGATGAAATTCAGTCATATCATAGGACTAATGTGCAGACAACCATTCATAGTTTCGTAATATATCATAACGAATCGTCATCCGATACAGTCTCTATTAAAAATCTGGTAATAATTTCACACTGCCCGAAATATGACACTACAGCTGTACTTCTGTTTCAAAAATATCTAATGGAGTCATTAAAACAAACATCTGTAATTCACCACAATAATTATGTATTTCTCCGATGGATTCTCTGCTCAGTATAAATATAGGAAAAAATTTCCTGAACCTCACATTACATGAGACGATTTTGGATTTCCAACAGAATTGCATTATTTTTGCATATCGCATGGCAAACGAGCATGCAAAGTTGTAGGTGGGACACTTAAAAGGTTTTCGGCTTGTGCTAGTTTGCAGAGACCATCCGATAAACAAATAACTACACCTAGGGAATTGTACGACTGAACAAGAGATCATTTCCCAAACATTAATAGCGTTTATGTGACTGAAAAAGGCTATACTGAAGAGGACAAAATGCTTGCTCTTCGATTTGCAAAATCCACCGCAGTGCCTGGAACACAAGTTTCATACAGTCCTGCTGTTTAGGATGAGTATTATACTTGCTAAGCAGTTCTAAAATGCAGCTGAAACAACGCAGCATCATATCTGGAAAGATGATCAGGCTATTTCATCTCAGCAATGAAAGGTAAGCATTTCTTACAGAACTTCAGGTTTAACAAAATCCATGTGACAATAATTTATTCAGGTAATAATTTAAAAAATTCGAATTATGTACTCCATGTTAAATTACATAGCCATATTCAAGAATATGATCAAATATAATTAAATACAACGAATGTGTGGGACATAATTATCGCGACTTATGCGGTTAGTTTACACTTGCAGTGACATAATAATTTTTATCTTTGTAACCTATGATGATTCCAAGTTGAAACGTATCAGTTCATTATATCAATAATAATTAAGGCGTACTATATATTTTTTTTTATTAAAATAGAACCCCCGCATTTTTAAATATGAATACATGATAATTGTTTCACCATGTTTTTTAGTGTAATTGAATACATGCAGAAAACAATATAATCAATAAAAACTATCACATATTAAGAATGTATCACCCAATTTTTGTAAATTTATCTGGAGACGTTATTGAGATATATAATTTTAATTGAAGCAGCGTGCTTACAAAAATATGATTTTTCTTCATGTTTGAAACGCCACTGACAGAAAACGAAAAGCACAGGACATATGAAACTCGGCAGTTTTAGTTAGAGCGGCAGGTAAAACAAACCCTCAAAATTTGAAAGAAATCTGAGTCGGTCGGGTTGAGCGCCTTGTTGATTTGATATGGAATGACCCTAATCCTACATCCGTACATTTCACAATATGCTTTAAAATTGGACGAAAGATAGTGCCATTTCTTCATCTTATTTTGAGAAGTATTACAAACTTCATGTTACTTGAATGTAAATTTAATTAGAAAAATTACCCATTTAATTATTGTTATTATTACTGATAGACCTATGGAAGTTAATCCATATAAACTTTGACATAACCATTAGATTTTAAAGCTTGAATTTTGATAAGGTTATAATTGGAGGTAGAAGGTTCGTACCAAAACAGCAGCCATACATATAGATCATCTCACTAGTTGTATTCTGTGTATTCTATACTCTGTTCACATAAACTACTCAGTATATGCGCAACTGTAAATGGATGACTTTCGTAACTACGTACATACAGCAATATGCACAGACGAGAAGAAGTTTCATTACATGCTAACGTTGTGTCGAGTTGTGTAGTTTAGTGAGCTTTTTTCAAATGGAAGATCTTCCATTCACACGAAGTTGAATGCAAAACCATATTTACTGGCAATCACTCTGCTGCAGTTCAGAAATATAGAAATGACTGACGTCGCGAGATGTGGAAGAATAATATTATTGTTCTAGTACATATACCAATCCGCAAAAGTTCCAATAGTCATTAAAGCAGAAAATGGGAATCGTTCTTGAAACGAATTATGGGTTTAATGTGATGTTAAATGCACTATTAGTCTATAGTCTCAAAGCTGTTGTTCACTTGGTGATACAATAAGGAATACTGTATCATATTTCTGATTTGCTCCAGTTACGTCCTGTGGCGTAGAACGTTTTCAGGGTACAAATATATTTCTGAATATAGAAAAGTATGTTTTTGATAAATTGAAAATGTAAATTATTAGTTGTAACAAGGCTAGATACATATTATTACGTATTTTGTTTGTTATTATTAGCCTATACTTACTTACATACTTACAAATGGCTTTTAAGGAACTCGGAGGTTCATTGCCGTCTTCACATAAGCCCGCCATCGTTCCCTATTCTGTGCAAGATTAATTCAGTCTCTATCATCATATCCCATCAACCTCAAATACATTTTAATATTATCCTCCCATTTACGTCTCGGCCTCCCCAAAGATCTTTTTCCCTCCGGTCTCCCAACTATACTTGGCTCGGAAACATGACGGCCTCTCTTCTTGGAATTGGTAACCCCTCATAAACCCCCATCTTCTACTCAACCCCTAGCCGCGTGGCAGAAATACAATAGACCCCAGCATTGCCAAATCTAGTAGTCATTGCCTCTACCTGTTGGGTTTCACCCGTTCTCACTGTCTTTGTCGACGTGTTGTTTTATACCGTTGTATGCTTCAATATGTATAATATTTATTCCGGCCATGAGTAATGAGTGTTGGAACAGATGATCCGCAGCCAGGCCTCCTCATACACCTGAAGATCCAGGACCATCACGACAAGAACAACAAATAACACCGTCGAAGAAAACAGAATATCTTATTTGCAGAGGAGCGTAGCTAAGAAAACAAAGTGTTAAAATTGTGCCTAACGTTAGAAATTCTATCCATAAAGTAATCGAAAGTTCAGGCAGTTTAATAAGTATAAATCTTAATCACTTAACATCGGACGCAACCGGCGGAGTTGGATATATGGGCATAGAAATTAAGAATTACGGTTCACCAACTAAAGAGAAAATAAACAAATTAAAACAGAATTCGGTAAGATAGACGATTTTAAAAGTGATTTACTTCGCCGAACAGTATGTGAACAGCACGCGAAAGAGATATCGCCAACAGCAACACCGTCCTTAGTAACCTAAATAATGACATTATTCACAGCAGTGCTTAAAAGTTTTCTAACTTACAGCAGTGAATTAAATGTTTTTAAATCACTCTACATGACAACCAACATATTAGCAATAGTAAAATGAATATATATGAACTTCTTCACCAACAACACAGTACAAAGAAAAGCCCTGCAATTTAAAATTAAATTGACATACCAGTAATGAATAAAATATTGTATAGCACACTAGAGTAAACAGATTTTATGCGTTCGTGGAAATTATCACCCAAGGCGAAGCTGATAAAATCTAACTTTACTCTTTTGTACTATAAATTCTATAACTATTCAATGATCACAGTTTCAGAAAATTTTGCCAGCGCAACATTCTTAATTAAGTATAAAATTCTGGAACTTCAATAACATGAGAATTTAACACTTAGTATAGAAGTCTGCATTTTTTTGTTTATTTAGGCAAAACATGTTAGTGAAAATATAAATATAAAGTGTTTTTAAAATAAGTTTGTTCATTTTTATACCAATTTTGTTTTAGTAATTATAAATTAAGGTATATTTACAAAGATAATATAGTCTTTCTGAAAATCGCGGTTTCACGGAACACAGTTTGAAAAACGTTCGCAAATCACAATGACTTCAAGAATTGGCAACTCGGCTAAGGGTTTATCCCTTGCGCGTGCCTGCAGTTAACTGGTGAAGGGGATGAGGGAAGGTCGTCATGTTTTCGTGCGAAGTATAATACTATATATGCATTTCTGGATTCGCCCATACGTGCTACATGGCCTGCCCATCTCAAACGTCTGAATTTAATGTTCCTAATTATGTCAGGTGAAGAATAAGATGCGTGCAGTTCTACGCTGTGTAACTTTCTCCATTCTCCTGTGTTATTATTATCTGTATAGGTGAATAATTTTTTATTGAAAATTATGAAGAATGTAATTACTAATTATTATTTTTTACACAATGTTAATTATTCATTTTGTGTCTGATTCTAAGGCCATGGATCATTGACACAAAGATAAGTTTGGTTACCGCCTATATTTGGTTTGATGATTTGTTCACGCGGAGAGTTGCGTCACTACAGTCCATTCCGGAGATATATAGTCCAATCTCACACGACTTAACAGTTTTGGTACGAACTTCTTGCCTCTGGTAATAATTAATTTTATGGTAATTGGCATATAACTACTGAATACTGATCCCATGTGATTTGTAATATTGCGTAAATTAAACAAATGGATAAAATTAAATATCTTGAATTTATCATAACTGTGGTTGGCTAAACTATACTGTGTGATTCACCGTTTTCTTTTCAAGACAGCAATTGTTTTTTGTTCAAAATTGGAGAGAATTCCATGTTCGTCATAGGCTCTCCAGTTTTTATACTAATATAGTAATCACTTTTGCTTTAGCATAGTTAATGGGCGTTAATTTCACAGTGGTCACATAAAACATGAATAATAATGTTTTTCACATATTTGGAATAATTAGTATTAGATATAAATCACTTTATATAATTATGTACAAGTATGCAGATATCATGGTACCGGTATATGATAAAAAAGTTCACATATTGTCACAATCGTCATAAAATGATCACAACCGTCACATACATAAGCACAAAGCTAAAGTATGACATCTATGTATGAGCCTTATGTTTTTCCATCTAATGTATTAGGGAAAAAATGTTGATATTCTTTATCCCAAAACGTCAAAGAAATCTTGTCTTAAAGGATTCTTATGGAAACTTCATGTCATGAAATGATTACAATCGTAACAAAAAGGAAACGTATGTTTTTTAGGATGAAATGTAATAATTTTTCCCTACTACTACAGACGCCCGAGATAAGGGCTCCGTCAAAGATAACTAGGACCACGACAAGGACAAAGCAAAGACAAGGACTACGATAAGAATGACGATATGGGCCATGCACTTTGATAGGTATTACTATAAGAACCACGACAATGATCACAAGGAGGACTATGCTAGAGATCACAAGGGCCATGATTGCGATAAGAACTATGAAAATGACAAGAACCACAACAAGGACAAAGACAAGGACAACGATAAGGACACAACAAGGACCACCATTAGGATTATGATATGGGACACGACGAGCACCTCGAGAATGATCATGAAAGAGACCACGACATTGGGCCACGATAAAGATCACAAGGAACAGGATTATGATATGAACTATGAGATTGACAGGACCATTATACATAGGACCACGACAGTTAGAAAGACAGGGACGACAATAAAGATCCCAACATGGACCACGACAAGCACCACGAGATTAATCACGATAGAGACCACGACATGGGCCACGCTAAGGATCATGACAAGAACCATGATAGGGATCAAGACCATGATAAGGACAATGACAAAGACTACAAATGCTTAATAAGGACCATGACATAAACAGAAAGGAAGAAGATAAGGACTTTTGCAATGCCAACAAGGACCACAACAAGGACAAAGACCATTATAAGAAACATGACAAAGACAACAATGATCACGAAAAGGACTTGGCAAAGACAAGAATTATCATTATAAGATCTACGCAACGATCTCGATAAAGACTACGACATGGATCACGATAAAGTTCACAAGACGTATCAAGACACGGATCATGAGAAAGACCACGAGAAGGACCGTGATTCAACTCGTGATATTTAGGCGTATCGTAGTTCTTGTTGTTGATCTTGTCGTAGTCCTCATTGTGGTCTTTGTTGTCTTTGTCAGAGCCTTTATGCTGATCCTTCTTGTCTTTGTCAATGTTCTTACTATGATCCTTATCTTTGTCATAGCGACAATTTTTGTTTTCATTGTGGTCCTTAGCATGGTCCTCATTTCCTTTGTCGGGGTCGTTATCGTGGTCTTGTTCATTATCCTAATTCTTATCGTGGTTCATTACGTGATCCTTGCCGTTATCTTTGTTGTGGTTCTTGTCGTCGTCCTCGTTTTTGTCCTTGTCGTGATCCTTGTTGTTGTTATCATACTCTTACAATTATTGTCATTTCAAATAATAATGTGTTTCCTCTTTGGGAAGTGACTATTGGTTCACACGGTAGATAATGTCGTCCTCAAAGCGGGGTCTTAAGATGCTGTATGGCAGCCTGACCAATCACAGATTTACTCAGGATATATTCTAACTAGCGCCACGTAACTAATTTTGAGGTGAGCTATACTATAGTAGAGGAGACAAGACGTCCTGTGACCTTATCATGTGCCGTGGCTATATATTATCATTGGGTATAGAAGGAGAAGATAGATGAACTTTTGTGTCAGTAGATTCGTATATTAACCATCATGAAATTAATTCTCTCTCTGATAGCAAATTCTTTCTCTGTAACAAACCTCATACATGCCATATCGCGCCTCCTCAACTAATATAGTACAAAAATGTGTACAATTTTAATCTTGCAAAATTGTGAATTATTCTACATCTTAAAGCTTCAATGCTGATTTAAGATCTATAGGATACAATAAATGAAATGAATAAAAAACTTGATTTAAATCTTTCTCGAGGAGGAGAAATCAACACTCTCACTCGCATTTTTCCCTTCTTGGGACATCTTCGTAAATGATCCGCGCTATAATACATTTTGTCAGTATTTTGAAGGGAACCTGGCTGCGATGAGACTAAAAAGTTGCATAAATATCAGTCTCCTCATCTTATCTTATATATGGTCTGTGTTGTCTCAGGCTATAATGATTTCGTGATCAGAATACGCACCGCTTGTGTTGGTGCATAATTGTGGAAATACATGATGTGTTTCCTACCTTGTTAACATTTTGTGTCACGATTATCACCAGAAATTACATGGAGCGAAGAGCAGCAGGATGTAGGCTATTAGAAAAGCAACGCAATATACTTACAGAGAGTAGTAGGCCAGGGCGGTGGTGCATGGGGTGAGGTACTCGCTACAGGAGTTCAGACAGAAAGAGAAAGAGAAAGAGAAGGAGAAAGAGAAAGAGAGGTGTTTTATTACTCTCAGGAACGAAACTCCAAGCTTACGGAATGCCATTCAACTACTACCACATCTGGCAGTGAAATGGGAATTCAGTATACGTGTTTCTAGTCTTTTTATTAATGAATCTAATGGTGAACAAGAATGGCTCATGTCAAGCACTGAAGAGCAGCACACTTCACTAATATGTAGTTCAAGGAATAGTTAAATATGCTACTATCACTATCACCACTGTTATAGAGTTTATTGACATAGTTATACTTTCCGATAAGTTACGTAGTTATACAGGCGATATAGTTGACGAGATTCAGCCTGTAACTTGTCATAGAAGATGTATGGCCTAAATAATAGGCAGCTTTATTTTATATATTTATGTAGACAAACGTACAATAACAGTAGTCATCTTGAGTCTATTTTACAATACAGTGGCATTTATGAACAGAACGCCTCTATAGTCAATATTTTTGTCCATATATATGCACACAATAAACGAGCCTTCATCGTATGATATAACGCAGAATTTTTGCACGGAAATACCATAATATGGTATATTATAATATATTACGTGCTTCGGTACATCACAGTAATCTGATATATTTCGTTAAAATATGATAATATTGCAATTATTTTTAGAATTTACTTTCGGAAATATTTGGGATCATCCTTATAAAATCTTGTGTCATTATTTTCAATATATCATAGTTAAAATGATCTATTTGTTTATATATTTTTCTTATTTTTGATTGTTGTTTTTTTCCCCAAATTTTACAATAGTAATGTTCTATGATAAGGAATGGATTGAAAACGTTTCAACGAAACTACCTGTACCACTACTATAGTTTAGGTCTTCTTACATTATGACCTAACGAAATGTAACAATTTTTGCTACTACTACAGGCGCCCGAGATCAAAATGAGCTACGTGACTTTTTTTTAGAAGATGAATTATTGGCGTCATTGGCAAGTTTGGATTGAAAACTTTACACAGTGAAATGTTCGGTTTCAAAATGGTTTAATTTAAAATGTAAAATGGATGGGGAAAAATAGATAAAAATGGGATATATTATTATTAATGAATTAATCAAAATGGTATATGCCACCCTTTATTTGAACAGAACAAAATGGACCATATTTGATATTGTTACGTTATATTTCTACATGGAACAGAATGGGCTATGTTTGTGTGGTTTAAGTTTTTCCGCTAGATTTTTTAGAAAACTAACATGATCAAGACCTGAGTTACACAGTAATTATACGTCTAGACTTCTGTTCTAATTTATAAGGCAAGGACCGTATTGCTGTGAAAAATATTGATGTAAACTAATATAATATGCATTAATTTATGAATTAATGTAATACTACGTCAGACAGATGATTACAGGTTATGACTGTCCAACGTATTCATCGGCTGAGAATGAAAAGTTTTTATAAAATCAAGAATGAAATGTCTCCAGGCCTACTCACTTTGATCTATGAGTGTCAGCAGAATTTGGCATTTCCACGTCCTCCTAACGAAGCAACATAGCCAGGCAATATTACATGTACAATGAAATAGTAATTGAGAAGAGACAAAATATTGAGACCAGATAGTGCATTTCCTTGCTAGAACATGAGGCTTCCAAAGGAAATTCTGAAGTTGCATTTGTTGTATTGGTATCACAGACTGACATGTAATGACATGAATGGAAGTGAGATGATTCTTCTGATCTCAGATGTATGAGAGTCACAAAAATAGGTACTATTATGATATCGATAATTTGTTGATGGTTCTACAATGAAGCTCCATCATCCCTAAAATACAACGGGATTATATTCCTGTTTTTGGACACAGTTTTGTACCCTGTGACAGTGTGTTCGAAAACGTGGGGAACCAAATAAAGAAATAAGAGGTAATTGTGTTGCCACATACTATCACTGGCAAACATGCAACGGTAATCAAGGTTGGTAATGAAGAATGTCTAATCCGTGGTGAAAGAAATTTACAAAACGCATGGTGAAACCGACCAGCTTCCTTCCATTCAAGATCTCAGAATTTAAACGTCTTTATATATAAAGGACACGCATGTTTACGCTTATAGAGCAAACAATATTTATCATATGGACTACGCAAATGAGGGAAAGTTTTCCTTAGGGCATGAATACATCAATGGAACTATCAATCCATTAAAAATGATGGATGGAGAAGGATTGTTGTAGAAACATTTTGGATTGTTCTGGGAAGGAGAAGATAAACCTGCAAACCCGTATGATCGGGAATAATAATAATAATAATAATAATAATAATAATAATAATAGTTTTATTTTCCCTGGCAGAGTTAAGGCCATCAGGCCTTCTCTTCCACTCAACCAGGATCAAATCATATGCAGAAAAATACATACCGGTATACAAATATTAACTTAAAAATAATAATAAAGATAATAAAGTAAAGAGAGAGATTGAATAGATATACACAATCAGTATTAACTTTAAAAATAATGCAAATGTGCCAGCAAACGAACACGATGGAGAAGAGGACGCTGATGGGCTTGGCACATCCTTTTCCCTTGTTAAAGAGTCCTGTGAAAATGTTTGAAAAGTGTTTTTGTTATAATTTTCGTAAAATCTTGCAATTACTCTAATAATTTACTATAAAAACTTCCAGTTTTGAAGTTGTTTTGTAACTATTTTGGGAATAGTGCTATTAAAAGTAAAATAAAAGTAGTTTCAAATCTTTATTTCAACGAAATCATGTTCAAAAGCATAATTTGATCCAGTAATGTAAAATTAGAAATTATGCCATTGGATTACAATAATTTTCTACTTGTCTAATTTTTTTTCCCGCCAACTTTGTTTCGAATTTCTGTACCGACAAATACTACAATCACCAATTATTTTCTAACAGTTATGTTGGCAGCATTTTCTTCCCTTGAAGAAGCTGTGAACGTTCATGAAATGAAAGTTACTTCCGATTATTATTTAAAATTTGGACGTAAATAATCATATTAACAAATGAAAACATTAATACTAATTAATAAATTAACATAATATGTTTTAAAAGTGGCATTCAATTTCCGGAGTCATTATAGATTATTTCATGTGGTGAAAGAAAATAAATAATTTTAACATTAAACATAAACTCAATTAGGCCTAATTTCACGCTGCCGGACAAAGCAAATTTTAATATTAGATCAACCAAATAAATAATAAGTAAATAAATTAATTTGTTATTATTATTACTATTATTATTATTATTATTATTATTATTATCCTCATTTTAATAAGTAGAATTATGATTTCACCTGCTTTAGTGATATCTGGCAACAGTTGGCAGTATTGAAAAGACGGTCATATTAACTTTCTAGGAAATAATATCACGTGAATCCCACTATACGACAAGCAAACCACAACGTAATACAAGCTGACAGAACGCCGTTAAACACTACAACACAACAAAACACAGCACGCCACAACGCAACACAATGCTACAGAACACCGTAACACACTACAACACAGCACACTACAACGCAAATCAAGGCGAAAGAACGCTGTAACACACTACAACACAAGAAAAAACAACACGCCACAACGTAACACAAGGCGAGAGAACACCGTGACATATTACAACACAGCACACTACAACGCAAATCAAGGCGAAAGAACGCTGTAACACACTACAACACAAGAAAAAACAACACGCCACAACGTAACACAAGGCGAGAGAACACCGTGACATATTACAACACAGCACATTACAACGCAAATCAAGGCGAAAGAACGCTGTAACACACTACAACACAAGAAAAAAACAACACGCCACGACGTAACACAAGGCGAGAGAACACCGTGACATATTACAACACAGCACATTACAACGCAAATCAAGGCGAAAGAACGCTGTAACACACTACAACACAAGAAAAAGCAACACGCCACAACGTAACACAAGGCGAGAGAACACCGTGACATATTACAACACAGCACATTACAACGCAAATCAAGGCGAAAGAACGCTGTAACACACTACAACACAAGAAAAAGCAACACGCCACAACGTAACACAAGGCGAGAGAACACCGTGACATATTACAACACAGCACATTACAACGCAAATCAAGGCGAAAGAACGCTGTAACACACTACAACACAAGAAAAAACAACACGCCACAACGTAACACAAGGCGAGAGAACACCGTGACATATTACAACACAGCACACTACAACGCAAATCAAGGCGAAAGAACGCTGTAACACACTACAACACAAGAAAAAAACAACACGCCACGACGTAACACAAGGCGAGAGAACACCGTGACATATTACAACACAGCACACTAGAATACGACAGAACACTGTAACACACTACAACACAGCAAACCACACGCAACAGAATGCGACAAAACACTACGATACAACAAGCAAACCACAACGCAGCATAGGGCGACCGAACAGCAAAGTAACACAATACATCACATACAAAACATATCACATTGCAACACAATACATCACACTACAGCACAAGGCGACAAAAAATCGTAACAAACGATAACACAAAACAATGCGACAGAACACAGTAACACAATATAACACATGGCGATAGAACACTATAACACAACGAAATACAAGGCGACAGAATACCATAACACATTACTACACAACATACCACATAACGCAAAGTGACAGGACACCAAAAAATTCACGACACGACAAAAGATGCAACATTATACTACATCATACGTTAGGGCATCTAAGACTATACGATAGCACACAGCAGGCTACAATACAACACAGTTCGACACTGCAAGGCATGACATATAAGACGTTCTAGAACACATGATCCGACGAAAAATTGCGTCGGAAAAAAGATACAAACAAACAAACAAGACATATTATGCGTAATGAAGGAAATAACAGTACACCACATATTACATATGATTATACAGGGACATCATTTTATTTTTACTAACATTTATAATATTAACTTGGCTGTACCTTTGGATCAACGATTAAGAACCGGAAACACCGTTTGCTACACCCTTCTGGAGTTCGATGATACTTGCGTAAAATACAAACAAACCACTCTACTAGGTACAGGAGGGAAGAAAAAGAAGTTCATCCATTTACGTAAACTAGGAAATATCGCGATTTTGAGTTTGATAATTTTCATTAGGTTTTTGTTTAATCAAAATACAGCACGGTATTAACAATGAGTGTTTTTTACTCACGAACTGAGCTTTCCATGCGGACGTACTTATTATGCAGTGTATATTATACTGTCTACAGCACATTAGCGTACACTATAGAGAATGAAGTGAAATTTAAAAATAAACATAATATGGATATTTAAACACATTTTTGAAAATGGTGGCTGTTCATTTCGATACAGGCTTCAGTTCTAATGTGCATATTATCGCACTACAGACTATTGTACGTAATTTCAATTACCTGGTTCGTACTTCGTACTAGTAACTCATGTTGAAATAAATCTATACCTACTCTATGAAAGACACCTTACGTACTATAAATTCAATCTTCACTTCTGCCTGATCCGAAAATATAAAATTACTCGGACATGTTATCTACTGTCCGTCCAAGTGGTTACGTCGCAGCGTCGTAGAAAGGAAGGAAATCACGTGGCAGTTAATTACTTAACGAGGCCCTTTTATTTAAGTTATTTAAAACAATTGTATGGATATAATATTACCTAGACGTCCAATTCCTAACAGAAATTAATGTTCTCAGAAAAGAGCTAAGACAGCCCAGCCACTAGCATTTACAGAGAGGCGAACAGAAGCAGGTGGGGGAAAGCGGGATGCGACGTAGGCAAATGGAAAATGATGCAATATTGAAAGCTCTTTCGTCGCTGGAATACACGAACATATTTTTGGAACGTACTGTTTACTATGAACGTAAGGCTACTATGACTGTATATGTGGTCTTGGATCTGTGTGGAGAACGGTTGAACTTCATTAGTAGAAGGGGTGGGAGTGAAGTACATTAAAAAACTCAGGTACAATAAAAATTGAAGTAAAAATAAAATGATGTCCCTGTACAACACGAATAATCGCATGACTCAAAATAACACAACACGCCGAGTACCATATCGAACAAAATATCACATCACGATGCGTAGCCACGTGACTCAAAATCTGCATGCTGAATATAGGTACTACGTATTCTACTATATACATATGCATGGATAAATGGCTTAGAAAAATATGCCTTCTATATTTGTTATTGATTAAGCCCTGTGAATAACAAATTTAGAAACGATATGAAATCCGAAAATATGTTTCGTATTGAAATACATATTCTAATGTTAGTTATAGAATGCAGCAAGTTAACGTATATGCATGCATTTTTATACCAGTTCGCTGATCTGTATCTCGTTTCCATTTGTTTTTGTATGTTTCTCAACTGCCATAGGGTGTTTCTCTGAAACGACTTTATTAAAATTCACATCGAAACTGACATGCAGATAGAAAGAGACACAAATTAACAGGTGGCTCTCGGCATCAGATTGCGATGAAGCTGCTGTCTGACATAATCGGAGGAAAGAAATAACAAAAGCAACAAACAGCAATAAATATATACAAAATTTTCAACATACAAGCCACTATTGTCACTATTCTATATTCTTCAGATAAAATAATATATCAGTAACAAAACATATTTTTACAGCATTCTTTTGATATAATACATTAAAGGTGACATGTTACAGTTCTATGAACACTAATAAATACAATAAGATTGTTAAAGATATTAGTTTTAGTCAGACATGTTTCGGAGATACTTCTCCATCTTCAGTGACTGTTTACCACGACGGGTGGTTCAGGTGATCGAACCGTGTTGTTGCTTGGCTTAAAGGAGACAATAACATTTACGTTCAGTCGAAATGTAAACAAATAATTAAACTACTATCAATCTTAAAAACATGGTATTTTACACATTAAAATAAAATTATAAGAAATAATCGCTAGATATAGTAGCCTATTTTGTTCAGTAGAGCAATATGTACAGCCTATATAATTTGACAGTTCATATCGTTTACATCCTGTAGTGGACATCGACATTAGTCTCTGTCTGCTGTAGAAGGAAAGGTTTAACACTCAGGTCCGATGCATAGAAGGACGCGCATCTAATTATTTGGAGGCGTCGAGTCCCCATATACACCAGTTCACGGGTAGCGTCAAAGTGAAGCGCGTCATTTTCTCTCCTTTGGAATTATTCAGTGATGTTCAAGAAGACTCATGGTGGATGTGTACAGTATCAGAACAAGTAGTGACCTATCTCTTGGAGGTAGATTATAATCTCGATAAATCGAACCTTCATAAACCGAAAACTTCGGTAATTCGAAGTTCCAGTCTGTTTGCTTATGCTACACAACAAAAATCTTGTAAATTCGAATGCAAAACAAAAGATATATCGAATTTTTGGAGGCGAATATCCAGGTGGGTATTGTAGAAATTCAACCCCTATAATTCATGTACATTATTAGGCAATATATCTCACTTAGCGATATGTGTCAGAGGAAGAATTGCTTGTACACATCTGAAGTGTGATTAGTGTTGTATGTAGTTAGTCCACGATGTATGCAGTGGAGGGAGAAAGGAACTTGTATCTTATCCAATTTTATAATGGCTTAGTTGCCTCATGAGTGATGCTTTGTTTGTATTACATGTGAGGTTCAGACCTATCTTCTGACAGTTCACTAAACAACAACAAACAATTCAAATTTAAGGTATTTCGACCATCTATAAATTGAATCTACTCATAGAAGCCTCCAGTAGACTGATCCTTTGTAAATCGAAGCTCGTCAATTCTCTTTCCTCCTCCAGACCTCTTCCATTTTACTCGTTTTGGTTTTGCGTGACGTCCTTCAGTGAATAAAATGTAGCAGGCCGTCACTGCTCAGATCAGGTTGCTACTAGAGAGCGCATTTGGGGTTTCTAAAACATAAGGTTAACTACAACATCGACTATAGATACGATAATGAGCAGCACAAAGGCAGTGCAGTGTATTGTCCTCATACAACCAGAACCACAACGAAGCTTGGCGTTATATTCGTTTGAGCAATACTCGAACATCTCTACTGTTCCCTGAATTTACTTTAAAATATTTATGTATTTAATGCAGAGGCATTTGACTGGAGTCATGAGCCAAACATTTTCAAATATTGAATCAAAGATGGTTCGCATTTTTCATCGCTACTTTTATGTACAATTTAGTATATTACAGAATTATAATATATTCGTATATAATGAACTTATACACTTAACAACACAAAAAAAATTGCATGATTTTACTTTTCACTGCCTTCTCCTCCATCATTGCTGCACTTGTTGCAATGGGCAACAATATATTTCAACATAGAAAGAGGTGAATATATTACGATATTCAGTTAGGCAGTGTTTAAACTAGAGATGGAAGATAGTCACTTGCAATAGCATCAATTGTTTTATCGAATGTACTTTCTACAATCCTAGTACAATTATAGTACCGGTACTTCATTTTAATTCATTTGATTTGTTCGGGGGGACAACTGAGTATAGAGTACGAAATTACAATAAAACTTAAGAAAACGAAGCGAAAGAAAAAAATATTTACATAACACATTTAAAAGTTATATGTTTTGTTTATTATAAATTTAACCACCGTATAAGTAAAACTGGGTAACGTTGGGGCTTTAAAACAGATTATAATATTATGCCTTATATGCAGTTCAGATTCGCTCAGTAGGGTAAAGGTGCCTAATTCCGTGATGTTCCTAATCCCGTGATAAAAATTCAATTGACTGCCATGGAGTTGTGGTCTCTGACTTTTAAGTTTTTGAAGTACCTAACAGATGCCAGGAGATGTCTTCTTTTCAATTCTATTGACTACCCGCCGTTTGATTTTTTTAGTAGGTTATTTTACGACGCTTTATCAACATCTCAGGTTATTTAGCGTCTGAATGAGATGAAGGTGATAATGCCGGTGAAATAAGTCCGGGGTCCAGCACCGAAAGTTACCCAGCATTTGCTCATATGGGGTTGACGGAAAACCCCGTAAAAACCTCAACCAGGTAACTTGCCCCGACCGAGAATCGAACCCGGGCCACCTGGTTTCGCGGCCAGACGCGCTAACCGTTACTCCATAGGTGTGGCCCGTCGTTTGAATAGAAGCAGTCGACTGCAGAAGGTTTTGTTCAGTGAAAGGTGGTTGACCAGTAAGTTTTTCTTTCTCTTGTGACCGCTCCAGAAGGAACATTTAATATTTTAGGTAAGAATTAATATAGCATTATAAAAATGATATATTACTGTAGATTATAGTCAGCTGAAACAATGTGTACGATTATTTAAACATTGTGAGACAATAACAATGCTACAGGAGCTTTCCCATTTTCGGATTTATTTTCATATTTCTCCTTCCTGGTTCACTCGATCAGTGATGCCAACATTAATTTGTGAAAATTAATTTCTATGGAAGAAAATAGTTCGTGGAATTAATAATGGAAATAAGTTATAGAAAACATAAATTATAATTATAATAAAGTAATAGGGCATATATTTACCTTAATTACTGCTGTTGTTAGGAATGATAATAATGAGAAATAATTGTGTTATAATTCAATTTATTCAAATTCAATTTTGTATTCAATTTAACTTTCAGATTATTTTGTTTATAATATATTAATGTGTAATATGCAGGCTTCGAGACTTTGGACCCGATACAATAAGTTTACTCTGCATGCACTATAGGTTGTTGACTCGCTGCAGGTAGATAGAGGTGTGTTGAGGTAACAACGTTGCTGTTTAGAGTAGAGTACGGTAGTATGGGGAAACACATATATGTACATTCTGAAAGTAAACATACATTACACAATGATAATGTCAAAAGAATGTGAAAAGCATTTATTCTCCAGTCTTTTATAAGCATTTGTGTTTAATTATACACAGTGTTAATGGTGGAAATAAGCATGTAGCAATTTTAATTTTTTCATTTATCCTATTGGTCGTCTTTAGGAAGTGCAGTTACAGTACCGAATTGCAATGTACCTACTACAAGATACATTCTCAGGGTCCACACCTGTAACGGTCAGCGCGTCTGGCCGTGAAACCAGGCGGCCCGGGTTCGAATCCCGGTCGGGGCAAGTTACCTGGTTGAGGTTTTTACGGGGTTTTCCCTCAACCCAATACGAGCAAATGCTGGGTAACTTTCGGTGCTGGACCCCGGACTCATTTCACCGGCATTATCACCTTCATTTCATTCAGACGCTAAATAACCTAGATGTTGATACAGCGTCGTAAAATAACCCAATACATTCTCAGTGTCTCAAACGCAAATCCTTTTCGGTTATCTGCCAAAGTTTGTACTGTGATAAACTGCGCTCTACGTCGCATGACGTGATAGGAACAAAACGAAAAACCCAACATTATTGCAGTCTCTAAGAGACAGTCCTTCATTCTCGGGTGACTCTATGTCCACTAATTTGCTGTTTATGTTACACATTGTTCCATATCCGTTACTTTTACATAAAATTTATTTCCACTTCTGTTTTAAAGGTTCAGTAACCGGTGTACTTGATGTCTCATTAATTCTCTGCATCATTTTCTAAATTAATTTGAGGACTTCCGGTATCTCTTGCTCTGACTTTTCTAACCGTGTAATAGTTTCAGACACAGTTTGTATGAAAACCAAATTATTCGTCAGAACCATCAAATCCAGAGCGTTTTCCTTTGCGAATTTGTTGGCATTAATTCTACAGTACCCCCACCCACGGTACGCTTTACCACTATACTCAGAACGCCGTTATGCGGATTTCCCACTGAACTGCTCTATTGGGTCCGAAGTGTCGAAGCCTGGTAATATGTGTTCCTGTAGTTACACATGTATTTTCTATTAAATTTGTCACTTAGGCCCTTTTTCTATGCTGTAACTTCTTGCTTAATCCATATTAAAACAATATACCATGACTCTAAAGTACGAGGCGCATTCAGAAAGTAAGTTTCACGATCTTTTCCCCTTGAAAGTAAACGTAATTAGCCGTGTCAATTGCGCATGCGTAACAGATCTATGACGTATCAATCATATGCCAGCCGGACAGGTCCCGCCTGGTGCCAGTAGCGTGGCAGCAGTGGTCCGAAATGGAAGCTCTTATTCCTTGTCCCGCCGCCTGCGAGGTTCGATCGGTGATAAAAGTTCTTTAATGCATAAAGCATTGCGCCAATTGAAATTCATCGGCAGCTCTGTCAGGTCTATGGGCCGAACATCATGAGTAAGCAGATGGTGCGTCGCTGGTGTAGGCAGTTTTCCGAAGGTCGTCAAAGTGTCCATGATGAAGAGCGCAGTGGGCGACCGACCCTCATCAATGATGATCGTGTTGAGCTGGTGCGGCAGTACATCATGGAGAACCGTCGCTTCACGATTACGGAGCTGAGCAGCCATTTTCCGTAGATATCGCGATCCTTGTTGCATGAGATTGTCACTAAGCACCTGCTGTTCAAAAAAGTGTGTGCTAGGTGGGTGCCGAAAAACCTCACACCCGAACACAAAATGCAACGTTTAGGAGCAGCACTGACATTTCTGCAACGGTATCACGATGACGGCGACGAGTTCCTCGACAGGATCGTGACGGGCAATGAGACTTGGATTTCGCACTTCACCCCGGAAACCAAGCAGCAGTCAATGCATTGGCGGCATAATGGATCCCCGGTGAGGCGAAATTCAAACAGACGCTTTCGGTACGGAAAGTGATGTGCACGATGTTCTGGGACAGGAAGGGCATTCTGGTCATTGACTTCCTTCCAAGAGGTGAAAGAGTGAACGGTGACCGTTACTGTGAAACACTGCGAAAATTGCGACGTGTCATTCAAAACAAGAGGCGTGGAATGCTTACTGCAGGTGTTGTGCTCCTCCATGACAATGGTTGTCTACATACGGCTCGCCGCACAGCAGCTGTTTTGACGGTATTTGGCTGAGAGTTGTTGGATCATCCACCCTACATTCCTGATCTTGCTCCCAGCGACTTTCACGTTTTCTTGCACCTCAAGAAATTACTGTCCTCCGGTAAGCGTTTCGGCAACGACGAAGAGCTGAAGACGTCTGTCACACCCTGGTTCCATTCACAGGCGGCAGAGTTCTACGACAGTGGGATACAAAAGTTGATTCCACGATAAGACAAGTGTCTCAATTCTGATGGTGGCTATGTTGAAAAATAGCTGAAACATTGCGGTATCTGTTGCCAATAAATGTTTTCTTGAAAGTGTGTGTTCTTTTTTTAAATAGGGAAACTTACTTTCTGGATGCGCCTCGTATTTTTCCAAATACACGTTTGTTTTCTAAACAGTTAATGATGATTATATTATTATCACGGAATTAAGAAAGCGCTATCACTGAATTTGGATCTCTGTCACGGATTTAGGAGGCACTGTATAACAATGAAGAATCATATATTATATACCAAACTTGTGAAACTTTTGACATAAATGTTGTAAAAACTTAAGCTAAAGTTCCAAATAACGACAGTTAGGTGTTATTACAAAATTTGTATTACAATTTTGGCATAAATATAGACTTTATTAAATATGTCACGGAATTAGGCAACCTTGTCCTACATATTTTTAAATTAATAGTTCTGTACGCTTTTAGATACTAGTTTAGAAATATATTCAGTTTATAACCAATTATTATCAAAATAAGTGTGGCATAAGTTTGCAAATAAGATATAGTTTTGAGTATAACTATCGATATGGCTATATTATACTATACTGATTATAAATGTTCAGTCCATAATTCTGTTTGTTTGACAGCAGTTGTTACGCCTTTTGCCTTTTCAAATAAAATATAGTTATTTGTACTTGTAGGATTATTTTTCTAGTAGGAGAAAATTAATAATTTATACTTTAAAATTGATTCCAATAAAATCGAATTGTTATAGATATTGCCATGACTTCACGTTGTCCAAACTATCACAAATACTGTGCTAGGAGGTACACAGACAGAGCAGTGGATAGTTTCGATAGATGGGAAAAGTAAACAAACCCTCGCGTGTTCCCCCCACACCTCCGCTCAATACTCAGTTAATCTAGATATCTCCGACTGGGACCTGAACTTCAAAGTCTAGTAATAAGGTCCAATTCATTCAGCGGTAAATAAATGAAATCACAACAAAGTTAATAGAACTCCGATCTAGCTACACATCCCACACGAGACTGACTGACGTTTAGTTTGTATTGCATTATTGCATTATGAAATGGAACTGAAACTTTCAAAACATACACATTCACAAATTAAGTATCTACAGTATATATATATATGTATATATATATATATATATATATATATATATATATATATATATACCAGTAGCGGCCGCTGATCGAAATCCTCGGTGAGGCCAGATGCAACTAGTTTAAGTGCCTCCAATAGGAAATGTGTGTTTATGATATTAATTATTATTGTTATTATATTATTAATATTATTACTGTATTATTATTACCGGTATTATTATTATTAGTCTATTCTTATTACTATCAATGAAAAATAATAATTTCACTCACCAAATAAGCTGTTATGCTCTGAGTTTCAGTGATTGTTTCAGTGTGATGAAGCAACCCATATTATGTGTTGAAATTCCTCTTTCTATCTTTTCTTTTTATTTTTTTCCTTTGACATCAACAAACAAGGCCAAGAGAAGTTTATTTTGCATCACATTACCACATAACCATTTATGTTGCCCATACCAGGATGCAATAGAAACTCGCGTTTTAAGATTGTGTCGGAAAAATTATCAGCAATGTCGTAGGTATCTCGGTAGTCTCTCTCTTTATTTAAAACTTCCTTTCTTTCAGTATTATTTCTTCTCGAAAAAGGACGCTCTAACAATGAATTAACTGCACCAGCATTATTTCTCTCATTTATTTCTGTTTATATTTTCCCAAAATACATAACAACACTGGCTCAGATTCACTACTGTACTACGAAGTACAATAGTAGAACACCCTCGCTTATGTCATAAACTGAAACATAAGGGGAGAGAATCGAGTGGGTTTCTGCCTGCCAAAGAGCTGGAATTTTGTTATTTATGGCGTAGTTAGGAAGACAAGTCACCATTGCTATTCCCACCCCACTCTACCCTTGAGGCCGGCCCATGGATGGGACGAGTGAAACCTGACCAGGCCAGACGAATTGTGCCTCAGCTACAACGTTTTAAGCGTAAACTCAAAGCCCGCGAAAGGACATGAAATGCATTAAGGCAGACCCGGCACGAACGATTCTGGCCTCAGGAACAAATTTTACTGCAAAACAGATCTATATACATCAAAGTTTTCAAATGCTTCTACAGCGATATATGCTTCATTCAAATAACTACTACATTATATACAAATACAAAATTTGATTTCAGTTAAGCCAAGTGACCGAGGCCCGGCCTCACTTTCCTCAATCAGCCGCCACTGATATATACTACATAGTTATGACTATATCTGGCAGATAACTCAGTACTGCCAATATCAGAATAAATAAATTAATAAGCAGGCTTAGGATCCGAGACAACTTAAGAATGAAGTGAAGTTAAAGTACAACGGAGTACGGATAGAGTGAGGTGGGGTGTTGAGTTTTGTTTACCTGTGCGTTCCGTACAATCCGGTTCGTGATCAGACGTACAGTATTCTTCCGTTCCTCTCTACGAAACGAACTCAGGCCATCGCAGTGCATTTTCAAATCATAGTGAACAGTTTTTAGAACTAGTTGCAAGTATGTACAGTACATGGTTGTTCATTGTAACGCTAATGCCTGCAACGTCGCCGAGGGACATGAAAATTGCGAGGTATGTATCCTACTTTATTTTCCACCGTCACTAGTTTGTACTATTAACAGTATACTAGCACATTGACGTTGTTGTTTATATTCACAGTATGTCTGTATGCTGTGTTCAAGGAACTCTACAGTCAAGTTTGCGTACATTGGTTGCTAAAGTTTCCCGGATCCTAAGCCTGAGTATTACAATGAGACACAAGACAATAAGGGGACACAAGCTTTGTGTTCCGATTCGACAAATGCCTCATTACAGACAATGCATTTTATGGAATCGTTGAGAATGTTATAATTAGAGACCGGAATCTTAGCCACTACCCTTTGAAGTTAAGTGAGTATGGACTTTGTACAGTGAACAAAATGACTTCACGAAGAGTATTCGCGCGTGTTGCTGTACGATTCAAAAGACTGCTCCCGCATCAAGATCAACAACCACAGTACACACATAAAAGAATGCTTTCAGTAATAGGGCTGTGTTGAGTATTAAAAAAGAATAAACATACTAGATTTTGCTGTAAACTTTTAACTTAATCTCTAAAATTTATCTATTTGACAAGCACTACTCTTAATTCAATGTATAAATCTATATTACAACAATTTTTGACGTAAAATTTTAACTTAAAATGTTATAGTGTCATAGGCACTACTCTTAATATGTTTAAGCCTATATTACAATAATATTTAATGTAAAATTTTAACTCAAAATATCGCTCATTCATACGTACCGCTTTTTTTGGTTAAATTTACGGTAAAAGATTACGAACCTAAACCGTGTGTCCAGGACGGGAATGCTGGGTAAGGACACATTATAAAGCAAGCCAACAGAGAGAAGAAAAGACGATTGAGGACTGGAACATGGAATGTAAGGACTCTTCAGCAGGGAGGTAAGTTGGAAAACTTGAAGGAAGAAATGAGAAGAAACCGAGTGGATGTAATGAGAATACCAGAAATGAAGTGGGAAAATTGTGGTGAGTGTCTTGCAATACGAGCATCACGATTTGTACGTAACTTGCTTCGCTTGCGAACAACAGCAAGAGGCAATGGAGGGGATCTTGTCTGAGAAGAGAGAGGAGAAAAGAGCGGACGAATTCCTAGTATCAAATGAGATTAAAGAAGTATGGAAATGTAGGAAGCAGTACACAATTTTATTCAAATTCACCACCCTGATAAGGTTGTCAGTGCGTGCGATAAATCTGTTTAACGACAACACAATGTCACATTTCCGCAAATTCCTCAAAACGAGGCAAAAGCAGGTGTCTAGTATCTAGTATCCAGGTTCCTTGTCAAAGCAAAAGACTCCAGTCAGTCAAGCAGTCAGAAGTGATTCCGTTACTGAGAGTGAGAATATTTTCTTTAAATGTTCAAGGAGTTTACTAAGCTGTAAAACATGTGAAAGACACTAAAAAACAAAGTACAGTAAAGTAATTTGTATTGTAGTACTGTATTGAATTTTACTTCAGTTATACTGTATTTTATATGAGTAAAAGGTTGTGAAACGAATTAATCTGAGTTTGTAATGCTTTTTCTTTTGTGAAGAAAGTCGCTTTGATATGCGAGTGTTTTGGATTAAGAGCAGTTTCCGAAAGGAATTATGCTCGTAAACCAAAGTTTTGCTATATTGTCGATGGGAAATTAGTTTATCGATTCTCCTCATAACAAACAGAATGTGTCTCTTGAGTAAATAAGACAAGTAGGACTATAGAAGAAATTATTACCTTTTTACTTTTTGATGATGTGCTGACAATGTAAATGTTGATCCTCCATTTTGTATAGTTTGTTTCCTTGCCTCCTCGTCACATGTTCACCACAATTTTGTCCATACTTCTTGACAAGATGTTTGCTTTTTTGACGACAGTACGTGGACATTACACTGTATTTAACTTGTCCCATTAGTTTATTATACTCGTAATGCATTGATGTCAAAGCAAACGCATTTTTCTGTCCTTGATATAGTGCGCGGGCATCAAGCGTTACTTATGGAAGGGGGAATAAGCAGCCTATTGGATTAAGAAAACACTTCAAACTTCAAATGGAGCGTGAAATTTTATGTCGTTATTTTTATGTGGCTTCTTTCTATTTGATATTATCTATAGTGTCCGTAAAATAAAAGTATTTACACCAATTTCTTAATATTGCAGTTGTGTTTTAAATGTTAATAACATAATAAATAGTTAAGAAGGAATATTCACATAAATTCCAAAGTACCTACAACTATACTGTACTAAGTGAATGAAATATATCATTCATAAAGAAAATAATATCCCAATCAAAGAGATTGAGTATTCCATGATAAGTTGGAATTGATCTTGGTGGTATCTTTAGCCTTATAAAAGTAATCAATGAACTAATCAAAACAATGTTATAGTACAAAGCAAAGTTACCTAGGTACTGTATATGTTTTAAGTGTAACTAATATTCCATAACAAACCCCTTATCGCATTATCCTTTTAAGGTGATATTGGTGAGCAGCTTCTTATCATGAGAATATTAAATTATTTTCTCGAAATCTGCTGAAGCTATAGAGCTCACGTTTTACCAACATATGGACACATATCTTTTGCTTATGATGTATTAGGGCCTAGTAGTTGCTTTGTTAATTCATTTCCTTACAAACATTAATTTTTCATGCGAATATTTTCAAAATTTGTAATACACTATCGTCATTAATACGTATATACGGTATATTGAATTTACGAAACATTGTTTCAGTACCTGTAAAGCTACTAAATAAATAGGCCTGTATCTGAAAATTTCACTTTTCTATAAAAAAATTTAAAAAATATTCCTTTTGAATGAAAAATAAAACTTTTGAAAAATTAGCATTAAAATTAAAACTTACATTCTTATAATGCAATTATACTTCTCAGACAAATCTAAAAATTAACATGGATACAGTTTTTATAAGTTCCCTTTCCTTTATCCATTGAATCAGTGCTGGCCATCTCTGTATATAGCTCGACAAAGCGGCATATACTACCTCACTCGTCTGTCTCTCTCTCCTTTCCGTTGTAAAGCGCTCAGGCTCTCCTGAACTCTAAAGCGCGAGCTTACGTCTATGGGCATCAATTGACATGAGTGTCGTATTGTAATAAATTTGTCATTTTGAAGACATAATCGCTCCGGTCTCTAAGTTACAATTTGCATCGGATACTTTTCTGTAGGAAATATAGCAAACTGAAATAAGATTTAACCATTTTCTAATTTCAGTTGTCTATCCTGATAGTTATATTTCAGTCCAGTCATTTCTAAACCATGAATCACCCAGGTGGAAAGTAGGCCTACAGCTTACAGTTGAATAGGAAAAGCACTTTTAGCCAATTTTGTATCCAGCAACTTGAAAATCTGAAAGTATATTGTACGATAACAATTAAAACCTTTATGTAACGAGGGGAAAAGGAACTTGCACTCTATCCTATTATCTCCTGGCTTAGTTGCCTCATGAGAGATGACTTATTGGAGTCACTTATGACTGTTTACTAAACAACAACAATTTGTAATGAATTTCTCGGCATATGGTTACGTTACACGTAACACTTTTGATTTGTAGCGAACAAAATAGCCTACAACTTTAACGTAAACATCTCTGACAACATAATATGAATCATATAGAGTTGCATAAAATGTTTTGCACACGTATTAAATGTTTCATCTGCTAGAACAATTATAACAATGGAGCTATTACACACGCAAATTCTAATTTTACAAGTAAAATTAAAGATATCTGATTCAAGCCTCCTATGCTGACTTTTGAGAAACAAGCGTTTCCTTCATCTAGGCCTATTAGAAGAGACTACAATAACTGAAATGCCAATTTGAGGGCAATGTAATTCGTCACACGCTTTCCTTTTGCACTTCTTACAAGTACTACATTTCCATTTCCATCTCATCTAACAACAAATGCACATCTTCACCGTTTCACGTGGGAGTTCATGTAGGCTACTTCACAATTTGTCGTTTTTTTTTTTCAGTACACAGTTATTTACGGTACACGTCCACTACTTCATTTCCTTCTGTTTTGTTTTCAATTGTTTATATGTATGTACTGCACATCCCCATCAGTATTTACGCAGTCCATATTATTTTGTAAATGCATGTAAGTCTTGGAACACCACGATACAACGAATCACTAACGCTGTCGTCTAAGAACTACAGGGAAACAACTTAGAAAACTCCGTTGTTCTCCGTTGTGACACAATATACGTACTATTCACCTCCTCCTTCCTAATTGTCACCCAATAACGGGAGAAGGCGTTACTTATGTAGTACGTTGTACCTGCAACCTTACTCATGCACATGACACACAAGTCCCCAAGTTCCGAGCTTTTGATGTCACAACTACCGGTTACTATCCGACATAAGTATATCTAAGACTTGGATTCTAAGTGATTGGGCGATGAAGATAAAAACGATAGCTGGTTTGGCTTGACTTTTCAAGGGATACACCGCGAACGGGACATAAAGAGAATAGACGGTCTGATTCCGACAGCAGTACAGCTGTTGAAGTAGAATAACTCATCATATGAAATTAGACTGCTATGCACTTTGTGTTTTGTCATCAGCTATACAAGTTGAAGTTATATTTCTAAACTAATGATTAATTAATAATTATTGTAAATTTAACTATTATTCATTCATGTACCGATGAGTTACAATAAATGAACATAATCATTCTCAAATTTGTGAAAAAACTGTAATTTCTGTTACATGACTACAATGTTTCATACGTAGAAAAAGTAGCGCCACATCTGCTCATACAAAAGAAGTAGGGGTTTACCTGGTTGAGGTTTTTTCGGGAGTTTTCTTTCAATCCATTAAGAGCACATGCTAGGTAACATTCAGCTCTGGACCTGGACTCATTTCCCTGGTATTATCACCTTCTTTTCACAAAGACGCTAGATAACGGTCGCCCATTGCAGTTGATAAAGAGTCGTAAAATAAACCAATTAAAAAAAGAAGCTAAAGAAAAAATTGTAACAAAACACGATATAGATGTGAAATAGCCACTAAGTGGAAGAATAACTCTCAAAATGAATAATTTCGAGGGAAAAATTGTTCCGGGGTCGGGTTTCGAACCCGGGACCTTTGGTTAAACGTACCAACGCTCTCCCACTGAGCTACCCGGGAACTCTACCCGACACCGATCCAATTTTTCCCTCTATATCCACAGACCTCAAAGTGGGCTGACAACCGTCAAGCAACCAACATTTGAGTGCACACTAACTCTGTGTGACTTTAAATTGTGGTTTTCTGTTACGTACAGTGACGTGTATTATGCAAATTAAGCTTTCAGGAATAACTCCCTGTAAAGTAGCTCAGTGGGAGAGCGTTGGTACGTTTAACCAAAGGTCCCAGGTTCGATACCCGGCCCCGGAACAATTTTTCCCTCGAAATTATTCAAATTAACTTTACAGGGAGTTATTCCTGAAAGCTTAATTGGCAACTCTCAAAATATTTGTTGTGTATTGAATTGAATTGTTTATTTGGGAAATCCTCTATCGACCAAAATAGGCAAAATTGAGTTAAGTTTAGAATCATACTGTTTATAGATATAGATATGTGTATTCAATTGAATTGCTTATTTGAGAAATCCTCTATCGACCAAAATAGACAAAATTGAGTTATATTTAGATTCATACTGTTTATAGATATAGCCTACGCATCGTTTAGTGCAGGAATCCATTATGTGGTAGTTGACTGCACACCCGTTTCATTGCTTTGACAATCGAGATTGGTGCAAAAGCCTTTCAAATGCCTAAGCATAGTGTTTCTGCCCTAAAATACATACAGTCGGCAGTCATCCACTATTTCCTAGTGTGTGGACATTCGTTCTTTCCGTGACCGCGATTTTGGTTCAATCAAGGGACTTTTGAGGAAAGCCGACCGAATCTATACACCTGAACATATACACAAATCATAGTAAAGATGAGTAGAATCAGTCGCTTCTCCATTCATCAGGTCTAGACTGATGAAATTCTATCTTTCAAAGACTGGTGGTCACGTTCGTACAAGTAAATGACAAACTCTAATGAAATTCCTGAAAGAGATATACCAAAAGATCAGAGAACTCCAAGATATCAGCCTTCACACAGTTCGCCTACAGTGGTCAAGTTGTCGAAAAGTCGTTCATTGGTGGCTTGTCTTTTTCTACCATTAGTATTCTGATGTTCCTGCACTACTTCCGCAGAAGGCTCATCTTGGTAAAAAGGTTGCAATAAATAAGAAGAAAAAACTGGAGAACTTGCAGAAACTTTCAGAATACATCCGACGATATGAACATTTCTATGATGACATAGGCTACTGAAGTCACCGACTACAGAAGCTGAGTGTCTTTATATATTATGTATGTAAGAATTAGAATTTGAATAGGAATTTCTCTTAAAAGAGTTCTCAATATGAAATTTTGTAAAAACGAAATGTTCATTTTTTATTTTATTTCTTCTTTTTTATAAGCTTTTTCAGTTTTAAATTGAAACTTGTGTGGTGTCGATATACGGAGAAAAACACATGACGCTCTTTAAGTTATTGTTCCTTTGTTCTTATTAAAATGACATGTATTAATAAATATTAAACTGGAAAATTACTTTATTATTGCAGAATCGCAATATGTGCCGGTTTTAAAAACAATTTTTTAGACGCTGAAAAAAAGTAAAATAATTTTGACAAGACCGTAGCCGTATTTAAAAAGTGATTATTAAATTCATTAATTTTTTGTCAACTAAAAAAAATTTTGAATAAGTAGTTTAGTTTGTTTTTTTTTATTTTCTCGAACATGGTCAACTGGAGATAGGAGATTTCTGAAATAAACGGTTCAATTAAGATAAATGTGATATCCTCCAGCAGCAAACGATATTTTAATTCCTATCACACACACTCAACATCAGTAGTGATGGATGGAAAAGTCTCTCTGATTAAATCTTGGAAGTGGTTAATATCTTTAATGGACACAGTACATCCTTCACATTTTTCTTGACATTAACCTATAAGGTAGAAGTCCAGTGGAGTCAGGAAACGTACTGGACATGATTTCCATTTGCTCCTTCCGAAAATCTATGTAAAAATGTTCTATTTGAGAATCCCCAATATACGACAAATGTGCGGAAAGATTACGTTGGAGTTATAAATTTGAGATACTGTAAACTGTCCTAAATGTTATGGTTTATTTAACGACACTCACAACTGCAGAGGTTATATCAGCGTCGTCGGATGTGCCGGAAATTTGTCCCGCAGGAGTTCTTTTACATGCCAGTAAATCTACTTACATGAGCCTGTCGCATTTAAGCACACTTAAATGCCATCGACCTGGCCCGGGATCGAACCCGCAATCTTGGGCATAGAAGGCCAGCGCTATACCAACTCGCCAACCAGGTCGACTTGCAAACTGTCCTAATTTCATTTATTATAGAGGTAAATCTCAAAGGGTAACAGTGGATTGGCAGGTAACTATGTATAGTGCGTGATAGGTCAAAACAGTACTAATACATACATAAGTGTTCTAGCCATGGGCAGGTGTTTCACTACAAACCCAGCATTCTCCAATCTTTCCTATTTCCTGCCTTCCTCTTAGTCTCCGCATATGATCCATATTTCTTAATGTCGTCTATCATCTGATATCTTCTTCTGCTCCGAACTCTTCTTCCATTCGCCATTCCTTCTAGTGCATTATTTAATAGGCAGTTTCTTCTGAGCCAGTGACCCAACCAATTCCCTTTTTTCTTATGATCAATTTCAGCATCATTCTTTCTCCACCCATCCTTTCCAACACAACTTAATTTATTGTCTGTTCACTTCTCACGCCCATTCTTCTCAATGCCCACTTTTCAAATGCTTCTATTCGCTTCTCTTCATTTCGTCGTAATGTCCATGTTTCTGCGCAATACAATGCCGCATTCCACACAAAGCACTTAACTAGTCTCTTCCTTAGTTATTTTTCCACAGGTCCGCAGAAGATGCTCCTTTTTCTATTCAATGCTTCCTTTGTCATTGCTATCCTTCTTTGACTTCCTGACTGCAACTCATGTTACTGCTTATAGTACACCCCAAGTATTTGAAGCTATTCTCTTTCTCTACTGCCTCATTTAGAATTCGCAAGTTTACCTTCTTTATTTGTCCTCCTGTGATCATGGTCTTCGTCTTATGTGAATTTATCTACATTCCCTACTGCTCACAGCTGTCATTTAGTTCCAGCAGCATAACCCTTAGTATCGTCTTCTCTTCTGCTAACAACCCATATCATCAGGAAATCTTATGCACTTTATTCTTCTTCCTCCTACTTTTACCCCTCCCATATTCTGAAAAAGTTTCTTCGCCAAATTCTCCAAGTAGATGTTGAACACGGTAGATGATAAAGGGCATCCTTGTCGTACTCCTCTCCCTATTTCACTTCCTTCTGACACTTGTTCTCCTATCCTGACTTTGAATAGCCTCCTGTCTTTCCAATCCACACTAATTCTCTTCAGGAACAGTACTAATAATGACAGAAATAATACTAATGATAACAATCGATCTATAAATAAGCATGGTATTAGGATGAATTCTTTGATAATTTATTTCATTTAGTAGCTGTTTCACTTCTTTATATGTTTTAGTTACAAATATAGGCCTAGTTTAAAACCCCACCGAGACTTTACGGATATAGTTTACTTTGTATAAACATACACCCCCTATGCCTTATTTATGCTTTGATTTGCAGTAGAATTTAAATATGAGCGTTGCTGACATGACTGACAGCACAAAATATTGGAAACGAAACACAGACGTTAGGTCTTTTTTATAATGTCCACAATTTTAATATCCATTTTATTATGTCCATTACATAAAAGTCCATTACACTTTGTCCACAAATATATGTCCAATGAAGTATATGCCGACTTTATTTTAGTCCTATTGCACAAATTTTATGTCCACAGTTTTACGTCCAGTACATGACTGTACAATATCCATCTACAAATTTACTGCAATTCCCTACTTAATCTCTTCTGTATGTTTCTCTTCATACAGCTTCAGATGATAACTAATAGCTTTGAGGTAAGTTCTGATATGTCCTTCTTCGTTGTAGTGGTTGTAATTCCGAACAATTTCTTCTACTCGACTTAACTTTTGTAGGTACTATCTTTCAATAGGGTGTCGCACATTTAAATGCCCGCCAAGCAACTGGAATATTATAATTTCATTATTTCTTTGTTCTTTCTTGATAAATTCCATGAATTTCGAGACGGACGCGTGATGTGTGACTATGTGTTTCTGAAAGCGGTTGTGGCAGCCCTAGAATACGTTAGTTGTTTGATGTTGTTCTGCCAGAACCTGATTATAAGTGTACCATATTTAAAGTGAGTTGCTCTTCTTCTTCCTCGAGCAGGTGTTCCTCGGATGTAAGTTCTTTCCATGTACAATGCTAGAACAATTACGTCGGGCTCAGTATTAGCCTCTCTATAAGGTAATCAAAAACAGCCTGAACATCTTCCAATGGTACAAAAGGAGTTGACACTAGTTGTCGAATGTCATTTCTTATTTGGTTATCTTGTCGATCAGAATATGCATTTTTCAAGCCCATGCTAACAACATTTCTCCAGATAGACCGGCAAAAGTGAAAAAGAAACCTTTTGATCTCAGCATGAGAAAACTCAGCTAATGCAGCATTTATTGCAGCCAACTCAGTGTCCATAATAATCGAAGATGGTGTTAAATTCAGGTTACTTTCTCCAGCTTTCAGTTTAAAGTTGTGAAATCTAATTCGGCAAAAATGTTAATCGTTTCTTGTCCAGAAACAGTAAACTAAGGGAAACACTTGTCCTCATACAATACCATGAATTGTGTATAATTGATAAAAAAAATGGTTGGAACAGACTTAAAAGTACCGTCAACATAGATGATGTCGCTTCTACTTAGATGCAGAAGCGCTTACTCTGTAAAGAATATTACAACTGTACCGGGATCATTTAATCCGGAATCGAACTCTAAAAATTGTGCTTCTCCCAGAGTTTTATTATACGGATCCAAGAACACACAATCATGTAAATCTCTTGGGAAGGGTGGACGTCCAACATTCTGTTTCCTATTCACCATCCGTACCGTTGCCATTCTAACGGGCAATAACATCAACAGCTCTTCATCTTCTATTTCAGATAGTTCTTGAATAACAATGAGCCTATCTTAAGGTGGTTCGTTTGGGTGACTTTCAGCCTCGCGTTTCACTCGAGCGACTATTTCCTTAACGCGATTCCCGGCCGGGTTTGCGTTATGCGTATGATTACCTTCTTTAAAGATTTGTATATCATTCTCCACATTCCTGTTTGTGCCACATCTTGCAATACGCACATCTCTCTTTTCACAACTCCAGTATCTCTTTTGACCATTAATGCTGTATGAATGATGGTAACAAACGCTTTTATGCAATAACAAAAGTTTTCCTTGTTTTAGATTGAACCAATTTTGGTTCATCCATGGTTGTAGCTCAATGTACTCCATAGTTTGGATGAACAGTGAAACTGGAAGCTAAGAATACTGCTGATGCAATATTAAATAGAAGTGGACATAAAAAAAAGTGGACATAAATAAAAGTGGATTCCGGCACACTGGCGGCGCTGATATAAATTCGGCAGTTACGAGCGTCGTTAAATAAACCATAATTAAATCAATTAAAAGTGGACTTGAATATAAGTAGACTTGAATAAAAGTAGACATAAATAAAAGTGGACAAAAATAAAAGTGGACGTAACAGTAATGGACCCAAAAAATCGACGCACATAAAATGTGGACATAAATGAAAGTGAACAAAAATATTAGAGGACATCAGTCATATGGACATGGTTGAAATGGATTTAACGTCTTGGAAACACTGGAAACATTCGACTTCATGTCGGCGGCAGAGATGTCTGTTAGCTACGTGTGAATTCCTGGGGGAAATTCTTTGCAGTCGTTCAAAGACAGCCTTACCAGGTTTCCAAGGGAACACTTCTTTATTGTCTACCGGCACAGACTTCCGATTCATTGGCACATCATTCTACAGTGACAAATCCATTGTTGGAAGTGTGATGTTAATTAATTGCTCTGTGAATGTTGAACCGTCCGGAGGGGTACGGTTACAGTTCATTCTTTGATCCTTCTATTGATCAAGGTTGGTTCGGTGTAGCTTACACTGAAGGAAATATAGTTCATATTATTAAAGACAAAGCCTCCAGCAAAAGTCCTTTGTATTCTATCAGTTAACATTCCACGAAAAATTTAGTGTTCACTATCTGATATACGGTACTCTATAAAATGTTTATTGGAGAACAGCAGTTATGGAAAAATTACTCTCCTTTCGAAACCTCTTTACATTTTCTCTTATTAGCAAATTTAGAAATTTACTTTCCGAAAAACAATTAACCACCGCAAGTAGTATATAGGATTCTAAAAAGTTTTAATATTTTAAGAAGTGGTAGAACTCATCAAAATAACTAAAAGATCTAAGAAACATGTATCCTGAAATTAATATCCTCCGCGATATAAGAATTTAACTTGATGTGAGTTTCATTCATCATAACTAAAGACCGTTTTCTTAGTCCTACAACATTGGAATGGGTATGAGTGTGCACGGGAAATACATTACGTTACGGTCCTTCAATAGAAACCCTGCTCACAAACACAAGTAACGCGCACTACAGGGCCACTCTAAACAAGTTCCTTACTCTTAAAAAGGTACAGTATACTTCAATTTAGCAATGTTTATGAAACATTATTATGCACTATTAGTTTAAATAATGGCGTCTAAAACAAGTACGAAAGTACAGAAGTGGTTAGAGGCATTCGGAAAATAGTATATCTGTGTAATTTGCGACACAATTGTAATTGATATAAGGCTAACATAATCTGTTCTAAAAGATGATATTTATAGCAACACTTTAATTTAAAAAAGAAAGATATAAACCGTTTCAAATTGATAGAAAGAAGTGAGTCTGACCATCTACCTTCAACTATACTCCGCTCCATAATGTCTGACAGGAGATATAAATAGTGCCGATAGAGAGAATGAAAAGTTTAATTGCTATTCCATCAATCACAGAGGTCTCACTCTTCGTTGCCTTGAGGTTGCGGGAGGTAGAACGCTTCAAGATAAGCGTGGAATGAGACCTCTGCTATTGTTTCAATAGAAATTATACTTCCCTCTCTCTCACTCTCTCTCTCTGCCGATATGGTTTTCGTCTCCTGTCAGACATTATGGAACGAAGTATAGTAATTCAGTAACAAAGGACGAATTTAGGAAACATCTGTATGAAATGATGGTGCATACCAACATTCCTTTCAACAAAGTTGACCATAACCACTTAAAAAAATTCATTGGAAAGTACACTTGTATACAATGACAGTACTTGTGTTACAGTAGTACCGGTATTTTAATTTTAATTTTAGAGCAAAAATGATTGAATGTAGGCTTAAACAATTAATTGAGGGCAGTAGCCTACTTCTATACAGTTGTATCGGTGATTTAAGTTAAAATATTACAATAAAAATTATCTTCATATGGCTTAAACAATGTATTAGGAGCGGGACCTATGAAACAGCAATATTATTTTTAATTTAAAAATTTTCATGAAAGATTATTTTAATATAGACTTAAACATGTTAAGAGTAGTGTCTCCAATACAGTAACATTTTAAGTTAATATTTTACATCAAAGATTGTTGTAATAAGGCTTAAACATTGAATTAAGAGTAGTGCCTGTGAAATAGTTATATTTCAAGTTAAAAATTTACAGCAAAGACTATATTTATTCTTTTGTAATACACAACACAATCCTACTCTTGAAATCATTCTTTTATTTGTGTATTGTCGTTTTTGATCTCGATGCGGGAGTATGGTGAAGATCACGTAAAAGTAGTTCCTAAAAGGCTAATTTGTATATCTCTTCAGTGTTGCCAACTAGTACCAGATATCACCAAAGAGGGTAAAGTCACAATGCAATAAATGATAGTAGTAATAATAATAATAATAATAACAATGTATTGCTTATTTATGTATTTACCACATCTCATCTTTATGTTGTGAGGTATTTTCTAAATCATTACTTCAAGAATTTGTGAAAGAGTATATTTCTTCCTTGGTCTCTCGCACATTATGTTGGTAATTTATTAGTAGATAAGTACGATCTAATATTAAAATGCATTTTGCCTGACAACATGAAATTAATTTTTTGACTAAATAGTTCACGATACACGAGACCTAACCCAAAAATCTATTCTGTTTGATCACGTGAAATGATTAGTACGAAATCCAAAAACAGAATACCACTTTGAAATATGTATACTCTATTACTATTAAATACGAGAAAAATTCGTATCGGCACCAGGAATCGAACCAGGACCTCTCAGCTCTGCGCGCTGAGCGCTCTTACCAACTGAGTCATTCCGGGACACGATCCACGGCGCCGGCCGAACCCCGATACATGTCATATATGCAGGAGCGCATATTTAAATGACTTTGTGGCCATATTCAATATCAGTTTGTGACAACTGCTAACGGTTTAATATGTATTAAACCGTTAGCAGTTGTCATGAACTGATGTTGAATACGATACGGCCACAAAGTCATTTAAATATGCGCTCCTGCATATATGACTTGTATCGTCTCAAGTGCAGGTAGTAAGGCCGTAAAATAGCATTACGAGAGGGGTTCGGCCGGCGCCGTGGATCGTGTCCCGGCATGGCTCAGTTGGTAAGAGCGCTCAGCGCGCAGAGCTGAGAGGTCCTGGGTTCGATTCCCGGTGCCGGTACGAATTTTTCTCGTATTTAATAGTAATAATACAATATACTAATTCATATTAGTCGTGTAATATTCAATGAGGTGGGCGAGATCTCATACATATGAATATTTGATGTATGTATACCTTACTTAAGATACTTACTCCTAAGACGCCACCATGCTATTTCCTCTCTTGGACATTTAATAAAAATCTGAACACTAAGAAATATAATTCTATTAGCCACATGCATGTTTCATACCAAGTAGATCTATTTTATATATTTTTAATATACTTACCTGAATATAGTGTTGAATTGGAATCACAACGCAACAGAAGTGAGTATTGTATTGATATTAATATTAATACCGATATTACTAATAAAATCACTTATTACATTCAAATTTCACAACCTAGTTAGGTACCTCAATTTCATTAGTGCGAACCAAAACTATTGCTGTCAACGTAATAGTTAAAAATATCTACCAGTTTCCGTACTTTTCAGTACTCGAAATTCGAAACAAAGTTGGTGAAAGAAAATTCATTCTCAACATCTTCACAGGATTCGATAAAATGCATTGTCTGTATGTGGATATAAGGGAAAAATTGAGTCTGTGCCAAGTAAGTTTTTGGGTAGCGCAGTAGGTAGACAGTTGGTGCGCTTAGCCAAAAGACCCAGGCTCGATACCCGACCCCAGAAGAATTTTTCTCTTCAAATTATTGAAATCAGCTTCACAGGGAGATATACCTGAAAGCTCGATTTTCATAATACATGTTACTGGTCGTTAACAGAAAACCACAATTTTATTCAAGTAACACAGAGGTTGTGTGCACTCAATGTTGGATGTTTCACGGTTTGTCAGCCACTTTAGGTATGTGGATATAAGGGAAAAATCGAGTCGTTGTCTGGTAGAGTTCCTTTGTAGGTGAAACGGTAGAGCTTTGGTGCGCTTAGCCAAAGGTCCCGGGTTCGATACCTCGTCCCGGATAATTTTTCCCTTGAAATAATTCAAATCAGATACCCGAAGGCAACTTAGATTCTAGAGAGCGACCACTTTTTGTTTGGAAAGATTGTGCAGTATTGAAAAAAATAATGGGTTGTTTGAATATTCGAAGTCCCAGATACAAGGCAATGTGTATGTTCAGAGACCTAGAGCACAGATACACAAGCTATAGCTAAAGGAGTTATTGAAATTCGTTCTATTTCGAGTGTTGTCGTAATCAGTTCTGAAACGCACTTTAAAAGACGGAAAGAAAATGGATTTTTAGGAAATAAAAGACGGATATGTATATGTATACATATAAGTAATGTCGGTCTCGGTAGCATAGTCGGTATAGCGCTGGCCTTCTGTGCTCGTGGTTGCGGGTTCGATGGCATTTAAGTGTGTTTAAATACGACAGGCTCATTCAGTAGATTTACTGGCATGTACTGCGGGACAAAATTCCGGCACACCGGTGACGCTGATATAACCTCTGCAGTTGCGAGCGTCGTTAAATAAACCATATTTTTTTACAAATAAATCGTACAATATAGTCTAAATTTGGACCTTCGTGAGGATATCGACATACCACGCAGAAGTGAACCCTTTCTTCTTGTCTCAGTAGGACAGATGACTCCGACATCTCTGTGTCATACGAAGGGAAGCAGGTTCGAGTCTTACCTGAGTGACATTTTTATTTCCTGAGCAACGTTAAGATGATCTTTTTTCAGAGTTTTGGGACAGATGCTTCAGTTTCTTTAACAAAGAGTGTAATAATTACTTTCCAACTCCTATTATTATTATTATTATTATTATTATTATTATTATTATTATTATTATTATTATTATTATTATTATTATTAAACTTCGCCTGGTCACAGAAGCAAAACATACTATTAATTAGAAGATAGTTTGTCTTCCTGATATAGCCTAAGGTAAAGGTAAAACAATTATGCGAAAAGTATTAAAAAAGTTTTCTGAAACTTCATTTTGACGTTATTTAAATCGTAAACTGATCTGAGCAGCGTAAGTAAGCAGCCTACACATACATACTTGTTAATGATGTCTCTCCGTTTCTTCTCTTAGTTTTCTCTCTGCTCTACTCAGTTTTCTAAGTTCCTCTGTTGGAACAGATATCAATTCAGGACAGGATACTATCTGTGTTTCGCAAAGTCTAATTGCATTTAATACATTTTCCACCAAAGTTACAGCGCAATTCAATCACTGACTATTCTTAGCTAAAACTTTCCTAAGTATTCCATTACTCTCAGTTCATTTTTTAAACACTTTATATAAATTGCCTACTAGTACTTGTATTTAAAACTACTAGTATCTAACAGATTTTATTCACGCCATACAATGTCACCTCTGGTTAAGGTTCTGAGTGCTATGTACGTCTATTACACAAGCCAACCATTAAGAAACAGTTTTATTAATATTAATTTTTTTGCATGTTGAACACGGAAATAAGCATAAAACGTGTCAGGAAGTACCGTTTGTTCACAATTTTAATTTTCTCGCTGAATGTGTGTCATGTCCATGAGGACATTAGGGTAATGGAGAGAAGATATCGAAGACGTTGGAATGTGTCTGTGGTTGGTGATTATTGCTTGTTACTACATCGAGAAAACTCGATGTCATCTCATAAGAGGAAGAGTAACATACGAAGTTTTACAGAGAAGAGAAAAAGAAAATATTAGTATGGGAATGAAGATGCTAAATACATTCTAGAACATACATCGGCAAAACTTATTTTCCGAATGCATCAGCAGAACGCAACAAACTCAGCATTCAAATGGAAGGGATGAAAGGAGGTGTATACGCTTCCTCTAACCACAGTATTCAATGTACAGTGCCGGACTTTAATCTTAGAATTACAACATTGAATACCGGTACCGTGGTTATATTATTGATGTATTTTCATTTCTTTTCTATCTCTTTTCACAAATTTCGTTGAACAATGACTGATAAAGTATAACAGAAAAAAACCGGGCCAATAATTCAAAGAGAAATGATATTTGAGTAACTGATCAATCAGAATAAAATTACATAGTCTATGGCTAATTTTAACTGTAAAGTGAGATACTCATCTGTAATACGGGTTCTTTTCGAATTTGTAATGTTCACTTTTATAAAAAAATTGTTCACATAGTGTATAGGGGAGAGTCGGGTAGTATCGGACATCGGGTAGTATCGGACAGTGCGTTTCTTTCATCTACCAACTGATGGTAGTACCTGAATGACATGGTTACGTTTCTCTATGCGACATCACAGAAACGTAACCATGTCAATCAAGTACTATCATCGTGTGGTAGATGAAAGAAACTCACTGTCCGATGTTACCTGATGTCCGGTACTACCCGATTCTCCCCTAATATAATGTGTAGCCATACATGGCTGTAATTTTAGCTGCGTAAGGTCTCAGATTAGCACATTTTAATTGGTTTTGCAATTTGAAAATATTAACACCTTCGGAATCTTTACATTGTGTTTCCAAAAAAACATGTAATTTAAGAGATATACCTACAAATTCCTATTGCAGTTCAGGTCTTACTATCATTATTTCTAAGCCAAAAGATGTCCATGTAATTTGTTTCAATTTTTAGAATTAAATTCGTGAATTCGATGCTGATAGATGAGTCATCCTGCCTCAGCCCATAAGAGAGCTAAGAAGTCCCGTTTCGTGGACGAGTAACCTGATAAATCCAAAGCCCTTCCTATATCAGCATCGGAAACCAGTATTACATCAAGATTTCACCCCTACCTATTTTTGCTTTTCCTGATGATAGGTGAAATGAAGGTAATGAGGGTGAGGTAGAGAATGTTAGTGGAATATTGATGGGAAATAGAAATAGCCCGAGGAGAACTCTTTGCAACGTCTGCTTTTTCCACCAAAACTACCATCACTGAGGTTCAAACGTGAGCCTCCAGGACGGAAGATCAAAGCGCCCTTCAGTCACAAAGTGGCCGGGACTCCTATGATGTGGACATCCACCTTAGGTGACACAGAGTATCATGTTGACAATAGATCATAAGGTCCGAAGTCTCAACTGTGGCTCCCACGCAATGCTGAATCTACACCACTTAGTCGCTGCGTGTGTTGCAACGTAACTTAGGCCCAATTGTATAAAACTCCCTGACTAAAGATCATCTTTGATCGAAGATCGAAAAGTGAACCGAGTTCAGACACTTCTTCTATTGTATAAAACTTTTCTGCGATCAAATTACCTTGGTTCAAATGCAATCTAGTTCACGTGAAAAGGATTTGGCAACATCGCATAAACAGGTGAAATACTTGATGCGCGGACAGGTTTGTTCAGTGTTGCCAATATAGCGACTTTAACTCTTTTTCAACAACAATTTCTTTTAACTTTTATATTGCTTAAATAGGGATTTAGTGACCTTTTTAGCACCCCATAGTGACAAAATTTAATATTTATTTGTTGATAATGAGAAATCTAGCGACTTTACAACTACTCTTTGGAGACTTTCCGTACACTCTGTTGGAGACACTGGTTTTTTGTGCAATGTAAATAATGGCGGACAATAAGAAGAAGGTTGACTGTTCTCCGAGTTATCATGTTATGGTGTTTGATACTGCTAAACATAATAAAGCTTTATAAAACGACCATTTTCATCTAGTAATACAGTTAATTGAAAATTTATGGATGTACCTATCATATCCATTAATAATTAATGGTTGTTATAAACATAATATAATTATATGTTATGTTATTTGATACTGCTGAACACGATAGAGTCTTATAACATATAAGAATGTTTGTGTATTAAGGCAAGAAATGTATATAAATGTACCTATCATATCTATTAATATTAATAATAATGGATATTTTATTTGCACAATCTGTCACTTGTATATTTCAAACAGAAAATAAATAACTGAACTTGGATCATCTAACTTAATCGGAGAAATTTCTTCAGTCAAAGTTTACTTTAGTTTGAGACAAATTAATCTCAGATTAAACTTTATACAACACAAAATTCCAAGTTCAGCAGAAACAAGGATCAATTTAACCTCTGATCTAAGATTAAATGGTTTATACAATCGGGTCTTAAACTGTTACACAAAGTAAGCTTTTCAGCGATATTTTTCTCATTATTTCCCTCTGTTACATGCGATTTGTCTTTTAAACCACTCACTCATGAAAGTGAGACAACGTTCCTATAAAATGAAAAAAACACAAAAGCGTTCTATGTTTATGCCCATTTACTGTGGAGAACAGCATATCGCCTCTCGTGTGTAAAAAGTTAGAGTTGCTCTGAACAAATAGCATCCATGAAACAGGTTACAAAATAAACACTAAATATACAGAAACAACCGCTCACGTGCGTGGACGTAATCTGCTACTCCACCACCCGTTTAATTAAAAATATAAATAGGACTCCAGGTAATTTGACGCGGAATTTCACTGTTTTTTCACATCGGAAGACTTGAGTGCATATAAAAATACTGGATAGAATTTCGTTCGCAGGCATACATACTGCTGCATTATCCAGCAATTAATTTCGCTTCACTACAGTTTACCGGTAGAAAGGCTGGACGTAAAAGCCGTGAGTTAAAATGTGTCTTTGCAAACGAGAGCAGCCACATTAATATAATAAAGTCTAGACATCTAAAATATAGCAATTCATGGAAATGAATCGATTTGAAGGTGTAAGCCTTAAACAATTATATTGTTTGAGAAAGATAAATATTAATGGTCAGACCGTTAGGATAACTATACTCATGCAACTACATAGTACACGTTGTAACTACGACAGTTGAAGTAAATAAACATCCCAGTCCAAGTGTGGTAAAACAGTGATATTGTATTCAGGACTTTGTGTGAACCATAATAAGATGTCATATCTCTAGAAATGAAATATCTGTCGTAATTGAAAGACGACGAACATATCGCACGGGAAATTTTAATAACTCTAGTGGTGGTGACATTATTACAATCATTATTTCGTTAATATTACTATTATCATTATTATCATTAATATTACTCTTATTATTATTATTGTTATTATTATTATTATTATTAATTTTATTATTATTATTATTATTATCACGCAGAATAAATATGGGAAATGCGTGTTATTATTCGGTTGAGAAGCTCTTATCATCCAGTCTGCTGTCCAAAAGTCTGAAAGTTAGAATTTATAAAACAGTTATATTACCGGTTCTTCTGTATGGTTGTGAAACTTGGACTCTCACTCTGAGAGAGGAACATAGGTTAAGGGTGTTTGAGAATAAGGTGCTTAGGAAAATATTTGGGGCTAAGCGGGATGAAGTTACAGGAGAATGGAGAAAGTTACACAACGCAGAACTGCACGCATTGTATTCTTCATCTGACATAATTAGGAACATTAAATCCAGACGTTTGAGATGGGCAGGGCACGTAGCACGTATGGGCGAATCCAGAAATGCATATAGAGTGTTAGTTGGGAGACCGGAGGGAAAAAAGACCTTTAGGGAGGCCGAGACGTAGATGGGAGGATAATATTAAAATGGATTTGAGGGAGGTGGGGTATGATGATAGAGACTGGATTAATCTTGCACAGGATAGGGACCGATGGCGGGCTTATGTGAGGGCGGCAATGAACCTTCGGGTTCCTTAAAAGTCATTTGTGAGTAAGTAAGTATTATTATTATTATTATTATTATTATTATTATTATTATTATTATGAACTTATCAAATATTGGACTGTAGAATACAGTAAACCATTCAGATCTGTCTCAAATATAATTTTCTTTACGTAATCATAAATTTGATTTGAAGTCCCCGGGACTTCAATATGAGTCTGCATTGTTGAAAGAAATTCTGGAGTCAGTCTCTTAATGGTGTGCTTGATAAAAAATTATAACAATAACTAAACGTATCAATTAGCCTATCTGGTTCTTTATATATATAAGTTTCTACAGGGTGATTCAGAACTTATGTTACAGAAGAACATTGTAGTTAGAGGGTACTGAAACAAACATTTTTCGTTAAGTAATGTGTGTCCTATCTCTCACCGGTACGGCGCTACAGTTGTCTCAAAATTATGACTAGTAGTGACTGCCGCATCCGTTCAGGTGTAGTAAGTATGTATTACAGGCAAGAAGATCACAGAAATGGTCTACAGTTGTGGGGTACACTAGGGCCTTCAGTTGTCCCCACAAGAAGAAGTCAAGCGAATTAAGATCTGGCGATCTTCTGGCCATGGGTGGGTCCTTCATAACAAATCCATCTGTTACCAAATGTTGCCGTTAGCTGTTGCCTTGCCACAAGACTGAGGTGCACAGAAACTCCGTCATGCTGGAATCACGTCCTGCAGCGTACTGCAAGGGGTACGTCTTCCAATAAAACGAGCTGTGTGTTTTCCAAAACGTCTCTGTAATTTCCTCCCCTTAGCGACATGTGAACCGAGTAGTGTGTCGTTAATGATGCCACAACACACACTGACTCTCACTCGCACCTGATGAGATCTGACGGCAATGTAATAGGGACTTATCTGCTCCCGAATAAGTTGGTTATGTGTGTTAAAAATACCATCCCGTGTGAAAGTTGATTCATCAGTGAACAATGCACAACTTACAAACTGAGGTATCATTGGGCTTTGATAAAAAACCATATCTATTTCGGCTAGTGCTCTCATGCTGTAAGGCTCCACTTTCCTAATGTTGACTCTCTGATGACTGAGCTTGCAATGACCTAAAAACGCATCAATGAGCATAACAATAGTAAACAATCACAACATGGCAAACGGTCACAACACTGAAACAAGTGCAGCTCCGTACCAGTGCGAGATAGGATACATATTGCTTAGTAAAAATGTTTATTTTAGTACATTCCAACTATCATATTCTTCGGTAACATAAGTTCTGAATAACCCTGTATATTATAGTGAAAGAAATTAATCTCACAACGTATATTTGGTTTACTCACCATATTAAAACATTCGACAAGGTTAAGAGACCGCTATTATGGAATATCTTGCATTTTAGATATTTACTGTAACATTTAATAAAGGCCATTCAGAGTCTGTACAACGAAACTAATTTAATTGTATCAACTAGAAAAGAAAGAAGTAGAAACAAAATTACAGTGAATCAAGGACTTCGACATGTTTGCCCCCTGTCTCCAATTTTATTTAACTTATATTTGGATCATGCCAGCAGAAATGGCAAGACAATCTACTTTTTGACGAGAAGACTCAATTAATTAATTTACTCTTCGCAGATGATCAAGCCATATTATCTTTTAACGAAGGTAACTTCCAGAGAGCTGTATATATAGACCTACCTTGTCTAAAAGAATGAAAACATGCAACATTCAAATATGGCGTTTTGTGGAAAGAATCAGATAAAAACTAGAATTGTCGTGGATAATTTTTTAGAACAAGTGAGACATTTTAAATACTCAGGTTTCAATTTAGTACTAAGTAAACAGAAGATGTTGATATAAAACTATCATTATTTGAAGAATTTTGCGGCACATTAGAACGAATACTCCTGAACAGAGCAATGATAAAGTTCTATAAAGTAATGGCGGTCCCTATGCTACTATATTGCTCTGAATGCACAAAACATCAACAAAGAATTCAAACAATTGAGATGAAATTTTTATATCCAGTAGCAGCCAGAAGACTCATAGACAAAAAATTTAAAATGAAGTAATTAAATCAGAGCTCAGTATATTTAATTCAAAATAATCAAGAAGAATATTTAAATCATGTTTTAAGGACGGATACAAATACACTCCGATATATATATTCTTCTTCACTACAATCCAACAGGGGGGCGGCGAAGTAGAGGACATGAAAAACGATGGAGGGAGCAACATAGCTTTTAGTTTGAAACTTGAACAGGTCACCAGTTATATTAACGGTTGTTCTGTATGGTTGTGAAACTTAAACTTTCTCTTTGAGGGAGGAACAGAGGATAAGTATGTTCGAGAATAAGCTGATTAGGAAATTATTTTGGTCTAAGAGAGATGAAGTTACAGGCAAATGGAAAAAGTTATACAACACAGACGTACACGCATTGTATTATTCAGCTGACATAATTAGGAACATTAAATCCAGACGTTTGAGATGGGCAGGCCATGTCGTATGTATGGGCGAATCCAGAAATGTACATAGAGCGTTAGTTGGGAGGTCTGAGGGGAAGAAGACCTTTGAGAAAACCGAGACGTAGATGGGAGATTAATATTAAAATGGATTTGAGGGGGGTGAGATATGATGGTAGCGACTGGATTAATCTTGCTCAGGATAGGGACAATGATGGGCTTATGTGAGGGCGGCAATAAATCTCTCGGTCCCTTAAGGGGAGAGGATGGTATTTTTTCGTCAAAAATGAGTAAGTTTTTTAAAAAAATCTTTAAAATACGTGTTATGTGTGGAATGCATAGCATAACATTTTGTGGGTATTTGTGTCCTTATCGGATGTTGAGACGTCATTTTTAAAGTTCCTGCGCTATGGATTTTTAAATCACACGCCCGGTTTTATCAGTTTCCAGTAACTTCGTTTTCTTTTTTTTTTTGGTTACATTACCAGACAAAAATGAATATAATTTCTGAACTATTAAAGATACCTGCATGAAATTTAGAACACACATTCTTTAGACTATTAGGAAACTTCTCTCTTTGACAGAATTTGTTAATTGATTTCATTTTAAAAATACGTCCGTTTGTTTGCAAGAAAGGAAATCAGAAAATTATTATTAAATTTTAATTGTTTATTTTACAAACGTAGGCACTAATATCAAAATTCTGTTACAGACAGTTTGTAGAACATGCTTTTGCAAATACATTGCAAAAAACTGTGTGAATCTATCTTTAAAAACGGTTTAGATATATCGGTTGTAGTACAATCCTGCATTGGGTATATTTTTTTCAAATTTGGGCCCCCAAATAATTTTATTTTTTTTTCAAAATATTTTTATTTGGTCGAGTTGCCACAGCTATGAGCTCTCTGCATACAAAAAATTAATATTTTACACCAAATAGGAAAAAAGTTTAAAAAAAATACCATCCTCTCCCCTTAAAAGCCATTTGCAAGTATGAAATGCTAAGCGTCAAATGACTCTTAAGAGCTTTGCCGCTGATTTGTACCGTTTTTAATAAGAGAGAATAATTACATATCTAACCCAGCATGTTAATTTGTGAACACTAATCGCTCTTGGCAGGAAAGTGAACCGCAGCGAGGAGGCGGCGCGCATGCTGGAGCGCTGCGTGCGTCTGGACGCCGCCTACACACCCGCGTACCTGCTACTGGCGAGGCTTTACCAGGACCAGGAGGGGCGCGGTCTCGCCGTAGGGCGCCTGTTACGACACGTGGTGCGTTTACAGCCCAACAGTCCCGACCATCTGGCAGAGCTGGCCGCCTGGTTGCATCAGCAAGGTGAGTACATGACGCCAACTGCTGGTTGGAAGTTTGAGTGGGGAGCCGAGTGTAATGCCAGGAGCTCATAGCACGCTGAACCTTCCACGTCCAAAAAAAGAAAATTAAATAGGTTTTGCCTGACCTTTTCTCACTGGTAATGCGCTACAGAATTAGAAAGGCGAGTGCACACTACAAGGAGTCTGAAACTCACACGTATAATTACATATTTTTTAACTTGGCCAGTGTGAAGACTTCATATATAATGGGCTAAATGACAAAATATTATTAGGTAATGAAACCATAATTTTACATATTTATCACGTTCTTTTTAAATTCGCATCCATTCAAGACCATGAAAATATGTTTAAAAAATAAAACAGCATGAAACCTATATTTAAGCTGCAAGACTACGAGCTATGTGAACTACAATTGTACAGATGCGGAAATAAAATGTGGGCCGGGTCTTGGTAGCAGTCCTCCTGAATGTAGGCAACAAGCTTTGCAAGACTGTACACAAGTAGTACTGCGTGTTTAGTTCAAAGTGTGTCATGGCTCGCCGTATGCCGTCATGAGGCTAGCCGATGCGCCTAGAGAATTCAATCTTCCTACACTTCCGCAAAGGCGTATTACCTATGTGCCAGAGAAGTTGCCTGGCAAGTACGGCGTTCATTCTAAAGAGTAATTACTGATACGTACAGTATTGCCGGTAGTGGCAGGAAAGTGAACTGTTTGGAAACACGTACTGTGGTGAGTTTTTTTCCTTTATGGGGAGAGGGTTAAGACGATTTCTTACGTATTTGTTGACATTAACTTCGACGGGCAACATGGACACGGAGCATTTGATTTGTGTTGTGGAATGTTGCTGTTACCGATGATAACAAATATCCTGCGCACGATTTGCCCGCGCAAAACACAGTTCGAAAGAGGTTATGGTAGCACACAGACCGTACAGCCCGCCATCTGTTGCTACGACGTACACGTTCTCAAGTTCAGATTGAACACCTTGAATAATAGGCAACTTCTCTGATATAAAAGCTGAAACTCGCTTCAAATCGCTGACTCACAACAGTGACGTCATGACACACTTTGAAATGAACACCCAATATACATTTAAGCTATATTTTTTACTGCACATGCGCAATGTGTTGTATCTAGGCGACCAATTTTTTTTTTCCTGGGTCTGTACCAACCCCGGGGCATAAGCTTGAAACGGTGGAACCAAAAAGGTGTACTAGTATGGCCATCAAATTACCCATAGTTCATCTCTTTTTGCGGTGTGTTTATCAGCTGTTTGGTTTATATTATTAAGATTACAAATTGTTTCGTGTTGTTGTGAATATTTCAAAAGTGTTGTCAACTTCAGCAGGTGTTATTTTTTTATAAATATGCTAATGTTCTGTTCGGCTCAACTGTACAATATGTCCGTTGATATGTCCCCCTATGCTTTAACATGTGAAGGAATCCCAACATCCTTCTTGATAAGAGAAATAATGTGGAAATGAAGTGTTCAGTCCATGTCACAACCATAACACTTTTAATAAATACATAGTGAAACATACATTGATGTAATAATCTCTAGTAGTCCTGTTACCTCCAGATCCATTCTAATCCGTTTACGTATGACCAAAACTGACAGTAGCAATTTAATATTTGACAATTGGCGGTATTTCGCGGTGGATTATGGGGTGTAAAAGGTATAGTTTGACGTCATATCAGTCGCATCGATTTCATGCATATTTGGCTTGAAGTACTCCCTCCTTTCTTTTTATCCTCTCAGGTCTGTACTAACAATAAATATAATGAGTGGAAGAAAGTGAAAGAACATGAGTATGGAAACAGATTATTTTCTTCAACTCTTGCAAACATAAATTAGTAATCTATAGAAGAAGTGTTCAAAATGTGAAATAAGGGTACAAATAATAAATAGTGTCATATACGACCTGAGACTTTTTGTATGCTAGCTGAAGCCTTCCAAATTATTACGCACTGGTAGTCTCTTTCGCAGGAATGTGTTAGTTTGCAGTTTGAAGCTGAACTGTTGAAACATTTATCATTGTTGCGCTTTCGAGGAAAGTGAAAATTTTGGCGATAAGTTCTTTTCTTGAATATACAGTGCTATTCCTCAATGTTAAAAATATTTATGATATATTCTTAAAGAGAAATAATCTACGTTTATAAGAATGTATGTTCAATTGATTTCGTTTCTGAAGTATGATATCTTTTGTGGTTATGACTTACATCAGTGTGTCACAAATTTGATATACCATTATTATTAATATTCCCTCCATATACCCTGTTTTTCTGTGTCGTTACTAGTGTTGGCACGTGTAGCAAGAGGGTGAACCTGACCTTCCAACAAACGTAGAAAACAGTGGAATGCAAAGGCAATGCAAGGAGCCATGAAACAAATTTGAGAAAAGACGTGAGAGACAATTCATCAGGATTCAGTATTACGATTGGCAAAATATCTTCTAATGCTGAATGTTTGTTCTGTGCTATTCATAGTAAAGGCCAATTTGACTTACAATTTTCTTAGTCTTGTAATTTATTAATAGTGTTACATAGCCTATTTGTGCCTCCATTTTGTATGAAGGAAATATGTTAGATTTTGAGGTTTTTTTTTTTAAATAACAACTTACGAATTTCTAAGTCCAACGTACCTTTCAAAGTAACGTTCATCAATAAACAGAATGATACTTTACGTTCAGTATTCAAAAAATATGTAGATTACAAAACGAAAAGAATAAATAAGTAAAATGGTGCAAATCTAGTCTTTCAGGTAAGGCTCCCTGTTGAACATACCATCCAGAGGTCCCGAGATCGATACCCGGCCCCGGAACAATTTTTCCCTTGAAATTATTCAAGTAAAATGGTATTCAATATTTGTAACACTTCTTCTACTTATATAATGAAGAATATACTTTTCTTAAAATAATAAAAAGGAATAAATTATTTTTAAGTAAACGTTTTATGAGTGCACCAATTTTCTGCCAAATATCTTATTTTGAAAGATTTTCATTAAAGGGTATAAAAGATATTCTGAAACGAGATATTTTTTGTCATCTTCGTCAATAAATGTCTTAGCTTTGGAGTAAAACAATAGAAATAAGATCTTTCTCCGAGGAGACTATAGAACCTTGTCCTTTCTTCCTCTGTTTTATTGTTTACGTTCACTATCATTCAATAACAATATCACGGTGCAAAAGAAGTTGTAATGTTTACAAAAACTCTGAAAGAATATAGATTATTGTACACTACATGAATATGCACTAGTTGTAAAACGGAAATAAATTCTTTATAACAGCGCATAGCCCATTAAATTTGGAAACAGTGATGTTCCTTGAGGATAGGGATATTTTTGGACACAATTTTAACCTATTTTCAGGTCCCGTGTTACTTGGCCCTTAAGTAGTTAATAAAGGTTATTTCATAACACACTTTAAGGCAAAAAACCGAACAATTTATATTTTGTCACTTGGCCCATTATATATTTAAACACTTCAGTTAAGTAGGAGAAATTTGGAGAAGATCGTACACAGCAATGTTACTTGGAAGGAAAAGAGTAAAAGAAAAGAAAGGATGCTGAAGTTTAAAAGAAAAGAAAGGATGCTGAAGTTGTAGTTACACACATTTTAGAAAACATTGGTCCCGCCCGCATACTGTAAACCATCTCCCGTTGACTCGTATCCCTATAACTTGGAAATATATTTTTTACTTATCACCGACGGTGATCTAATATTATGTAGTAGCCATGCAGATATCTTTTAATGTTCTCAAAAAATTTCCCGTACTCTCACACGTAATATGAAGTATAATTAATTCTGTAAATTAATATTTGACCAACTTAATTTACACATGCAAGTACAGTTGGTACCTTCAGAGTTTGTGAGAGGAAGGAATGCGATAAGGAAATCATTAAGCGTCGCCCATGCTCTAACGCTATTTCAAAACACACAATGTTACAAGGGTCACCCAAAAGTAATGCACAACATTTATTTTAAAATTACATTTTTATCCTACACCTTTGCTGTTTTCACAGAATGTAGATACAGACTTTGTGAACAAAATTTCACTTTTCCACATAATCCCCGTCCCTTTCAACTGTTTTACGCCTCCTTGAAACCAGGGCTTGTATATCTGCATGGTAAATCTGGACCAACACGTCTGAGCCAGTCTTTAGAAGAGTGCACGAGGGAGTTATCTTCAAACCTCGTACCGCGAAGGGATTCCTTCAATTAATCGCATGGCCAGATCAGGGTGTAAGGCGGTATTTCAGTATTGTCCATTCAAGTTTTCTGATGCGGTCTGTGGTCTTGTGACTGACATGTGGCAGTGCGTTGTCGTGCAATAGCAGAACATCCTTCTCCCGATGTGGTCGAACACGATTCAGTCGAGCTTAAAGTTTCTTGAGAGTTGCCAGGTACACGTCAGAATTAATGGGGGTTCCGTGTGGAATGTTGTCCACAAGCAAGAGTGCTTCTGACTCGAAAAACATAGTAGCCATAACTTTTTCTGCTGAAGGTGTAGTTTTGAATTTCTTTTTCTTTGGTGAATTTGCATGATGTCACTCCATTGTCTACCTCTTTGTCTCCGGGCCAAAATGGTGGAGCCATGTTTCATCTCCTGTCACAATTCTTGCAAGAAAGGCATCTCCACCATTTTTATACTGGTTCAAAAGTTCTATGCACACTATTTTTCAGGTTACTTTGTGCGCTTCTGTCAACATCCTCGGACCCCACCTGGCACAAACCTATTTTAACACCAACTATTTCGATATTCTGCACTCACTTACTGCTCCTATTCCAATTTGGAGTGATAATTCTTTCACTGTTACTCGTTTGAAGGAATGCTATCATGGCACATCTCATTGAAATGACTTAAATTAAATTTGAATACAAGCGGGAAGAATGTATCTATGACCTCCATAAATTGCTAAGGTGTAGAATAAAAAATTAAATTAAAAGAAATGTCGTGCATTACTTTTGGAGTAACCCTCATATTAACCGGTCAGAAAAATATTGATCACAATCTGTCGGTTATTGACAAGCTCGAGAACTTGGGTCGGGTTTTTATCTCTTCCAGCAGCTGTGACTGATACCTTATATCACATATATAACAGATTGTTTAGTCTTATAGACTTTGACGGCAACAACATTTTATCAATTTCATTATGTTGCCATGTAACTACTGTAAAAGAAGTCACTTTATAACTCTCATTTGAATTGCATGGAGCAATTGTACTTCCATCTAGCGATTGTTCTCAATCGACGGTGGCGATACTGGTGGTTGTTCTCTTCCACATATTACAGATTGTAGCATGGGGATAACCAATCTGTTATATACGTATGTGATCAGGGCTGATATGTAAACCTTTATCCCACTTCATCTCTCGCTAGCAAACATTCCTGCTCCTGATAGTATCCATTACGTCGTTCATTCATTCATTCATTCATTTATTTTATTCCATAGATCTTACATGAGCAATGAAGCTTTAAGATGTGGAACATGTCAACATTTTACAATATTACAATTACAATTTTTACAAATTTTTATAGTTTTACAATTTAGTAATTTTCTACAATTTTTACAATGTTGTACAATTTTTTTTTTTACATTTTGGCGAGATGTAGTGAGATGAAATGAGGTCCGAGGATTCGCCAAAATATTACCCGGCATTTGCCTTTTCGGTGGGGGAAACCTCGGAAAAACCCAACCAGGTAATCAAATCAAAGGGGGTAATCAATCAAAGGTGTTGATGCCAAGGACTCGCCATAGACCATCCGGCTTCAGTCCCACGGCTGTGGAAAACCTCGGAAGAAACCAAAGTCCAAAGGGGGATCCAACCCAAGCCCGAAAGCAGCTCCGGAACAGCAGCCCAGCGAGTCTGCCGACTGAGCTACATCGATGGCTCTACTAAAAGTATACAATACATAGCCAATCAGATTATTAAATTTACAAACGCAAACGATCATTCATAAGTTGAGCTATATTATAATACAAAACAATTTAATTAAATTTAAGGTATAAACAATTCAACCAGTTGTGATATACAGAAATTGATAATACATATCATGCAAACTACTTCAAATTACAAACACAAACAATTTATCAGTAGAGCTATATAGATTACTATTCAATTTAAAGCATATACAATTCATCGGCCAAAACTATACAAATATATACAATACAAAGTAGCATACTTTCATTAAGCTATAAAAATTTGTGCAATTAATATCAAGTAGATTAATTCAATTTATAATCATAAACAATTCATCAGTTGAGCTATACATATAACCATTCAATTTACAGTAGGTCTATATACAATTCATCAGTAGAGCTATACAGAGTAGTAATCATTTTAAGAACATATACAATTCATCAGCCAAACTATACAAACATATACAATCAAATTAGTTCAATTTACAAACTTATTTTCGTTAAGCTATACAATTCATATGAAGTAGATTAATTCAATTTATAAGCTTAAACAATTCATAAGTTGACGTATACAGTACATACAATTCATCAGTTATGCTAAAAAAAAAATACAATACATAGTAAACAGATTAAGTCAATATAAAAACATATTTTAGTTGAGCTATATAAAATTGTACATGTCATTTAAGTAGAATAATTCAATTCATAAGCATAAACAATTCATCAATTGTGTAGAAAGTATGAGTATGTAGAAATTTGGTTAATTCTTTTCTGAACCTTTTCTCGTTGTTCTTCAAATCTTTAAGATTATTAGGCAGTGTATTGAAGACTGTTATACATGAATAGCGAACTCCTTTTTTAAAACAGCTTAGACTAACAGAGGGTAGATGAAGATCTGATTTATGTCTTGTATTAAAATGATGAATGTCTTGATTAGTACTGAATTTATCTTGGTTCTTAATATACATCATCATTAGGGAAAGAATGTATTCACAAGGTAAAGTCAAGATTTCTAAGTTTCGGAAAATATTTTTACATGAGGTCCTTTTATGCACACCGGCCATTATTCTTATAGCTTTCTTTTGTAAAACAAAAACGTGTTTAGCTTCAGACGAGTTACCCCAGAATATTAATCCATATTTCATTACAGAGTGAAAATATGCAAAGTATGACATTTTAAGTAAGTTTATATCACCAATAGTAGATAAGGATCTTAATGCATAACAGGCAGAGCTCAATTTACGAGTAATACATTCTATATGCGTTTTCCAGTTCAAGTGATTATCCAATTCTAAACCAAGAAACTTTGTGCTTATAGATTCTTTGAGATGAGTTCCATTTAATCGAATACTGTAGGAAACCTGAGCACTATTGTGTGTACTAAATTTGACTGCACTGGTTTTATCAACATTAAGTGCTAGTTTATTTGCATGGAACCATTCATTCATTAGATTCAGCACTGTATTAGAAGTGTTTATAAAATGATCGTATTGTTTGCTTGAAATAATTACACTTGTATCATCTACAAATAAAATTACTTTAGATAAATTGTTTATGGTCAAGGCTAAATCATTAATATAAACTAGAAACAACAATGGACCTAAAATTGACCCCTGCGGAACACCATGTTTAATATTTCTAAATTCTGAATAAGTAACTTTATGACTATTTGGTACATTTATTTCTACTTTTTGTTTTCTATTTGATAAGTACGATGTAAACCAACCCAACATCTCATCTTTAATACCATAAAACTTCAATTTTTTTACTAATATACTATGGTCTACACAATCAAATGCTTTAGCCAAGTCACAAAAAATCCCACCTACATGTAGTTTCGAATTTAATGAATTTAGTATTTCATCCACCAAACTAAAAGCAGCATTCTCTGTCGATTTTTGTTTTCTAAATCCAAACTGTTCTAAAACTAATATATTGTTGGACTCCAGGTAATGATATAATCTATTATACATAACTTTCTCAAACACTTTTGAAAATGTTGTTAATAATGATATGGGTCTGTAATTAGCAATAGTACATTTATCTCCCTTTTTGTATATTGGTTTTACTATTGAATATTTGAGTCTTTCTGGAAAAATACCACATTGCATTGACAAATTGCATAGATAGCTTAACGGATGGGATAATATTTCAGAACAAGCTTTCAGAACTTTACTTGGAATTTCATCATATCCAGAGGAATATTTTGTTTTTAGTTGTTTTATCACATGCATGATTTCTGCTGCGGTAGTGGGAATAAATTTGAGACCTAAAAACTCAGTGTTAAATGCATCAGTTAGGTAACCAAGTGCAGCATCTTCTGGACAATCTTGAATGTTTAAGTTCTGAATAATATTTATATAGAAGTCATTAAAATGATTTGCAATTGCTTTTGGGTTATCTATTTTACTATCATTGATTTTAATGCAAGTAATATTTTCACTCTTTGAATATCGATTAGTTTCATTTTTAATAATATCCCAAATAGTTTTAATCTTATTATCTGAATTTTGTATTTTTTCATTCAGATACATTTTCTTTGCATCTTTTATAACTTTTGTCAAAGTTTTACAGTAATTCTTGTAGTAATTAAGAACATGAGGATCATCACTATTCCTACTCATTAAATATAGATTCCTTTTTCTAGCACATGATATTTTAATTCCTTGAGTTATCCACATGTTTCATTAATACTCACTTTATATGCGGTAGGCCTATATTTTATAGTTATAATTTTATTTGGAGTTGAAAATTATAATGATACACCAGACCGAATGCTCTTTGAAAAACACCAAAAGCTTGAGGTGGTATGAGATTTATTGGAGTTGTCAATTCAGCTTCTTTCTTCATGAAATTATACACATTTACTATAAAATTTACTTAGTCTTACGTTAAAATGTGTAAAATTGTTAAAAAAAGGCATATATCTTCTACAGACGGCCCGTTTCAACGCCATGTCACGTCATCTTCAGTGTCTCTTGAACCACTGATGATCTTGACTCTATGATGTGCATTTGTCTATGGTAGGGGTGGGGGTTTCATAACCCACAAACAGCCAGCCCCCACCATAGGAACAACACACCCCACCCCTACCATCGACAAATGCACATCATAGAGTCAAGATCACCAGTGGTTCAAGAGACACTGAAGATGACGTGACATAGCGTTGAAACGGGCCGTCTGTCGAAGATATATGCCTTTTTTTTTAACAGTTTTACACTTTTTTAACGTAAGAATAAGTAAATTTTATGCTTTTAACAAAGTGTTAACGAGAACTTTAATCAATGATGACACATTCACTATCCCCTCCCGTGTTTCAATACGGAATGCTTTCCCTTTAAACTTGTTTAGAACAAACGCCATTCAAAACACAGTACCACTATGGTTTCGAGTTCGGTATTTCCCACGATACATTCACCAAGAAAACCACTGCACTCGTCGAGCTTGCAGCATAACTAACCCATACACCTCTATTATCCTTATCAATGTTACATGAACTTACTCAGGGACCAATGCGCAACTTGTTGACATAGACCAAGCTGAACCATACAGCTGTATTTACAACCTTAAACAAAAAGGACCGGCTGCCATACGCAAAGTCCTGTTCGGAAGAGTTCGTTTGATTCTGTGAGAGCTCAGGTTTACATGTGAACGAATTTATTATCAAAGACTTCGCTCTGTTTTTCTTTGTTTTGTTTACTTCGTGATTTCTCTGTTTGTTTATAGATCAAGTGTTATAACTACTTTATAACAAAGATACATTCAGGGGGTAAATTAGGTACAAAATAAACGTTTTTTCCTTAGTCGTGTGGCTCAGGCGCTGCCAGAAGTGGACTTAATAAATTCACGCTGATTTTTCTATTGAAGGTTGTACATGATTGAATAGCGCGGTGAGTGAGGTGCACGACAACTGTTCGTTTGACTGAGTCATATGTCACGTACCTGTGATCGGAGCAATACTGTTGAAGAAGATAATGGAATGAAGAGATTTTGACGGAATTATGTATTTGTCAAATATTGGAGAAAACTGAAGAACTGTAAGAGAAACTCTAAACTGCGACTTTGTTCCACCGAAAGTGTGACTATTTTCAATTCAAAATCCCAGATCTGATCAGGACTTGAACACGGACCACCTGCGTGGCGGACTGAGACCTAGAAAACATAGCCACCAAAGAGTTATTTCGCCTGGTTATATCAGAGTGTATATACGTATTGCAACGTGAAACGTTTTGCTCAAGAAAGGTGAATGATACTAGAAGATGTATTACAAATACGATTACCTACTTTACAGTCAGTTACAATGTTAGCGTATGAACTTACGCAGGAGACGAATGCGGCAAATTGAGACATGAATATTATATAACATGTTGCACCGATCTTTGAGGGATGATAGTCTCGCATGTTTTTGTCAATCAACCCATTTTCTCCGGCGCGTCGCGCGTCGTTTAGAAGGTGTGTATCCCTGTTTAAAACACATAGCTACGTATATTGGTTTGAGTGGCAATGTTTACAATGTTAAACGATTCACGCCACCTTTTCCTCGCTCTTACTCGTACGTCTGTGTACACTAAGCTGACAAGAAAAATTTTGAAACTGGCAGCTCTGTAATTTGTTTGATATAATCGCACCAACCCCCATCCCTCAACGTGTCTACGTGGCTTCTGTGTCTTTTTGCCGACGTCATAGGCTGTGTTTGAATACGTACAATGGATTATCTGAGCAGTCTTTCAGAGCACAATGCCATTGCTCATGGAGAATGTACCTGCCACAATACGAAGGTACATGTGGTCCCAATATGATGGAGATTTACCGCAGTTCACTCTTGCCGTGCGACAACATTTCAACAACACCTATTAGGAGCGGTGGATAGGGAGAGGGGTACCTGTTACCTGGCCAGCGCGATCGCCCGACTTAACACACCTGATATTTTCTTTGGGGAATGTGAAGAGTGTGACACCAGAGAGGGATTGATTGTGTGGTTACACGCTACATTTGGCTAACTTTGCCAGAGACCTCGCATGTTGATACAGTTCGAAGGTCAATGTTACTACGGTGCCATGACTGCAATGCCATTCATGGTGGCTACTTGAAAATCTGCTGCAAATGGTATGTACAAATGCAAATTGTACATTAGAATCTGTTATAACTGTATGAAAGTAAATTAAGTAGTCATTGTGCCTTAATCTAAGGCGCAGCTCCTAAACGACGCGTCGAAAAAAATGGATTATCATCATTTGGAGTTTGGGACAAAAAGCCTGAATCACCCTATATAGCATTCTGTACGTCTCGCATTTAAATTCGTCTGAAATTTCAGTGGAACTTAACCTTCATTCATATTTCTCATTTAATTGAAACAGATAAGAAAAATCATTACTTTATATTTCACTATATACTATTTAATAGGCTATCGGCAAAGCTCGTCGGATAAGGCACTTGCCTGCAGATTCGGAGTTGCGTTGGACTGGTTCGTTTTTTCTGAGGATTTCCCAACAGTAATGTGAATCTCAGGTAGTCTATGGCGAATCCTCGCCCTCATATCGTCAAATTCCATTTCACTATCACCAATTCCATCGATGTTAAATAATCTAATAGTTGATACAGCGTCGTTAAATAACCAACTAAAAAACTTATATATTATTATTGTTATTATTATTATTATTATTACTATTATTATTATTATTATTATTATTATTATTATTATTATTATTATTATTATTATTTCATATTTTACTAGAACTCTCTTTTCACATGCAATAATTTCGGAGTATTTCGCTATACAATATTGTCTAATTTGTACGGATTTTACTGCATCTCTTTTCGCACATGCATAATTACGCAGCATTGTATTGAACATTATAGTACACTGGCCTAAGTGTAACTTCTTTACTTTTATTTATAACTTCTATGAATATATGGTGAAGGTAACAGTCATTGTCACCATTAGTCCACAAATATACCCGCATTATCGAATTCTAAATTTCATTCCTCTCTAATGATTGTAAAAATCACTAGGTTCATCGGGTAACCGCTTATACTGTCAATTATGAGAATAATTTTATAATTACACATTTTTATCCATCGCAATAATAATGTCACGTATTGAGAACTAGTGGAAATATTTCAAAGTTTGTCCATTTGTTATATCATTGGTACAAACTTATCCCGTGGTTATAAAGTTTACTTACAACAAACGTGCTCACGACGGACGTTTTGCACTCTGGGCGCCCAGTACACTAGGTGGGCGTGCGCTGAAAACCTGTTGTACAGGTAAACAGATAGTGTCGCGCGCTCAAACCTGACGTAACCAAGCAGTAACATCGCTGGCGGTTTGTAAAATGAAAAGGTCTAGTGATACGGCACCGGCATTCATTCATTCATTCATTCATTCATTCATTCATTCATTTACTTATTTATTACTCAGTTACTTATTCAGTTACAGGAATTTTTTATATGTTATATTTCTTTCTTTCTTTTTTCTTTCTTTCTTTCTTTCTTTCTTTCTTTCTTTCTTTCTTCCTCCCTTCCTTCTTTCTATCCTTTCTTTCGTCTTTATTTATTTCTTTATTTGTTTATTTCTTCCTTTCGTTCTCTTTTTATTTATTTATTATTAATTTAATCTGGTAGAAATAAAATCATCAGGCCTTCTCGTCCCCTCTACCAGGGCATTACAACTGTAATATCAAGAATGTAATTAAAATTAAAATTAAAATTAAATTAACAGTTATAATGAAATCAAAGTACTAAAACATTATCTGATTAATGAATACTGGACAAATTACTGTAGAATTTAAGAACAAAGAAAGTATTAGTTACTGAAGTAAAAATTAAACGTAGAATAATTATCTACGTATAAATTACTGGAAATTGAAGTATGTTATACTACAATAAAGGAACAGAACAAGTACCGACAATACATTTGAAATGAGAGGAACTATTTCTTTCTATTCAAACGGCGAACGTGCCAAATGCTTAGTATGTGGACGCTCTGTTATAGTAACAAGAATAAGTGTCTAACGTTGAGCCACATTACAACACCAGGCATGCTTAAACATATAATAATACTGTTGGAGATGAGAGCATGCAACTAATAGAAAATTTAAAGCAATCACTCGTCAAGAAGGTAAGTTGTATTACAAAAGTGAATTGTTGTTTCAAACATGTTCCTGCTTGCAAAACACAAAAACAAAACATATAAGAAACTGCATAAAGAAAAATCATAGTAGCATTTTGTTGTGCACATAATGTGAATATAATAGTAAAAACAACTATCTACTTTGAAAAGACAAATTGAAATGAAGTAATTAAGTTAAATATTACTGTTAAAAACATAAAGGAAAATGCATAAAACAGAAGATTTTGCTCTTTAGATAATATAATTATTTGAAAGGCATGTTGGTCCGACAAGTTAACAAATTTAAAGAAACAAATATCAAGAGTCCTTCAATAACTGTCTATTAAAAATTACAAAATATTACATAGGTTGCAGGAACATATTCTGACTAGCGCTTTCGCTATAATAATAGCATCTTCAGGTCAGACTTTTGCGATGTTATGCTTTTCATATAAAGACATGGATAGACTAATAACGTCGAAAAGTGTTAAAGTACATGACGAGCTTCAAAATATGTCCGACGCTTTACAGATTTTAAAACCCATCAGTAATGGAACTTTTAATTTAGTTGCTGAAGAATTTTACATAGCTAAATCACTTAATAATACAGTTCCACTAATTAATGAACAATTACCTAGTTCCGGTAACCCCTTATTTAAATTAGCCAATAGAAACTCTTCTCACTGCGGCACGTACCCCCCTCCACTTACGTCATGACGTGTCTCTCATACTGTGTCATTGCACCAGTCACCACCACGCCACAGACCAGACAACATCATTTTCTTTTATTACGCCAAGACCAAAGACCTTGTAAGTATTTTATCGTCAATTCACTTCTTTTTCTGGTCCTACACTGATCCCTTACTAAATACTTATTATTGATTTTTGCAGATTTTACAATGTGCTGCTACGTCGTGGTGACTGATCCAAAGCAATATTTTAATTTATTCTTTTTATTGTCTGTGTCGCTATTTTAAGCTGCATATTTTTTACCAAATTGTGATCTATCACCTGCACACATGTCAAATATTTTTGTTTTTATTTTTTGAGACCTCATGAAGGTTTTACTACCATATATATATATATATATATATATATATATATATATATATATATATATATTTCAGACTGTTCATAAGTCTTTTTATTTCTCTTATCATTGTATTTTCATATTTTTATATTTTTACGTCATGTACTTTAACACTTTTCGACGTTACTAGTCTATCCATGTCTTTATATGAAAAGCATAACATCGCAAAAGTCTGACCTGAAGATGCTATTATTATAGCGAAAGCGCTACTCAGAATATGTTCCTGCAACCTATGTAATATTTTGTAATTTTTAATAGACAGTTATTGAAGGACTCTTGATATTTGTTTCTTTAATATAATTATGTTATAAACACAACTCTCTCATTTTAAAAGACGTAATATTGAAATAAAGTGACAAAATATTCTTGTCAATGCCACTAGGACAGTGAATGAGTACTTTAAGACTGGCGGCACCCTTGGTGCTATTCGAAAGGAGTAAGCTACGTACCGGCACCGGATTTTTCCTCCTCCCTTCCTCACCTTCACCATCATCCTCACCTATTCCCTACACACATTTACACGAACACTTACACATACACTCACCCTAGTACACGACATAACTCTTCACAGATTCACATCATGTACAGCGTTGCGCGCCCAAGTGGTGTACAAATTTAAAATAGATCACAGTCCTGCCATGTATGCACAGCATGCGGAACCCGAATCACGCAAGTGAAGTGAGTAGGCATTAGATACAGACATATGTGCGAATTTTACTGAAACTTCATTGTCATATGCATTAATTATGTAGTATTCCTCTAAAATGTATGCGCTTAACATGTGCGTATTTTATTAATGCTCTTTTGCCACATGAAATATTGCAGTAACACTACATACGATATTTTTCTTCTTCGACAGGTCATTACTGGGAGGCACTTTACTACTACCAGAAAGCGTTAAAAGTAATTCCAACACACACAGAATCCCTTCTAGGAACTGCGAAAGTTCTCCGAGCAAAGGGACAGTATCCAAGAATTCACCAATTAATATCCAGGTAAGATTCATCAATGAATTTATTCCCAAGATTTTCGTAATCAGGAAGGTTTATAAATGAAAAGCTTGTATCTTCAGAATTTATATTTACAATTGAAGAGTCCACTGCAAGAATGATGGATGTCATTTGGAATACATTTTGCAGGAGAAGCAATTGAAAGTTTGAAATGCTTAGCGCTCAAAGCTTAACTGTGATTTTCCGATCATTACTGGACAATGACTATCAGTGTTAATGCCATATAATTCTGTATGTACATTCTATATGTCTTAAGCTATGCATTGACAGTCTTGGTTCATTTTCGACAAGAAAGTGACATCCATCATTCTTGCAGTGGACTCTTCAATATTGTCATAAGAACTTCAGTAAAATTTTAATAATACACGCACAACTTTAAATTTGAAACTTCTATATGTTAGATGAAAATAATGTTTAGTTTATTTCGATCATGTCAGACAATAATAGTTATTAATTTCTTCCAACAAATTAAAAAGAATTTGTGCATTTCACAAGACAGTTGACATGTTTATGGTTGCCGTGTGGCGTCCGTTGCCCTTGGTTCTAGCTGCATGATTCAAGCGATAAAATACTAAAGTTTTTCGTAGACAATTTTTCAAAGAACAACGTCTAATGCGCACCGAATTAATAAGCTAGTGTAAAAATTCAAAATGTAGATATTGTTGAATAAAGGCGTCGGAAAATTAATTATCATTGTTCAGGAAAACTGTGAACGTCTGGATTGATCTAATAAATAACGAGGAAATGCACATAAAACTAACTTTTTATCTTTTAGCTCAGAGTTTAAGCAAGTATATTAAAATTTATACGTTACTAAGTGGCAGAAACATAAAGTTTAAGACATAAAGATCCCGTTATCGACACCCCTTTATTGCACTTCATATCTTCAGTGCTGTGCTGTGTTCCAAGAAAAGAAACAAATACAGTATATATGTTTTTGGCTGATCGTGTTTCTTAACAACCTTACCGATGTTGTTGTTAGGCCTTGCAAGTTAAAGTTAAAACACATGTGCGGTAAGTAAATAAAACAAATCAACTTTTATTTATTTACTTTAAAGTAACGAACTATCAGTGTCGCGCACCACTATGTGATATGAGGAAATAATTAAATGTCTCATTATAGCTTTAATAATAATAATAATAACAACAATAATAATAATAATAATAATAATAATAATAATAATAATAATCCGTGGCGTTACAGCCCGTGAAGGGCCCAGACCGACCAGCCGGCTGCTGGCCTCATGCCCACATGCCGAAGTAGAGGTGGACGTTCATCCAACCAGAGTGGAGGTATTGTGTGGTTAGCACGATAATCCTCCCCAGCTGTTATAGCTGGCTTTCGCAGCCGGATTTCGCTACCTATCGTAGCTCCCCAAGCGCATCCTCGTGCTGGGTGGGCACCGGTCCCATACACTGGCCGAAATATCATGAGAAAATTTCTTAACTCAGGAGAACTCGAATCAGCGCGCATTCCGTAACACGAGTCCTAGACAGGATGCGTTATACCACGACGCCACGGCGCGGGACATTATTATACCTGTACTATTTCTAAATTAATTTATTGGAGCGCAGATTTGTAATAAAGTAGGAATTCATGTAGATAAAACGTAAGCGTGAAAACCATTTCTGACGAATTTCTGTTGTTGCACTGAGCGCCACTCTTGAGATCGTGGCTGAACGCGAAAACATCCACGGAGTAAAATACGTATTTAAGCATTAAACTATACCGGTATGCAATTTATTACTACTGATGTACAGTATATTAATGTGTCACCTACCTACTTCTTTGAAAACAAAACAAAACTTTCTATAATTTATTTTATTACAATATTTTCACAATCGCCGCTGAATAATAAAAAATGAATACCACCTATCGACAAATAGGAATAATAAATGACACCTATCGATAAATAACAAACGGCGATCACACATATAAATCTTACTTACTTACTTACTTACTTATTTACTTACTTGCTTACTGGTTTTTAAGGAACCCGGAGATTAATTGCCGCCCTCACATAAGCCCGCCATTGGTTCCTATCCTGAGCAAGATTAATCCATTCTCTACCATCATATCCCACCTCTCTCAAATCTATTTTAATATTATTCTCCCACCTACGTCTCGGTATCCCTAAAGGTCTTTTTTCCCTCCGGCCTCCCAACTAACACTCTATATGCATTTCTGAATTCGCCCATACGTGCTATATGCCATCCCCATCTCAAACGTCTGGATTTAATGTTCCTAATTATGTCAGGTGAAGGATACAATGCGTGCAGTTCTGCGTTGTGTAACTTCATTCTCCTGTAACTTCATCCCTCTTAGCCCCAAATATTTTCCTAAGCACCTTATTCTGAAACACACTTAACCTGTGTTCCTCTCTCAAAGTGAGAGTCCAAGTTTCACAACCATAAAGAACAACCGGTAATATAAATGTTTTATAAATTCTAAGTTTCAAATTTTTTGACAGCAGACTGGATGATAAAAGTTTCTCCCATATTTATTCTGTGTTTAATTTCCTCCCGAGTATCATTTATATTTGTTACTGTTGCTCCCAGATATTTGAACTTCTCCACCTCTTCAAAAGATAATTTTCCAATTTTTATATTTCCATTTCGTACAATATTCTCGTCACGAGACATAATCATATACTTTGTCTTTTCGGGATTTACTTACAAACCTATCTCTTTACTTGCTTCCAGTAAAATCCCCGTGTTTTCCCTAATCGTTTGTGGATTTTCTCCTAACATATTCACGTCATCCGCATAGACAAGCAGCTGATGTAACCCGTTCAATTCCAAACCTTCTCCGTTATCCTGGACTTTCCTAATGGCATACTCTAGAGCAAAGTTAAAACATGTAAATCTTAGCGTGCAAAAGCAAACTATTTATTTAAATTAAAACAATTAATAATAATGTACTTATTTATTTAAATCGGCCAAAACATAACATGCAATACATGTGTTAAGTGCCAAACAGAGTCTCGTAAATAGAGAAGACTCGACTTCGTCTCGTATTCTCTAGCTTTTCCTCTATTCTGTTATAATGCACTTACCACGCTTGTATCGCAATATATTATAGTGGGTCGCTAAATTTAGGCAGTTGCTTAGTGACATTTAACGGCCTATTAACTCTGTGTGTTTGGTCAAAACATCTTAAGTTCAAAAATGACCTTCTTTTAGCTGAAGGCGCAGCCACATATAAAAAGCCGTTCTTTTTCGTTTGGTATAGCTGTAATATCTTCATTTAACCTTATGTTATTTTCATTCACATTTGTATGAAAACTAAAATTATGAGTTGTATAGGAAAAGTAAAAACAAAAAAAAAAAAAACAAAAACAAATGTTCGTATCTCAAAACATATTTTTTGAAGTTATCATGTTTGACCAAACACCACAGAATTAAATTCTATTAGTCATTTAATTCTGTGTGCCTAACAATGTAACGTAGCCGGCTATAGCCACACAATTTTAGTATTTAGTATTTATTTATTTATTTATTTATTTATTTATTTATTTATTTATTTATTTATTTATTTATTTATTTATTTATTTAACCTGGCAGAGATAAGGCCGTCAGGCCTTCTCTGTCTCTCTACCAGGAGATTACAACTACAATATTAAGAATAAAATATTAGAATTAATATTAAATTTACAATTAAAATTACAATAAGAGTCAAACTACGAAAAGATTATCTGATTAATGAAAACTAAACAATTTATTATAGAAGTTAAGACAAACTACATTTTTTTTGTAATTACTGAATTACAAATTAAATCTAGAATAGCAAAATTCTACAATTATGAAATTACCGGATATTGAAATATTTTGTGATATATTAAGAGAACTATTTACGAGAAATCATGTCTGAACAAGTCTCAATTAGTGACCAAATGCCTAATAAGTTTGAGTTTGAATTCAATTTTATTTCGATAGTCCCTGATGCTAGCAGGTAGCGAATTCCAGAGTCTCGGGAGGGCTATTGTGAAAGAGAATGAATATGAGGAGTTGCGATGGGATTGTTTCATGGCGAGAATATGTGTGCATATTATGGTGGGAAGAAAGGTAAGTGAAGCGAGGCGACAGGTACGAAGGAATAGAAGAGTTCAAGATTTCGAAGAGAAGGAGAAGTGAATGTAAATTTCTTTTCTGGTCTAGTTTAAGCCAACCTATTACCTCCTGGGATGGGGTAATATGATATTTGCGAACTTTGCAAACGTACACACAAATTATGAGCATGTTTAAATTTCGTTTTGTTGTCGCTGGAAAGGTCAGGCAGTAAAATGTTAGCATAGTCAAAATAAGGAAGTACAAGCGTCTGCACAAGGGACATTTTTTAAACAAGAGGGAAGACGAACATTTATTCTTTTTAGCACCTGGATAATAGAATATACTTTTCTGCAGGTTTTTGTGATTTGCATGTCCCAGTAGAGATTATTATCCATGTGAATGCCAAGATTTTTTACTGAAGAACTGAAAGGGATATGCTGTACTTACTTTAACGGGGGAAATGTCGAGGTGTCTGACAGCGTCGGTTCCCCGTTTGTGTCCTATTATAATTGCCTGTGTCTTTCCAGGATGATTTTTAAGATGGAGTTTCTTTGTCCATGTCACAATCGAGTCAATGTCTTCGTCCAGTTTATGTATAGCGTTGTTTACTCGGTCTAAGTGGGAAGAGATGTAGCATTGAAGATCGTCAGCGTACAAGTGATAGTTACAATGCCTTACAAATGATGTATTGTCATGGGCATATGTTGTGAACAACAACGGTTCGAGTATCAACCCCTGTGGTATACCTGATGTTATATTAAGCCAGGAGAAACTTCGATTCCCGGATACAACACATTGTTGTCTTTCCGGTGAGTAGGATGCAAACTAACTCACCGTAGCCTCTGACAAATACAAATTTCTCAATTTATGGGTGAGCAGGTCAAAATTTACAGAGTTGAAAGCTTTGCTAAGGTCAAGAAGTGTATTGTTACTTTATTAGAGTCAATAGCTTTACGAATGTCTTCGGTCACTTTAAGTACATCAGTGCTTGTGTTGTGTCCAGTTCTGAAACCTGATTGATATTTATCGAATAATTTATGTTCGCTGATGTAGTCAGGAAGTTGTTGGCGTACTATTCTTTTCAGTGCTTTTGCTATTGCTGGCAAGATGTTTATTGGTGTATAGTTGTTCGTGTCGTTGTGAACTTTGACTTTTGCAAGAGGAAGAACGAAAGCTTACCTCCATATTTTAGGGGCAGTAGCATCGCTATGAGTACGAATTGAATGCAAAATGTGCATAACGTATTCTCTGACAGCATAAACCAACATAACAAATTATAAGGGATACGACCGATAAAGAAATTTTCATTTTTTCTTTCTTTAATTTTTTTTCGGTTGTTTGATATGGAAAGCTTTTACCTCACTATGATACTCCATTTTGTGAATCCTAATAGGAGAAGGAAAATCCGAAGTCCTCTAGTAGAAGTGTGTGTAATATAGCTCGCCATGACTCCCTAATTGGTCACCCCAAAAGGAAGCAAAAACTCCTAAGTTCTGTGATCCACGTACTGTACAATATCATTATCTTGGGCGTTTTGGGGCACATAATACTACAATGAAAAAAATTCAAATACCTGGGAGCAACAGTAACAAATATAAATGGGAGTCGGGAGGAAATTAAACACAGAATAAATATGGGAAATGCGTGTTATTATTCGGTTGAGTAGTTTTTATCATCCAGTCTGCTGTCAAAAAATCTGAAAGTTAGAATTTATAAAACAGTTATATTACCATTTGTACTTTATGGTTGTGAAACTTGGACTCTCACTTTGAGAGAGGAAAATATGTTAAGGGTGTTTGAGAATAAGGTGTTTAGGAAAATATTTGGGGCTAAGAGGGATGAAGCTACAGGAGAATGGAGAAAGTTACAGAACACAGAACTGCACGCATTGTATTCTTCACCTGACATAATTAGAAATATTAAATCCAGACGTTTGAGATGGGGAGGGCATGTAGCACGTATTGGCGAATCCAGAAATGCATATAGAGTGTTAGTTGGGAGACCGGAGGGAAAAAGAGCTTTGGGGAGGCCGAGACGTAGATGGGAGGATAATATTAAAATGGATTTGAGTTAGGTGGGATATGATGATAGAGACTGGATTGGTCTTGCTCAGGATAGGGACCAATGGTGGGCTTATGTGAGGGCGGCATTCCTAGTGATGCGGCTGAGAAAGCCTGATGGCCATAACTTGACTTGAATGAATGAATGAATGAATGAATGAATGAATTGTTTCATCTGGTACCGTAGTTTCCCCTAACTATGGTCCACATTTGTCACATTTTTCTTTGTATATTCAGTACTATTCATCCAGATTACGTGAAATTTTGGCTTCGGACTCTTGTAAGTTTATATTAAATAAATATTGACATATGTGTTTGAAATTATTTAATTACAAGTGTTGAAAAAATAATAAGCATTGGTACATAGTTGTATTCTGAGTTGCCCAACTATGGTCCACTCATATATTCATGCTTGAAAGCATGAATGGACTATAGCTGGAGCTGTAATTATTAGTAAATCAATACATTGAGTTTCTAATTTAAGGGTAGAAACATAATCTAGGACAGAAATATTAAAAGTAAATGAAAAGTACATGGAATCTTTTTATTAGTACACATTACATAAACACTCAATAAACAAGTGAAATCTGAAAGTCCTTTTTCTGCAATAATGAACAACTACACTCACCGGCAAAAAACCGGGCCACCTACAGTTTCTCAATTTTTTGTGAGGCGAGAATCAGAAAATCTTTTATGAAATGAAGAAAACATTGTTTCCAGAAAAAAAAAACTTACAAATTATATCAATTTTCTTCCAAATGTCCAACTGATTTTGTGGCCACCCAGATGTTGGTAATAGCAGGTATTGCCTCCCCGTGACTGTATGACTGTTACCATTCGCCGAGTCAACCCTTCGATCAGATTCTGGATGTCAGTCTGGTCGATTCCATTCCATTCTTTACTTAGAACATTTCGGAGCTGCTGTAAATTGCTGTGAGGTGTTAGACGACTTCTAACTCGCTTCCCTAGCATTCCCACATATGTTCAATAGGCCATGTCATCTTATTCAATCCAACGTCGTGAAGGAACTCATCCACGTTTCTTGTAGCATGAGGGCAAGCATTGTCATGCATTAACAGGAACTTTCCACCAATAAGTGGGGCATATGATACCACATGTTAAATTAGACCTTCTTCGATGTATCTTGGAGCAGCCAAAGCGCCTCCATTAATGAAAACAAGTTCTGTGTAAGCTTCATACGAAATGCCACCCCATACCATTACTGATCCACCTTGGAAACTGACACGTGAACTGAAGTTACATGAAGAAAAACGTTCTCCTTCTCTTCTCCACACTCTTTCACGTCCATCTGTAAACTAAATATCGATTCATCTGTGAAGAGCACTCGTCGCCACCCCCTCCCCCAGGTTCCAATTAGCATGATTGTGAGCAAAATGTAATCGTTCAACATGATGTTTCTGGAGCAATTCTGGGCCTTTAGCTGGTCTTCTGGAATCAGCCCACATTCATCCACACGTCCTCTTACAGTTCTCTCACTCAGATTAACTTGTCTTATTTTCTGGAAGGCTCTTCTGGTCTCAATGTCTGTGGAATGGCGATTTCTTAATGTATTTAGGGCAATAAAATGGTCGTCACGAGCCGAAGTTACTCGTTTTCTCCCTGAACCGGGTTTCCTGGAATAATCTCCTGTCTCTCTAAAGCGATGGTACACTCGTTGTACGGTCGGTCGAGGAATCCCAAGAACTGCAGCCACATAACGATGACTATTCCCACCTTCTATCAATGCAACCACTTTTGCTGAATCGGTAGGACTTAGTGACATTAATATAAAATGAAGTACTCCAATACTGCCTCAAAAGAGCTTATCAGTCTGTAGACATCTTCAGCTTAGGTCGAAATGAGTCCGAGAAGTTTACAGACAATATTACAAGAAGAACGAACCTTCTTTTCAGATCATTGTTGGCTATTACGTATTCAGTATCACATTGTTACGTATATCAAAATAAATAAATAACTAAATGAACCTCAGCACACCTATTAAAAAATCCTACATTTTTTTTTAATTTTAAGAAAATGTAATTGGCCCGGTTTTTCGCAAGTGAGTGTATATTAAAAAACAAAATTACGGTATCAAAATAAACACATTCCTAGCAACATATTATGCAAATATATTCACTTATAATGTTTATTTATCGTATTGAGAACTACATTCATTAGGCTTATTTCGATCCTTTGAATCTCCATTTCTCTTTTAAATCTGAAATTGAAATTAGATCTCTATTTATCGAGACGCATTTGGGGTCTTCAATTTGTTTTATTATGTTTTCCTTTGTATAGAATAAAATGTCTTCCATTTCTCGCCACCTCAGTAATTGCCGCTTCTTACTATACATGAAACAACATCTCCAGTGTTCTTCACTTCCAAAACTTTCCCTAGCCACAATTCCTCCTCATAAGTAACTGCCATATAACTATGTGCCTTTAGCATTAATTTAACAGATTTCATCTTCTTTTCCATATCTGACTCACTGTCTATAAATATGGAGAGAACAGCGGAAACATCATAATCTGTATCCAATTCTATTTCGTCGCTCTCATAGTCACTTACATGGACGGATGTTTTCCTTCAACACTGAAGTTTTCGTTCTACCGGATCATCATTCGTGCTAGTACCATTGATTCTGGAACAGCCTGTTTCTTTGTTTACTTGACTATATTGTTAAATGGTGTTTTAGAATATACTGCTTTACCGTATTTGCAGAAGTAAAAAATCACATTGATCATATTTTATTGAAACAAATATTTCAAAATGAAATACAACTATGGTCGACGAAAAATTGTGGTACATAGTTGAGGACTGACTTCTAGCCTTGAGGTTAAACATTTTTCACGCAGAGTCCTTAACCTCTGCCAGTCTAATTATTACGTGAAAGTAAACACTATATAGCCAGATTTAATTGTACAAAGAATCATATATCTATAACGTACCAGTTCAACAGAGGAGAGCTTAATAAAACAGACAATCACAAACTGAATGATTTCGTGTCTTCACACATTCAATAGAACGATGCACACTGAACTTGTTAAGCATCCGTATCATTGCCACGTGTAATGGTAGATAGAAGCATCTATGGGGAAAATAATTCCATCACAGTGGCGCCTTAAATGGCAAACACCGAACTCTTGGGGGACTAAGTAGTACATAATGCGTTTTGGACCATAGTTGGGTGCCTGGACCATAGTTATGGGAAATTACAGTACTGTATGTCATTATGACTCAGATACCTATTTTAATTGTTTTATTGATGACTGTAGATCATAACTGACCGAGTATATGTCTCGCACTCAGAGGGGCGGAGTTCGGGGTTTGAGTTGGCCCAGAATCCAGAACCCATGCTAAAGCTGTTGCTTTGATAAATAATTATTCGATATGAAGTGTTGTGCACTATAAGCAAACATATAATCTTCACAGTGATCACTTCGTGTCTCTAGGTTATTTCCATTGATTTGAGTACTTTTTCCTCTCGTCTGTGGTGTGGGAGGATATCGAAGTTTCATCTTATTTGATGACGTGGGTTGGACAATAAGTTCTATATAATTCAGAATGTTCACTTACAGAATATAGATCGGCCGGGTGGCATATATTGTATATATAGAATAAATAAATAATAAATAAATAAATAAATAAATAAATAAATAATTGCAAGTAAGAAAATAAGAATGGTAATAAGGAAATAAGGAAGTAATGTATAAATAATTAAGCAAATAAGAAAATAAATAAATAATAGTTCAATTTATATAATACACATTTTCATATGGTTTCCTGATTTTTTATTTATATTTATTTTCATATAATAATCTTGCTTTTCTAATGGATTTAGCTTGTATTTTATTGTAATAATCTATGCTACACAAGTAGTACATGCAGTATAAAAATAATTAAAACACTATTTAAAATTGTATACAATAAATTGTGTCAACCGATTGTACCTGCATATATGATATACAAGCAAATACCTTCCTCCTCTTTCCACAGCCCTATTCATGTAGTCACTGCTTTTATAACTCGTATGTATGAAATGTGATCAAACAACGGACTTTACTTATCAGTTATGTCTTGAGAAGCATTTGAGAGAAAAATCTAAATCAGACACCCTTAGTCATATACTTTGTTCAAGAGTATGGAAAAGAAAAGAAATTTGAAAAATTGCGGATTTCTAAAGAAAACTAACTTCTTTACTTATAGTGGTCTAATTATGGATCATAACCTTTTATGACTTTATAAGGATCGAAGTCTGTTGCTTGGGTTAAGATACACAGTTCAAAATTATCCGAAACCGAAAAGAGTAAAATCATGGCATTTAGAAATTTAACAGAACACTTAGAGAAGTATAAAAGTACACTGTACTTATATTATATCTTCTCGCCTCATATTCTGTGATTCGCTTGGATTTGAACCTGGTTGTCGCATATGTAAAGCTAATTTAGCTTGCATAGGATACTATCGATAAATAATTATTCAATGAAGTAATAGTAGCACTACAAATCAATAGTCTCTCATTTCGGAATCCGAGTTTAATATCAGAGGGTAATCTGATTCAGGAGATATACAATTTTTTGTTTATAACGGAAGCATTGTTTCCTGCGTATTCTAAATGGAAGGGGGGAAGGGAATTAGAGCCGCGCCTGTTTGTGTGTAAAATAGGCGGATAACTTTGTAACATCGTACTCGCCCATCCGTCGCTCATTTCGGAATTCAGTATTACTCGTTTGATTGAAAAGCAAAGTATATTAGCATAACCTTGGTAATGAACGTCGAACGAAATTCTACCCCCACTCCTTTGTTAGAATTCGTCCATAAAAACCTGTTTGCACCCCAACTCTCCCCTCGATGACGCTTCGTTAACGACCCAGATAGACTTTTCAAGTGGACGCGAGGTCAAACACCGTTCGACGTCTCATTCTGATGTAGTCAATTATTGATGTTCCAATAATGGGTTTAGAGTGTCATGCGTTATATTCTATTCAGAGAGGGTGAGATTGGTTTAAAAATGGCAACTTGTAATGTTGTTGTACGGCGTATTTTAAACAGGATTATTCGTCCAGGGGAAATACTGTTGCAGCTAAAATTCAATAACATGTAGTCTAAATAATCTTGATAGAAACATTAGTTAAAATGAGGAAGCAAGACTGTAGTATTACAAACACTATAATGAACTTTTATGCATCTTTCTGTATGTTTATGAAATATGAGCATAATAAAATGTTATACGAGTAATAATAATAATAATAATAATAATAATAATAATAATAATAATAATAATAATAATAATAATAAAATAATAATACTTACTTACAATTGGCTTTTAAGGAACCCGGAGATTCATTGCTGTTCTCACATAAGCCCGTCATCGTTCCCTATCACGAGCAAGATTAATCCAGTCTCTACAATCATATCCACCTCCCTCAAATACATTTTAATATTATCCTCTCATCTACTTTTCTGCTTCCCCATAGGTATTTTTCCATCCGGCTCCACAACTAACACTCTATATATGCATTTCTGGATTCGCCCATAAGTGCTACATGCCATACCCAACTCAAACGTCTGGATTTAATATTTCTTATTATGTCAGGTGAAGAATACAATGCGTGCAGTTCTACGCTGTAAGTTTCTTCATTCTCCTGTAAATTCATCCCTCTTAACCCCAAATATTTTCCTAAGCACCTTATTTTGGAACATCCTTATCCTTTGTTCCTTAGCCTTCACAAACATACACACAACCTGTTACATAGGCCTAACTGTTTTATAAATTGTAACTTTCAGGTTTTTTGAGAGCAATCTGGATGACAATAAATTCTGAACCGAATAATGACAGGCATTTCCCATATTTATTCAGCATTTAATTTCCTCCCGAATGTCGTTTATATTTGTTACTCTTGTTCCAGGATAATTGAACGTTTAATCCTTTTCAAAGGATAAATTTCCAATTTATTATAATTCCATTTCGTACTATGTTCTGGTCACGAGAATAATAATAATAATAATAATAATAATAATAATAATAATAATAATAATAATAATATATTGGTATTTTTTAAACAAATTAGAATCGTTAGGGACGACAGAAAAATATGAGTCAGTCCCCACAATGAAAATTTGTCATCCAAAGGTCACAGCTGTGAAAGTAATCTAATTCCAATATAATAAATAGGTCTGAGAAATGTATGCCGTTATACTACCAGTGCGCGTCGTGCTCCTCTAACTTCGAGTACGTCTCAGAGTTGGGATGAGTTAACGCAGTGTCTTTCGTTCGTTTGAACTCATGCTTATCATCACGGTAAGTTAGTCCTCAGCATTTGGGTGGTTGAAAGCCACTCCTTTGACTTCGAAACACAACTATCTGCCAAAGAAAAATATAAAGACATTATTTTATTTGCTAAAGAAAAATTGCACTATTTTAAAGTCATTTTATTTTCTGTCTGTAGAAAATACGCCTAATATAACATTGACAAGTGTCTGCCTTATTATTTAACTATGTTAATATTGTAAATTTTTATACTGAACAACAGTATAATTTTATTATCTCAATAATAACTCTTCACTCTCTACAACTTAATTTCACTCCCTCCACAATGGGATTTTCTCTCCGCAGAGCAACACAGCGTTCGTTATTGCACTCCACAAACGACTATGACAATTTACTTGGACTATTACGAACAACAATGAACTGTTGATCTTAACTAATATTCACAAAGCACTATTTACAACACAGAACTGTCAGTTCTCAGTTCACAGCTCGCTTGTCTTGGCTTGTTCTTCTAGCTCAGTTACTCGCGTTCACAGAATCTCGAACCCCAGACCTTCAGAGACGATCCGCTGCACTTCGAACTCAGGTCCCCCAACTGCAGTCCACTGCACTCGAACTCCGGGCTTCAGGCTCCACAGTTACGGACACAACTCAAGTCGCGCTCTGGTCTCGAAGCTGGCTTCACTGCTACACAAGACTAACTCGCTTGCTGTCCAAATCTGTCTGTAACAACACTGGCTTACTGACTGACTGAATAAAACTGCTCAAGTTCACTCGCGTCTCTTCTTAAACCATAGTTACGAGAAATTTCTACGGTTGTCCAGAGATAGCTCTCTCGAATTATCTGGATATCTCCAAGCGTCACTCGAACAATCCGGACCCCTCTCCTCTCTTCCGCGGTCGTTCTTTCCCCTGTCTTCTCTCCGCAGCACATGCCACAGGGAGCAGATGCGCGCGCAACCCGCCCAAAACACGGCCGACTTAGCACTTCCTTCTGCTGGTCGTGAGTTCGAACCTCACGTGGCCATCACAATATGATGGTGTACTACGTTTGTGTTTTACATAATTGTAGCTACTATGTAAAAGAGATACCAAGGACATTGGACTATCAGTATACTAGCAGACTATTGTTGGACTTTAGCTCGTGATGTACAGTTGTCAAAAAAAAAAAAAGTGGCCGCACTCGTGAATAGCGAAAATTTTCTAAGTCCACTTCGGGTCACGGCGATGTTACACGATGCATGTCCTTGTAGAAGCAGTTCCGGAACTATGGAATTATTTCGTGTCTGCGTCTCGTAGACCAGCGGTAGGGTGCTCGCTTAATGATTGAAAGACTGTGATTTCGAGCCTTGTTCGAGTTTTCATTTTATTTTTTAATAGTTCTTTAGAGATATAAATAATATTCAAATTATAATTCGTATTCTGTTACCGTTCTTTCGCGTTATAAATAATATTCAAGTTACCATTAATAATCTGTTATCGTTCTCTGGCGATATAAATATTCTGAATTTATATTAGAAATTATTGTAATATAAATAACCATTTTTTTCTTTGTAAAATACGTAATTTTATTTAAATAATTAATTAGACATTATATAATATCTTATATTAATTAAACAAACCGATATTTATCATTTATATTATGTTATCGTTCTTTAGTGATCCTGTATAAACATATTGAAGTTATTTATATTCTGTTATCGTTGTTAGCGATATAAATAATATTCAAGTTATCATTTATATTCTGTTATCGTTCTTTAGCGACATAAATAACATAAATTTAATATTAGGTTTGGAACAATACAGTTGCATAATACTGTTGTTAGTTTTTTCTTTTTACATTATTACATTATATTATCTTGAAACAAAATAAAGTGAAAAGGAGTGACGAGGAATTGAACCTGAGACATTTACATCAAAATTCCGACGTTCTTCCGTCTGAACTACGAGGGCACAAGTAAAGAAATATTTGCGGAAAAATTGGCCCAATTCCCCTCCAAGATTTTCTGATGATTTGTAGAAGTTCGTCCAGGATGCGGGGGACAAAGGCTAATTGCGATTTCCTGGTATCTGATCGGGTCAAAAACCCTGATAGAACTAATTTTTAACCATTGCGGTGAATTTCGGTGAAGTCCGGAAGGCCCAATTAGTCAAATCCACTCTCTTCATCACCACGCTTGGGCCCCCTAGAATCTATTAAAATTCGAAAGAGACAGTGGTGTGCGGAAAGCAACAGGAAGTTAACGCATTTATCCTTCTCAAGAAAAACTGCAAACATGAGCAAAGAAAGCTTTTAACAGAAAAAGAATCATCTTCTGCGATCTCTGGAAAAAAGACCTAAGGAACAGACTAGTGAAGTGTTTTGTATGGCACTGTATGGGGAAAAAACATGGACATTACGATGAAATGAAGAGAAACATATAGAAGCACTTGAAATGTGGATGTGGAGAAAAATGGAACGTGTGAAGTGAATAGACAGAGTAAGTAATGTAGTTGTGTTGCAAAAAGTGGATAAAGAAAGTATGATGGTGAAACTGATTAGAAACAGCAAAAGGAATTGGTTGGGTCACTGATTAAGAAGAAACTGCCTATTGAGGGATGCACTGGAAGAAATGGTGAACGCGAGAAGAGTTCGAGGAAGAAGAAGATATCAAATAATAGACGACATTAAGATATGTGGATCATGTGCGGAGACTAAGAGGAAGGCAGAAAATAGGAAAGATTGGAGAATGCTGGGTTTGCAGTGAAAGACCTGCCCATGGGCAGAACGCTTATGTATGTCCAGGATGCTTGGCATGTCGTGGCTGAGAATAGTAGTTATTTGAAAAGACTCTAGTCGATTCCATGCCCACTCGACTGCAAGAATTCTGGGTAACTTTCGGTGCTGGACCCCGTACTCATTTCACCGGCATTATTACCTTCACGTCATTCAGACACTAAATAACCAAGATGTTGATAAAGCGTCGTAAAAATAATATAATGCAAGATGTGATCGAGATGTAGGAAAGATAGAATAAATATATTGAATCGTAGCTTTTTGCTTTGTTTTTTGAACGATTAATTGTTTGAATGTTCTAAGGCAGACGCCAGCAAATTTCTTTTGTTTATGCCACGAAAGATATTTTTGTTGAGAATAAAATCTTCTTTTCTTTCCATTTGCAGCCATAATGTCGTAATAAGTAATGATAAAGGCATGGCATAATACATTCATGACCCTGATGTTAATTACTAAAATAATCATAAAAGGGATAGGAGCAATTATATATATTTTGTATCTCTTTCTTAAAAACAAAACAAAAAAATAACATAAAGAGCACGAGGTTGTATTCGAACGCAGGACCTCATGATCAAGAGGCCAGAACTCTACAATTACGCTATCAAATAACACGATATACTTTAATATTATAACTATAGATATCAGGCAACTTCATACAACAACATGTAACATCGCCTCTCTCCGAACTGTAGCGCAGATACCCGAAGGGAACTTTGCTTCTGGAGAGCGGCCACTTTTTCTTTTGACAACTGTATCTGATGCTCAGTATAAAATAAAGTGCAGAAAAAGAAAAAGTGTAATCGTCTGAACAGTGGGTTTTTAACCTTATTGTTATTAAATAAAGCAGTATATTGAATAGATATGAATTCGAAAATTTATCAAAAACCGTAACGAATAACTGTTTTTACTGTCATATTCGTATTCAGGAGGTTCAAATTATACAGAAAACATGTATCACATGCCCAGAGCAAAAAAAAAAAAAAAAAAAGTTAAAATTTGTTACGCAGTGTTGTCGTCGAATTTTATTCCTCTAGCCTATGGCGAATTTCGTGGGAAACCACATACGATATAAGAGGGCTATCAGAGGTATGTGCTAAAATCTCCTAACCTAGCTATCCAATGCGTCCAATGGAATACGAGATTTACCCTGAAGAAGAATCCATCCTTCTTTGCATTCCATGGCGTCTTGGGATACGATTTGTTTCTCAGGAAATGTAATAAATGCTATTCAAAATGCAACGATTTTCCAAAAGTCACAGTAATTACTATTTTATCATGCAATTTTTTGGAGAATAGGAAACACCCAGATTTAAAAAAAAAACATTGCATAAAATATGTTGATATGTATGAAACGATTTTTAGGATGCAATATGATCATTAAAGTCCATTTCCTTCTTTGCCATCTTCATTTCTTCCCTAATTATCTTGAAGATTGCAGGGAAGAAAACGAAGAAAGGGTTTATCAACACATGAAATAAATAGAAAAGCGTTATCAAGGCAGGTGAGATAAAGTGATGATGGCTGACTACTGTTGGCCTATGAAGAGAGACAATGTGGAGCTGCAACATACAGTAGAAAACAATCTCGAAGACAGAACTTCCAGATGAAGAGGAAGCGGTATTGAAAAATGAAGTGTCTGCATGAGACTTGGAATGAGTTGAACCTAAATTGTGAATATGAACAAGATAGCGCTGTTTGATTTTGGTTACTGCGTTGACATTTTCAAAGATTAGTTGATTTTTGTGTTAATATTGCATGAATGGAGCTATAAATATAGCAGCTCTTCAAATCGTTTTAAAATTGTTTTCATACGTGATAGGGAAAATCTGATTTCAAATCGTTCAACAGAAGCCAACAAATTAATCAAAATCAACCTTCGATATTAAAAGTCTTGAACCAAAATTTAATTTCGCAACTCTGTGTTATTTATCGTGGTGAATATGGTGCAACAGTGGCAAGGTTGCCAGTGTATGTTCACAAAAAGTGATACTTAGCCTACTATATTATTCTGTACTAGGCATATCAGCTTTGCTGCACTTGTTAGAAATAAATATTGACGTAAATCTTAATACTATTTTGTAATTACTTAGTGCATAGTAGCTTTTTGTATGTAGTAAGTTGTTTGCTCGTGAATCATTTCCCGAAAGTTGTATTTAAAACTACGAATTTAACTGTTATTATCGTGCAATACTTTCTGTAGTTGTTCGGTTAATTCTGCTTTTAAGATTGATACTATGTTTTACCTAATATACAATTGGTCAGCGTCTGAAATAAAATATACTTTTCAGAACTGAAGGCTTTCACTCTCAGCTGGAAGAAGACTTCCAATTATATAAGCCTATGCTTGAACTTTAAATAGTGGCGTAGAAATGAATTGATGTATTTCTTTTGCACCAAACGATGTCACTTGAATTAAGGTTTTGTACTATCTTATATTATTTAAAAATTGTGTTGAGTACGGATGAACTCCGATAAGGAAGTTTTATTTGGTTGCGGGGCTCTATAATATCAGTAGGAACAACTTTTACAACAGCGTAACATAATCCGTTTGGCTCATTACCCCATTTTTTTGCATTGCATTTATAACATAGTTTATTCAATTTATTTATTTTAACAGAATTCAAATGAGCATAGTTAATATTTGGATTATAAAATAATGGAATGCTAAGCTAACGTACTACAATTACTGGATACTAAACCAATACACTCTCGTTATTCGTTAATTCTCTGAGATGAAAATAAATTTAGTACATAAATATTATTTTAAGAAACACAGCAAATGAATATGGATAAATTATGAGCGCCGGAACAATATTTCGTGACACTTTGTAAAATAACTCAGCTCCAGTGAGCTCAACGGTAAAATATTAATGTCCAATCTATACGTACTGTATTTTTGGTCCTGGCAAAATACCCATCTTTACAACAAAACTCTTAAAATTACTATTATGTCCTGTGGGCAAAAAGAAACTGAAGTGTATAAAATTAGAGTATTTTGTGTTGACAAAATAAAGTTTAAATAATCAATCAATATAATATTGTTTATATTTGAAGTTTTCTGTGCGTAAGAATCTGTTTTAATCTTACCTGTCCTCGATTCATTCAGGAGTTACCGTAATAACATACAGCATTAGGTCCATCTAGAGAAACCACACATTCCTATAGTGAAATAATAGTTATACAAATCGGTTAAGTAGCTTCTGAGGTTACTTCATACAAACACACAAACATTTTCTGTATGTTAATATCTATAAACATTTATAATTTTATTATAATCCCATCACACAATTACATCCGTATAAAGTAGTGTTAAAATAGCTTCCTTTTATTGTTGTGCAAGGCCCCTTATAGATGAAGTCATTTGTTTTCATTTCATTATAGCCTATTAGTCTGAGGCGGCGCTGATAAAACGCATTGTAATTTTAAAACTCGTTTATTTCATCAAATATCAGTGCTATCAAAATGTTACATACAATAAAACTTATCGGAAATCGTATTTGAAGAAACTTGTGCTATGTAACATTTTCATAAAATCAATAATAAGAGAGATATGTCGATTTATTTAATTCAGGCCCCCTTATAACCACCCTCTTAAATAAAGTATTTTGAATGCTATATAGCCTAATATCTAAGTTAGAATGTACTTAACCCTTAAGCGGTCGCGTGAAACAAATGGACACAGTCGCGAGTGACTTGTTTTAATCCCTAAAGAAAATCGAAAAAATTAAAACTCTTACTTTTTTTAATCACTTTACTCATAGTAATAATTTATAAGTGTGTTAAATATTTCTACTCTAAAAAAAAACACAAAAAAATTGAGTGGAATTGCACAGAAAATAACGCAATTGCAAACCCTGAAACTGTTCATGGATGTTAATCGAATAAAACATGAATTTTATTACATAAATTATTAAGGTAGTATAGTCCAAACAAGGTAATCAAAACTTAATAAAATTAAAGAGTAATAACCCTTGCGAAGGAATTCACACATATTCGTCATTTTTCCTATCTTCTAGACACTCTGTGCATACATGTTTCATATGGCCTTTACACATAATCTTCATGGATGCGATACAAAAATTGCTTGTTTTATTGTCTTCGTTTCTCGGAAAAACACTACATCTTGCACGTCGAGGATTCTCCTCTATTTCTCTCGCCTGTGGGGGGGGGGTCGATTTTAGCAATTTTAGTAGCACTAGGTCGAAGATGTCTTGGAATGAGGCTACTCATTGCTCCCTTCTATATTTTTTGTCTGGCCAATTCATAGCCAATTTCTCTAAAAGAAATACTGTACATCCTAAGATTTGTAGTGTGAGGGCTGTTTTGAATAAATATGACTTAGGCACTGATGTAATTCGTTACATTTTTCATGTGAAAGAAACTCGGGTTACATGAATTAGGCCTATTCAATATAATGTATAAATTAAATTAATAATTTATTAAATATAGAAAGAAACAAAAGGACATAAAATGAACACATTCTCAACTCATAAGTATGCAGATGAAGGCTTCGGAACTCTCTCAGCTGAAAATCTGATCTCCAACAAAAAATTACACTAATAGTCGCGTGGAGGTCAGTCTGACCCAGTGACAAATCAACAACTGTTAGACCAACAACAATAACAATGACCGAAAAGTATCCTTGTTTTAGGAAGGTATGGAAATAAAGAACAATACAGTCAACTTAATAATGGAAATAAAGCTAAATTTAAATACCCATGGATCAATTTGACCCTCATGCGACTATTTAAGGGTTAATTCACATTAAAATTTTCATATAAATCGGTTCAGCCATTATAGCGTGAAAAGGTAACATACTTCCAGAGAGACAGACACACAAACAAAAATTAAAAAATTCTATTTTTGGTCTCAGGGTGGTTAATTATACATGTTAACACCAATTATTTTTGAAAAAAAAAAAAGCGAAAATTACCATAAACATTTCGGTTACAGATTTATTATTAGTATAGATTATATGTTTGTAGTTCTTCATTTATTTCTTGAATAGAATAGGATCCCCAAAAACAGAAAAATGCTGGACACTCAGCACTGATTAAAATAATTAAGCTTCAGTGTACATTTACCACCGCGCTTGTCCACGTTGTCTTGGAACAGATTAAAATAATACAAGTGAATCAAATTAAATACCATTATTTAAAGCGAAAATTTTAAAGGATAAATTAAACAAAATTAATTGAAAATGTGTTCCTTACAAAATAGGTTCGCTTAGGAATCTGCTGTTATAAATCAGAATCACTCGTACAATATTTTCTGAAGAATGGATTCCTTGTAAGAATTGTTTGTTTAGAAGTAATAAATAATTAAATACAGCACAGCCCTCATTGAAAAGTGATTTGACAATGAATATTGATTTTACTGTCTTTGTATGTAACTTGTTTTCTCAGCAATCTACGTGGGTTTCATGCAGGAGAACAATCTTTTAACATTTGCATTTAAGTACCAGGGGTAAACATTTTTATATTTAAGAGGTTTTCATAAACACTTTCGAACAGACCCACTCACACTTCATCTAAATGTTTGATTTAAGAACTACCTTTGATTCACTATCTTCTTTGGAATTCAGGCTATTTTTCACAATTATATGAAACAAGTGAGATTCAACAGTGTTTGATCTGACAGTAATTTGCTTCATGAACTGTTTTAAGAACATTGTATAGGCCTACTTTCAATGTCACCTTCAATTTTGCCAATGTAGCGATTCCAATGTCACCAACAGTGATTAGACTGATGTTCATAACAACATATCAGTCGATAATCCCAATTTTGTTTTTTCAGTAGCTGGGACAAAACTATTTCCCGAAGACCTATTTCGGGAAAACGCGACACATTATTCAAGAAATGAACATTCCCGTAGTTGACGTAACGTAACATGGGAACTTTAATAGAATGGCCTAAATAGTTTGTGAACATTCATTAAAACATTTTTCCCCATTTTCTTTGAAAACACTACTTCTCTTGTTCTCTTGTTATATCCTAATATTTTTTATTACAGATATAGCATTAGAAGTGGATAATATAGTATAAATTCATAAATTTGGTTTTTTGTTTGTTTGTCCACAGGGTGCATTCGTCTAGAAACCGTAACACGAATCATCTAGTAGGAGGAATCATAATACATGCTGATAACAACTATTACAACAATCTGGGTCCAGTGACGTCAGAACACGAGGAAAAACTTTTTTCTCACTCTAAGCAAAACATGGGACCACCAACTGTTCCAAGCATGGCAGACCACAGGGAGCAGGATTCCAACAAATCCAGGCAGACGAGAAGCGGGACGTCGACAGCGAGTAACAGCAGGGGAAGAGGTCGAAGAAGTACGTCGAGGAGTCAAAGGCCCCAGACAGCTACACGAAATATTAAAGTTGAACCGCCGCCCCTGTTAGTGCAAAACCTACTCGAAACTCTGTAGTAGTAATTCTAACAAATAAAACGATATTGTCCAGTGTTGATTGATTCCGTTGTCGCTGAACAGGGTGTCTCTACAATGAACTGCCTGGAATTTATTTAGTTTTTATTGCTTCACGAAAGAAATTAAAGGGCCAAACTAACATATTGCATTGCCTATGTAGTTATTTGCAATACTTTATAATGAAATTTTAAACTTGTCAACTTGCAGAAAGAATAATAAATTCGAAGTGGATCTTCATGAATTATAGAGTTAAAATTGATAATTACTTTAGGTCTATTTATTCATATTTTAATGAAAAAATTAAACATTTTTCAAAATAAATTGAATATATTCGTAACATTACTCGAAGTGCTAGAGCATTCGGCTTTCATTGGTACAAGTCTAAGTTGATATTCCTGAAAGTTTAAAAATGATAATATATTTTGGTGAATAAATTTGGTTGAAGTAGATTTTGTAGTCATGTTTCGTTGTCCACTCCATCTATCCTTCACAATTCATAAGTCTTATAACTAGTTATGCACCATCATCTTGGAGAAAGGCTCAATGGGAATTCCTCTTTGAAAGTTTCATAGATTAGGAGACTACTGCCATCCTAAGGCGAGTATCAACGAAACAAGATTGCCTCCCAAAACCGTCTCATGATGCTTACTTCGCTCATGTCAGTGGATGGCTTGCCTCACAATATTGCGCGGCGACCTCGCAAGGGTGCGGACTGTCTTACCCGTGAGCCAACTCCAGTCGGTTTTTGGATGCGATCAGGGATGTCTCGTTCATAAAGATGTCATCACGCAACTCGATGTTAACTGCCTCAATTGCCAAGCAATAACTAGTGGCTCACTCACGCTACTTCGCGTTTTTCCTAGCTACCAAAAGTAAAACAAAACTGCGAGGCAAACAATAATCGAGGCTGCCGCGCGTGGCAGCATCGCTTCATGAATACACTGCTTAAAAGTCAACTCCGTCACCTGGGATTTCGAATGGCGATAAATAAGAGCGAGAAAGACAGATTGTGGACTACGGCAGGATGTTAACTAACATATTTGAATTATGACATGAGCTGGATGTCAGAAGCCAATTTTGTCAGAAGTCCTCTTTATCAATTTTTATACACCGTAAGCCTAAGAGGTAGGATGTCTAGTTTTACGTACCTTTTGAAGAAAGTCAAGCTAAAATTTGGAGTAGGAATTTGAACTTTCTTTTCTCTATTGAAGATCATTCTAAAGGCCAGTCCTGGGCAACGGGAGCTATTCCAAACTCTAAACAGGGACGTTAAATATTCATCCGTCACGGCGTCAGCTCTTCACAGTGTTCGGTGGGGACGGAAGGGGTTGAAGAGAAGTCATATGGGTCCGCGTGAGAGAGTAGAACCCGCTCTTGGTGCCCAGTCCTCCTCTAAACTACAGAAGTTGTATCTTTTCAACTCTGATGCTAGACACAAAAATATTGGAATCGGCATGAGGGATAATGCCGGACACATGGAAACTCAACGATAGTATTTTTAATTAATTATTTTACGACGCTTTATCAACTATTATGGTTATCTAGCGTCTGAATAAAATGAAGGTGACAATGCCAGCGAAATTAGCCAAGGTCCAACGCCGAAAGTTACACAGCATTTGCTCTTAATGAGTTCAGAAAAACCCCCGGAAAAACCTCAACTGAGTAACTTGTCCCAACCAGAATTTCAACGTGGACCCGTTATTTTTCACTGTCAGACACACTAACCGTTACTCCACAGCCGACAGTGTTAATCGCTGCGTTTTGACCATTATCACAATGTTCAAATAGAGAAGACAATAACAAAGTAATTGCTAGTATTTAAAGCAATTTTTTGTTTATCATAAATGTTCCTCTTTTGTATTCTTTTCTCAGGTCACGAGTCACACATGACGCCTCTGCAAGGTACAGTCCTGTAGAAAACTATTATAGTAAAGTGATGGTGGATAATTAGTATGAACGATATTGTCTCGATGAAATCTAATTCAACGTCTTTTTTTCCCACAAAAAATGTTAATAATTTCATGTGCCACTGTCACAAAAATCTACTACTAATGTGCAACATTTTAGGAATTTTATTGAACTAACTCTAGTTCACTGCTAAGAGCTTTGTATGAAAGAATCACAACAACTTAATCTGGGATAGAAGAAAATATTTCTTAGTATGTAACGCTTTCGTTCTTACATTACATATGCTTAAAATCTCAAAATGTTGTATAACTAAGTCTCGGATTTTTAGGTGCTAAAAAACGGGAAAATATTTCTTTCTGATGTGCTAAATTCGGGAAAATATGTCACAAAAAAGAGAAATATTGAATTATTTTATGTGAATATAAACCATGTGCAGTATACACCAGTATGAATTATGCTGTCTCGCCAACTGCTGGAGAATTACAGTACATATTGAGATTCATCTCAAGTTGTCCATCACAAATGACTGACGATTATCGCGGAACACTGTCTTATACTAGGAAAAAGAGAGCCCTGGCCATTGAGAAACAACAAGTGCAGTTGCGTTTACAAGAATGCACATTTACCCGTTCCGAAAGTGAGACATTGCTCCTAAACTATATCAATATCTGTGGAGCGAGAGGATTTGTGATTTAAAATATCGGTGTAATCTTCGAACCGTAACAAACGTTTCTATTTTATCGGCATATTATATTATAAAATTGTGTCACATAAATTTTAATTCAAACAATTGAAGTAAACGATAATAAAATGAAATAAACTTCTCCAGTTCTAAATCAGAAGTAATAATGGCAGAAAAATTCTCTTCCAAATTTGTAGTAAAAAATTCCTTCTTACTTGAAAATGTAATAATTATTTGCACATATAAAATGAAGCTGCAAGTGAACAAGTTTTGATTTTCTAATAATTACCTTTTTTCCTAAACATGAATATATGACGGAATCAGTTAACAACTATAACCCATAACATATTTTCCTTCTCAGTATTATAGGCCTATGATAGATATCCACTTCCATCCGCCTTAAATATAAATATTCTGAAGACTGAGCAACGAAGAGGGGCCTTTTCTTATAGAACCAAAACAATGAGAAAGTGAGTGGTTATTGAATAAATTGTGACTATGATATTTCAGCATGTTGATTAAACTTTTTGTGAGTGCATTATATACAATAAATTGACCTGTTGTCTCAAAACATAGGCTGAGAGAAGATTATGGATTAAACATATGTACAGGTTGTAAAAATACAACACCGGTGAGTTAACAGAATAGTAATTACGAAAATTTTTAACATGGAGATAATTTTCATAAAGTGATAGAGAACCAAATATAACTTAGACTTATATACGAAATATAGCATAAGAACGACGACAGACTTCGATAATTTTAAGAAAAAATAAATAAAAATATATAGACCTTAGAAATTATTTTTTTGGACCTCTCTTCATGAGAAATAACATAATAAATTATATTCACTGTGTTGGAAATCACAGCATATTTCCTGAGGGAATACATTGGAAACACTTTTATTGAAATCTACGATCTTCGTTATCTTCAGCAGAGGTTTTCAGAGTGAGAGACATGCAATATTATTGTAAAGTTTGCAATGTAGTTGGAAGTAATTGAAGGGTTCATAACAAAACCGGGTAAGTCCAAAATATTAATTTTTCAGTAAAACGAAAAAAAATGTCCCTTACGTTTCCCATACAACAAAAAAATCTGTTATATTTTATACAGGTATCTCATACATGTAACAACTTTTTACCAAAGTTTCACTGTTCTGTTTTATATGATTTCTTGAACGAGGCAGAAAATGTTATATGTACACATATTAATTGAGAAAAAGTAGTCGATATGAAGTCATGTTTCATTCATATTGTCAACTGTATGAGCGTATAAATAAACACTTTATAATTGTTTTATTAAACTAAAAACTTGATGGTGGAATGATTTCCTGAACAAGAAAAACAATATTGTTACGTTTATATTTTTCTCTTTCTAAATTTGTGTCCTTCAGTCTTTGAATTCTTTGCACGTCAGGTATATAAAGTACCGAAAAATAATTATTCTAATAACAACTCAATAAATTATACTGAATCAAAAAGAATTATTACTACTAGTATAGCTGTTTTCACACATCACACACATTTCTATTATCATCTTCTGTCACCTCAACATTCTTCTCAGTCTGATAACTTATATTTTTTTTGGGTCTGGTTCATTTTGATGATCATTCATTTGTAAAACGAAATGCTTAACCAATAACACCGACAATAACAGCTAATATGGTGATGTAATAAAAGAAGACAACATTAATGCCAACTTCATTATGTTTTCTAACAAGAACTTGTTAAATCTGTGTCTTGTCTGTCTTTTGCTAGAAAGACGTTGGACTAATCCGCTTTTTACAGAAACGCTACATTTTCAAACACTCATTTTAATGGCAGAAATCCGGTTTTTGTAGAAACTTGTTATGTCAATAGATGCCGCTTGAAATGAAGTGAAGAAAACTGTACTATGCTCAAAATTGGAATTTTTGGACTTGTACGGCTTTTGCTATCAAGCCTCCAATTACAATAAGTTTCCATATATATCCTTTTTCAGTGAAAAATGAATGAAAAAGAAGATAATTAAATGATGTACAAAATTAAAGGAATGTCAGTGTTTATCCAAACTGACAAAGTGTTTCAACATTGAAGGCCATAAAGTAAGACGATCGAAATCTTATGCTATATATCTTAATGCCACAATGAACACACTGCCTAAACCTAAGTACCCGAAATGCTGCAATTTAGAACATCTTGAAGTTTGTCGTCGTTGTTTCACGACATTCTGTAATGTTAAGATCTAATCTTTCCTCCGGAATTTCTGCTCTAATTAATTTATAAGTTTCCTAGAATATTCCAAGTGTTGCCCATTCAGACTCCTTATTAGACAAGTTAGCATTTTATTTTTGTTATAATTCATATTTATTATATTTATAAACTTCTTTGACCAGATGCAACTCAGGTTAAACTACAGGATGAAATTGCACTGTTACATACACATTTTATTTTATTATATTCTTCTGATTAAAACATGACTTCAAATTGTTCAGTATGTCTTTACCATTATAAGAAAAGTACTACAGTGAAATAAGTTTCTTCTGCTTGTAAGAGTCCTTATCTTACGTAACGAGATATGACCGAAAAGTGCGATAAGCTAATTTGCTCGCCTATCGCTGAAGGTCGTGAGGTACTATCACAAGTGCAGTAGGGGCATTGAACTGGAAGTAAACATTTGAATATATGTTTTAAAATCACTGTGAGCCAGAAAAATAAATTCTAAACACAGACACATAGGTCTACTATTGGAAAAGTGCTCGTTAATCTAATATAGGCTACTTAATGCAATAAAATTACTAAAAATGATATATTTGCAGTGATTTACAATACATTTAGGCCTACTACAAACATACAAGGTGATTAAATAGGTAGCGCACAAACTTAAGAAGCTTATAGAGGGGTCAAAATACAACTTTAGAATAGGGGCTTATGGTCCAGGAACTAATCCTGAGTCAATGCATTCTTGTGAATTTAAGGAACTACATGACAGATGTAAACTTACTTTACAATGAGGCACTTGGTTCGATATAGTATGAAGTGATCTGCCACCACGTTTGAATGGGCTGAGGTACAAGGTCTTCATACGAGACGTTCTTCCAGAACTGTTAGAGAATGCTTCATTTATCATGCGTCGTCAGATGTGGATGCAACTAGAGAAAGCATCTGCACACGTTTCTCTTCAAGTACGTGACATACTACATTACTTATTCCGGGCGTTGGATCGGAAGGGAAGGTCCAATTGATGGCCACCCCGCTCCCCTGATCTGGCACGTCTTGACTTCTTCTTCTGGGGCATATCAAAAGCCCATATAGGAGACACCAGCTCCCGGCCAAGAAACACTTCCTGTCAGGATACTTGCAGCATCTGATGAGGTTCGTGAGATACGTGATGTATTTGGTTGAGTGTGCCAGAATTTCCTACGAAGATGTTATGCCTGTATTGAATGTGGTTGCCAATTTGAACAACTTAAAAAAAAAAAAGAAGAAAATTTGAGTTACCATTATCTTTGCTTAATGTACATGTAATTATTGTCCATTATGTAGCTCCTGATCTTCCCAGGCTTGTACTGACCCAGGATTACTTCCTAAAGAATAAGTTCCTATTCTAAAGTTGTATTTCGACCCCTCTATAAGCTCCTTAAGTTTGTGCGCAACATTTTGAATCACTCTGTATATTTGAGAATTAATAAACTATTTCACCACATCTTACGTTTATATTTCACAATTAATACTTTAACATTCGAATTGTTGTCATATTATTGAGAATCGAAATCATGTTGAGGGCAATTCTCTGCTGAAATCAAAGATCCTAGAAAAAACTTCAATGCCGACAAATCACCGTTCAAAATGAATGTTGTCGAAAACAGGGTAATAGGAAGTAATCAGGGACATCAAATTTATATTCTTTAAAAATGCAGACTATATGCGGAGGGAATGATTCGATCTCAGAAATGTATCGTATATAGGTCTACATGGTAAAATTTAATTTTCATTTTGCGGTGACAGCCAAGATGAATATGATATAAATTTGTGTACATTTTTTATAAGTAGAGCATTTTCCGCTGAAATTATATTTACTGTAAATAGAGAACATAAACTTTTATTGTTGGAGACTGACAAGGAGGAAGATCTGAACTTAATTAATTTGTAACTGCCTGTGGATTAGTTTTATGTGAATACGTGATATATATATATATATATATATATATATATATATATATATATATATATACACACAGGGTGTTTCCGAGGTGGTGTTACAAACTTTCAGGGATGATGGCGAAGGGCACATGTATCAATTTGAGATAAGGAACTGTGGTCAGGCAATGACTGAGTCGAAAGTTATAAGCAAAAATAATTGTGTGGAAATGGACTTGAATTTGGCACCACGTGCCCTCCTTTCCTTAACCTTTAGAACAGTCGTGGAAAATTGTTATGGGCCGGATATCTCCTACGTGAGTACTTGTCCCGATACAATCTGTGAGCTTGTCTACTGTTCCCATTGGCTCATCCGTATTCGAAAATCAAGTCTGTTTATTCCGCTCTCGTGTACTCCTCCATTTCACTAGGGCTGATCGACTGGACACTGCTGTCTACAGACGTGCATATCAGGACCGACCATGTCCGTTACACATTAAGCTATCTGCATTGCTTTAGTGTAGATTCCTGTCCCCATCCCTCAGACAGCGCATTGAATGGAATACTGTAAGTAGACAACGTAAACAACGTCAGATGAATGCAGTATGTGTAAGATGTACAGATAAATACACATAAATAAGATGCACAGAGGAATAAAATTATTTCATTTCCACACAACTATTTTTGCTTGTAACTTCCGACTCGATCATTTCCGGACCAGAGTTTCTTATCTCAAATTGATACATGTGCCCTTTGCCATAATCCCTGAAAGTTAGTAACAACACCTCGGAAACATTCTGTATATATATATATATATATATATATATATATATATATCTAAGATGGTAGAGGACTATTTTCGAAAGTTGTGGAAACAAGCTCAGATGTTAAATGTGATCAGGAAATCGTTTAATTTTTTATTTTCATATCATATTCTCTATTAAATTCTGAACGGTTTTATATGGACTATGCATGAACATTTTAAATTACCCTGATTGGCTTTTAAATGACCGCGTTCGAGGGATCTTTAAGTGCCACGCCACGTTTAAGAGCTTGTCTTTTCAAAACTATACATTTTTTTGTTTTATACTTTAGGTACATTTATCTTTATTTCAGGTCTGTCCTGATAGGAAAAAAATTGTCATAAATAACGAAATTATCGAACTGGTATATCAGTTTAAATACTTAGGTAATATTGTTTCATATGAAACTGAATTTAATATTAATCATAAATTAAACAATTCCATAAAGGTTACTAGTGTCATTAACAATTTACTGATGTTTAAATCAAAGCAAAATTTAACTAAAACTCGGATAAGATTGTATAAGGTATTGGCTCTTCCGACTTTACTATACGGTTGTGAAAATTGGACAATTAAGGCAAAAAGATAAATCAAAAGTAACTGCGGTAGAAATGAAATGCCGGTATTTAATAAGAACAGCTAGTGACAAATGGAACGACTACAAAACGAATAAAGAAAATTTGGAAGAATTGAGAATGACATCAGCCTTTGAACAAATTTTAAACATACAACGTATCAATAGCATTCCCCCGAACAGGCATCTTAGATTACTAAAAATTACACTCCGGCGGGTACAAGAAACTCTGGAAGACCACTGAAGAGACTTCTCGACCTCTAATATGAGGCCGGAACGGGCCAATTTGTGGCCTAACGCTTTGGAATCTACACGATGATAATGATGGTGATATCTCAAAAGGTACAATGCTTGTCTACGAAATTTTCCATAGCATACGTCAGTAACTGGGGAAGAATTAAATGACAGGTAATTGTATTTGTATGGATAAATATGCCAATATGTGTAAATAATGAAAGGAAACTTATACAAAGTAGCCTACATGAAAGAAAATTAATCATGTAATTAAATTATTGTTTTGTTACCAAGAAACTTTAAACTGACTGATATAGTCTACTACTAAATATGTTGTCATATGTAGCCTATTCAGAAGTTTCAAGCCCATTGTTTTAATATTTTCAGAGACATTGTCGTAATATATCAATGATGTAGGAATGTAGATTATATTTGATAATTATATTTGCTTAATCATTATTCTAAAAAAACTAAGATATTAAAATATAATTTTCATTACAACTACTGTTTTGCTTTAAGTACTCCAGTTTCAGATATTATAATTTTATGATAATGTTTTCCCAGGATACAGTCATATTTACCAACCAAGATAATTCATTAATTTTGAAAAAAATCTATCGAATAAGGAACTTAGAGGAGAAAATGTAACGGGTATATTCAAGGAATGCAAATACTATAATAATGATAATAACAATAGAAATAGTTATTTCATTAATACTATCATCATAACCATCATCATCCGAGGAATGTATTGACATGCTTCATCAACGAATTCGACCCTCCCAAATACTAACATTGTAACTCAATTTTTTATGGTTTTGAGTTATGCTAGTTAATATGGTCTTAAATTGTTTCTTTTTCTTCCAGTACTATCATTGTAGCTCTAAACCTTCCCAATCGTATGTAAAATATTATTGTTACTATCTGTATACACAGATTTACACGATCATTTTAAAGTGAAAGAAATGAAAAGCGTGATCGAAAATCAGGAACGAGGGGACCCGAAAAACATCGTCCTTCACGTAGGAACAAACGATTTGCGAAGAGGTGTTGATTATATCATGGCAGATGTATATGACTTGGTGATGGAAACGAAGAAGAAATATCCGGCAGCTGGGATTGTCATCAGTGGAATCGTCAGACGGAGGGATGTGAACTGGAGAAAAGTGGGTCGTGTGAATAAAGCTTTCGAGTGGGTAGCGGAGTGTCTTGGTGCGCGTTTCGTCGATCCAAATTCCTGGATAGACGACAGATGCTTCGGAAGAGACGGAATCCACCTAAATCGGAGGGGGGCTGCAGACATGGGATCCCTCTTCGCGCGGGTAGTTACTACAACATGGCGCGGCGGGATCGAGGATCCATCAGCTGGCAGCGGCACCGAAGGACCATCAGCCGACGGCGGGGGCGTGGGACTACCGGCGGTCAGCGGGGGTGTGAGTCTACCAGCGGGTGGAGGGGTCGAGGGACTACCAGCGGGCGGTGCGGTCGAAGACCTATCCGCGGGCAGCGTAGACCTGCAGTGACGGCGAGGTGCCACGGGGATTCAGAATGTTCAAGTAAGGACAGGCCTACTAAGACTACTGCAGGTTAATTGCCGAAGTATTAGAAATAAACTTATTCCGTTTTGGAACTTGGTCGATGTTTATAATCCAGATGTAATAATTGGGACGGAATCATGGCTTAGGGAAGACATAAATGACTCGGAAATTTTTAGGTCGGATTATAGAGTCTTCAGAAAGGATAGAAGTGAAAAGGGAGGGGGAGTTTTCGTTTGTACTAAGATAGAAATAAGTAGCAATCTTCTGTGGATACATGAGGAAGTTGAAATATTGAATGTTCAGATAAGAAATGGGCGGGAAACCTTAGATGTAATAGCATGCTACAGACCACCCAGTGAATTAAACAATTTAACTTTGCACAAACTAAATGAATATCTTAATACAGTATCAGAAGACCGAAACGTAGTAATTGCTGGAGATCTAAACCTCCCGAAAATTAACTGGAACGGGATTTCAGGTACAAATTCAGATGCACAGACCCTTGTTAATGAATTGATCTGGCGTAAAGATTTCACGCAGGTAGTAAATGGTCCGACGCGTGACAATGCCCTCTTAGATGTTTACCTACTAAGACCTGTCTCTCTCTTTGTCAACTCTGAAAGTCTTCATAAAATAAGTGATCACAATAGCGCCTTATTAGAAATCTTCTGGGAAAACACAGTAAATCCGAGGTCAAGTCCAGTGTCTGTCTGGAATTTTAACAAAACCGATGTCCATGAATTACAAACGTTCCTACGACAAAAGCATGATGACTTTCTAAGGACTGAAGGAAATATGGAAAATGTGTGGCATAAATTTAAGTGTATAATTTTCGAGGCATTAGTAAAATGTGTACCTTCTAAAATAATTAAGAAAAATCCGGACCCAGAATATTACACTAATTATATTCGCTACTTAAAGAAAAAGACAAGGCGCGCATTTAGCAAACGTAAACGGAGCCATGAGCATTGGGAAAAATATATCGAATTAATTAGGAAACTTGAGTGTGAAAAAAGGTTAGCTCAGGAAAATTTTCTAAAAACTATTTTAAAAGAAGATGAAAGTAACAATTGGAGACAGTTTTATAATTATGTACGCAGGAGAAAAGGGAAAAATGAAGGAGTAGTGCTTTTACGAAATCAGAACGGAGAAAGTATAACTGATGACAAAAAAAAGGCCGACTTATTAAATTCCTATTTCATTTCGGTTTTCAATAATAATAATAATAATAATAATAATAATAATAATAATAATAATAGTAATAATAATAATAATCCCGCTGATAGGAGTGGTTGTGTCACAGACCGTGAATGTGAACCAAATTCGACTTTCAAAATAACTTCCAAAGGGGTTAGAGAGAGAATAACGAAATTAAAAAATCGGAAGTCTCGAGGACCAGATAGTATTGCTACAGAGATTCTTAAATTAGGTTCCGAGGCCATAATTCCATACTTAATGCGTATATTTCATGTTTCCATAAACAATGCAGCTATTCCATGTGACTGGAAATCAGCTATAGTGGTACCCATACATAAAGGTGGAAATAAATTAGATGTCGGAAACTACAGACCGATTAGCCTTACATCTGTCGTATGTAAAGTCATGGAGCATTTGATATCGGATTATATTCGTCATGTTCTAAATGCGAAAGACTGGTTTTACAACCGCCAGCATGGATTTAGGGAAGGCTTCTCATGTGATAGTCAAATTACGTCGCTGGTTCAGGATCTAGCTGAAGAGGTAGATAGAGGCGGAAGAATCGATGCAGTTGTGATTGACTTTTCGAAAGCATTTGATTTGGTGCCACATGACATATTAATAGATAAGTTAAGTAGGCTAGGAATAGATAAGAGTGGTGCTATGGATCCAAGAATTCTTAAAAGGTAGAACCCAGAGATTTAGAGTAGGTCATGAAATATCGGAAATTGGAAATATAAGTTCAGGGGTGCCACAGGGCAGCGTTCTGGGTCCATTACTCTTTATAATATATGTAAATGACCTATGCCAGGATATTACATCAAATGTGAGGCTATTTGCAGACGACTGCATTATCTATAGAAAGATTAGAAATAATTCAGATGTAGATGCTATTCAAACAGACTTGAATAACATTTACAACTGGGCGTTAAAGCATAGGATGAAAATAAATGGTTCTAAAAGTAAATCTATAACATTTTGTAAAACCCGAGAGGAAACTAGTCTTAATTACGAATTCAGTGGTGTTGTAATTCCGCAAGAACAATGTTGTAAATACCTAGGAGTGTATTTAAACTCCAAACTTTCTTGGGGAGAGCATGTTGATAATATTACAGGCAAAGCATGGAGGGCACTTCACTTTATTATGAGAATCTTGAGAAAGGCTAGCCCCAAATCGAGGGAAATAGCATATCTAACATTAGTGCGACCGTTAATGGAATACGGAACTACGTGTTGGGATCCCTATAGAATATATCAGATAAATTCCTTAGAAAGAATCCAGTATAGGGCAGCTAAATTTGTTAAAGGTAAAAGAGAAGATGGGAACGATACGATAAAAGAACTTAAATGGGAAACTTTGGAAAACAGACGTAGGAAAACTAGAATAACATCATTGTATAGAGCACATCTAGGTCAGAAAGCATGGGTAGACATAACGGCTCGGTTAGAAAAGCCAACGTACTATGGTAGGAACGATCATGATTTTAAAATCAAATGTAGGAAACAGAAAACGGATGTAGGTAAATTCTCATTTTTAAATAGAACTATAAATGATTGGAATGACCTACCTGCAGCGGTCTTTGAGGGCTGTCCTTCCTTAAGGAGATTCAAGAATAATTTAAAGAGTTGTGTATAAAATGAAAATTAAAATTAAGGTGACATTCAACATTTAATTTTTTAAGGTGACATGTATTTATCTAGCCTGACGAGTTTACTTCCTTGGTTTGAATTGTAAATTATTTAAAAATAGCGTGTAAGAGGGCCTTAGACTAGAAATGTTTAGTTTAAATGTAGTTCTGTTTATAAGTATGCATAAGAATGCAATTATTTGACTTATTTGAACTGTTGTATCAGTGAAGCGAGGTGAGTCAGTGAAGTTATGGTTTTACAGTGCAGTGAACAGTTCCGTTCAGTGATAATTTATAGCGTAAATGAAATGTGTTCTATAGTGTCAGTGAAATGTGTTACAGAGTGTCAGTGAAATGTGCTAAAGTGTCAGTGAAATGCGTCATAGTGCCACTACAGGGAATGAGATGAGAGTAAAGTGAAAGACTATTGAAACTTATGTAGGACCTATACATAATTATGTAGGTTGTGTTGTAAAATAAGGTGTTTTATTTTATGTTTTATTATTATTGTGTTAAATTGTATTGTGTATTCTTATTGTATTGTGTATAAAATTGTATATGTGTTGTAAATTGTATTATGTATTGTAAATTTTATTGTGTATTGCTTATCATTTTAACTGTGTATTGTTAATATTGTATATACCACTGCCACCGGGTGCTTGCCCACTTGCAGTGTAAATAAATACATACACATACTTCATTTGCTTCTCCTGAAAAATGGAAGAAACTGAGTTACAATGTTAATACTTGTGAGGGTCGAATTGTTGGTAGGCCTACTATTATGTCGGTGATATTATTTTTTCTGTTCCAAATTTATTGCAAGGTAATGATAGTAATAACAAAGAATAATAAGAATAGTGACTAATAATATCACAGTTTTTATATTTGATAGGACGGTATAATATATTTTAAGCCAATACTTTCGCTTTTTTTTTTTCATTCCAATTAATTAAAGATCTTTAGTGTACAGACCTAGACACAAAATTTGAATTTTCCAAGTACTGCTCAGTGCGTTGTGATGCTTACTGAGCATGCGCAGTATGTTATAATTGAAATTGAAAAATTCAGGTGGCCCAAATTTTGTTACTGAGTCGGTACAGCTGTCAAAACAAAAATTGGCCGCTCTCTAAGATTCTAAGTTCCTTTCGGGTACATCCGCTACAATTCGGAGACAGGCGATGTTACATGTTGTTGAACCACAATGCCTGCTATATAGGCCTACAGTTATAATTAAAGTATTCTCCGTGTTACACTTGATCCATAATGGTAGCGTTCCGCGCTGGTATTCGTGAGGTGGTGCGTTCGAATTCCACTACATGATTTTTAGTTTCTTTTTTTATTTTGTTTTTAAGGTAGGGAGAAAATATAATTGCTCCTGTCTATTTTATGACTGTTTTAGTAGGCCTAATTAACATCAGGTTCATGAATGCATTATGCCATGACTTTATCATTATTCATTATGACATAATGGCTGCAAATGCAAAGAAACAAAGAAAAATTTTAGACTCAACAAAAATATCTTTCGTGGCATAAACAAAACAAGCATACTGGCGTCTGCCTTAGAAAATTAAAACAAATGAAAGATAAAAAAAAAAAACAAACCAAAAGCCACGATTCAATATTCAGTCCATCTTCCTCCAATCTCGATCACATTTTGCAGTCGAGTGGACATGTCCTGGAGGAGCTTCCACAAATCATCAGGACGTCTTGGAGGGAGATTGGGCCAATTTTTCCGCAAATTATTATGCTTCTTTTCTTATGTCCCCTTGGTGCAGTTGGCAGAACATATGAATTCAGATATCAACGTCTCAGACTCGAATTCTCGTCAGTTCCTTTTCATTTTGTTGTTTTACAGGATAGGTTAATGTAATAATATAAGAAGGAAAAAACAAACACTAGTATTGTGTAACTGTTTTTTTTTCAAATCTAACATTAAATTTATATTATTTATATCCCAAAAAACATAACAGAATATAAATGATAACTTGAATATATCGCTAAAGAACGATAACAGAATGTAAATGGTTACTTGAATATTGTTTATATCGCTAAAGAACGAAAGCAGAATACAAATGATAATTTGAATATTATTTATATCGCTAAAGACGATAACAGAATATAAATAGTAACCTGAATGTTATTTGTATCGCTAAGCAACGATAGCAGAATACAAATGATAACTTCAATATTATTTATATAGCTAAACAACGATAACACAATATAAATAATAACTTGAATGTTATTTATATCGCTAAAGAACGATAGCAGAATACAAATGATAATTTTAATATTATTTATATTGCTAAAGAACGATAACAGAACACAAATTATTACTTGAATAATATTTATATCGCTAAAGAACGATAACAGAATATAAATGATAACTTGAATATTATTTATATCGCTAAAGAATGATAACAGAATATAAATGGTAACTTGAATATTATTTATGTTGCTAAATAACGATAATAGAATACAAATGTAACTTGATTATTATTTATATCGCTAAAATGATAACAAGATAAAATGATAACTCGAACTCACAACCTTCGACGTAGTTCCGTAACTGCTTCTACAAGAGCGAGTATCGTGTAACATCACCGTGATCCGAAGTGGACTTAGAAAATATTCTCTGTTCACGAGTGCGGCAATTTTTTTTTTTTTTTTGACAGCTGTATATCGAAGAAGTCAATTTTTAATATACAGTAAATTCAAGCGGAGCACATCACATTTTTGTAATTTGTACTTTTTTGTAATAAGTTACTATTTTCTTGTTTCGATTACAGTCTCTTAGGGTAAAGTAGCATAAATCGCATCGCTTCCTAAATCGCACCACTGCTAGTTTAAAACAAATTACTATAGTCGTGTGGCATCTAGTGGTATTGTTACAATCTACCATATGAACTTCCACCATGTCACTTGATTTCTGCTACTTCTTTGTGTCATCAGCGTGGTGATAGTGTATCTAATATAATCGCTGAGGTGGATGTATATTTAGCTAACATTTTGTAACTAAATAACGGATTTGTATGCATAGGAATCCATAATCTTAAGATGTTATTCGTTTAAAGATGTATTAAAGAACTTTAACTTCGTAGGATTTTCGAACATGTGATTATAGGCTAGAATGGAGGAAATAATAACTTATGGCGTAGTTTCTCAATTCGCACCACATTGTAGGTGCCTAATTCGCACCGGTGCGATATGAGCAACTGTAGCAATTCTAACCGTACAAAAAAAGGCCCCAAAAATTTTAACTGAACTAGGAATGCATCAGATGGGTGCAATATCAAGTGGCGAAAAGGGCGTTAATGCAACAAGTGTGTGTTTTACAAGCGCACCAGGTATTTTCTGCCACCTGTGATAATTTTTAAACGTCAAACAGTGCATCCTTCATTATCAGCTGGTGCTCCTCCAGGATCGTTATTTGTTTGCTCTGAGCCAGGTTACATCAACAGTGAACTATTTGTCGAATAGCTCGAACATTTTATTTGCCACTCAAACCTGCCACAGAAAAAAGTGCTGCTTCTGTATGTCCACCTATACGACCCATTCCAAAAATTTAGAAGCTAGATTATCTCGGGAAAATGGTATGCTCCTGTTTCAGCTTCCTCGTCATAATACTCATAGGCCTAGCCTTTAGATGTTTCTATCTTCAAATTATTTCAGAGAGCAATATCATAAAGCAGCTCTTAGGTGGCTTCGAGATAATTGTGGAGAAAAGGTGACGCAGTTTACAGTCTGAACTGCCTGGTGAAGCACATGGCAAATGTATAACAATAAAAAACGCATTCAGAAAGTTTAAATTTAGATTTAGATTTAGATTTTATTTAATAATAACATATACATTAAAACTTTACATTAAAATACCCCGTGTTCGGGTACAGCTCCGTTACATAGATATACAAACTTTGTAGACAAACTACTTAAGAAAAAAGCTCACATAAAGATGATAATAAAAATAAATGATACGTAATTTACGCTCTGTTTTTTTCAATTTCATTTGAAGATGCGTTACTTTCTTTCACTAATTTAAATAAACTTTAATTTGCATTTATTACATTATTCATTCAAATACTCTTCAATATGTTTAATATTAAAAGCTTTCCTTCATCCTGTTCCCTGCAGATAAAGAGGTGCGATTTAAGAAACCGCAGGTGCTATTTAGGAACCTAGTTGCCTAAATGGCACCACTGACATGTGTTTCGAAAATTTCATTTTAATTTAAAAATTTTAAATCAAATTCAAGGATTCTTTTTTACATCAAAAGTGAATGTTCTGGGAATGTATCTCTGTAAAGGAATGCAGAAAATAAAAACTGTATTGTTCAATAAAAATTATAAATGCTAAAGTGGTACGATATAGGCAACCTTACCCTATATCTCCCGAAATGACGTAGTACCTTTTTATGAATGAAGAAAAGGCATGATTATTGAACAAATCCTTTAAGAAACAAATTTCGTTTCTTCGATAATTCTATTTATTTACTTATTTCTGCGGATTTAACTTACTTTCTATTTTTGTCCTCGTGGTATATGTATGTTATCTTGGCTGTCATTTTCAAAATATTGAATAATTTTATTCACAGTATTAATAGCACATAAGGTCATGATTTCGGTTCATTTCGCAGGGCTCATTTAAACTATCCACAGCAATAAACTTACCTTGGATCAGATTCGGAAGTACTTAGCTACGAGATTAAGTTTAAACTCTATAGATTTGCAAGTCTTTATATTTAGGAACATGATATTCTACGAATTTTGTTCCAGGTTCTTAATGATAAGATGAATTATAACATATAAGATAATACACAAGGTTAAATGTGGATTCCAGAGAGACCAATAGAACAGGCTTCTAATTGATACTGTACCACAAGTCCCTTGAGCGTGTTATGCATCGTGCTGTTACAGATATTGCTGTAATTACTGCAAGAAAACGTCACGCATCAATATCAGTATTTTTGTATTGTCTAATGTTGATAGACATAATCTAGTAAGTGGCATTTATTCATTGTAACTTATGATTTGTTTAATTTTTTCCATATTTCTGAACGATAGCTGTGTATAAATTACAACGAAATAAATTTACTAAAGAAAGGATAACAAAATATGTCTTATAGTATTTCATATAAATATTTAATCTCTCTATATATATTTAAAAAATTATGATTTTCACTACTCTTTGTTCCATGGTGAAGATGCTTTCTCTGCGTTCCATTTTAATGACAGATACGTCATTGACTCATAGTGAAGAAATTTTAGCTTGCGTGCTATAAACATTTTCACCCTGTCCCATGTTACCGTTAACAACAAGAGAAGAATTCTGATAAATCTAATATATTCAGATATTCACGAAATGAAATGAAAATATTCAACAATTATCCCATAACACTAGGGAACAGCAAATATGTGTTACATAACCTAAGTAAAATAATTGATTGTAATGCAAATAAATGCGATGACCTGAAGTAATAAAAAGTTTAAATGAGTATTAGATTAGATTGACTTGAAGCAGGAGTCGGGTTAGCTATACCCTAACACTGAAGCCTTTTGGCTATTGTATTTCTCCTCTCTTCATTATTCCTGTGAAAAAATTTTGTTTCTCTAATGAGTTCCAGTAACTGTTTACAAGGTTTTCTTTTGGAAATTTTCTCCTGAATTGATGCAGGCAAAAAAAGGTTGTATCTCCTGATCCATCACATTCGAAGATTATACATATATGAGGCTGATTTGTCCTCTTAATTACATAATCTGCACAGTGGGTCATCTTTAAAGATACCCATTGCGTGTAGATGTTTCTTCGGATGGTAGTGACCAGTTAGTAGCCCAACTACTGTTCTGATTTCCGGTTTGTTTACGTGCTGTATTTAAACAGTTAATTATGGAATAATTTTCCTCGTCATAGATCAGCTGTGTCGATGTCCATCCAGGTGAGTCCATCACTTTGGTGTCTTACATTGATTCACCTTTTGACGACTCCCTTGGTTATGGTATTAGGATTGCCGAATACTGATTCTGGTCCAGTAAATAGTTGCTCCGACCCCTTTTTTGCCAAGGCATCAGCTTTTTCATTGCCTTTTATTCCTTTATGTCCCGGCACCTATCCAAGTGTTACCTTGTTTTGTTCTGCCAGTTTTGAATGAGTATTACTTTAAATAGTATACAAAGTAATACTAAAAATACTTCTCTTAAGTATTAAATATACCTAGGTGATATTGAAATTATATTGACTGCGTGGTTTACGAGCCTCTACACATTACAATGTATTGCTATAAACATTTTGGGTTTCAAATAAAATATTTCTCAATCTTTCTAATAAAATACATTTACATATTTCCTAATGAAGTACTCATTATCAAATTCTTCTAATAGAACATTGATCTTCAAGCCCCTAGCTTTTTCTTTGTTTTCACATGTTCACCGAACAGCAGACCTGAACTGCGTAAATAGGGTGGGATACCGCCGAGTTATATTTCATACATAACTACACTGTTGAGGGTTGCTTGGAGATGCTATGTGTTCAAAAGCAGAACTCTATTATTTATAACATAATGCTAACCCCGCACCACCTCGAACATTTCAATGTCTAAAATCATATATGAAAACTATATTGATTAAAAATTCTGGCAGTCTTGTTTATTTAATACGAAGCATATTTAATGATATATGACAATATTTAATTTCTCTAGACGTCTTATAAATTATTGACCTTTTTTGTCTTTGATCTTACTTTTCTTCGTTCACAATAAAATAGCAACAACTTCCAATCAATTTACTATTCCCAGTGATCTTCGAGGAATCTTTTGATTAAAATTATGTTCTGGAGGAAATATTAGTCTCTTAAAAACATTAAAGAATTTTAAAAAATTCAACGTTGAAATGAAGGAAATTAATTTTGAGAGACACGTAATATGTCATGTTTTTATAATATCATAATACATTTTATTATATTTTTATTATTTTGTTATTAAAATACTTTGGTGTAAGAGATTAGCAAGCTATTGTCACCTTATATAAAATAAAGTTTCATTCGTCATTTAAAATATACGGTAAGATTGAAATCGTATTTGAAGGAGAAGACCTCATATCTTCCTTTACCTGCACACTTAGGCACGTTCTTACCATTTTCCCACAAATATAGAAAATGACAGTAGTTGGTGAATACGCTTTGTAATCCCTCAAGTAGGTATCCCAACCATATTGCGGTACATTATCACATTCTGTATCCACTAAGAAATATTTTGTAATTTGTAACATTAAGCTAATCAGAAGAAAGTGTAAGTCCTCTTTAAAATATTGCAGACCATATTACTCTGCATCTCAACATATGTTAATATATTCACTTGAAATATTTAAGACAAATTAAAGAAACTCAGACGAATATCCCTTGCAAATTTTAATATTCTAGTGAGCATATAAATATTTTAGAAAAGTATAAAAATTCATGTGATAAAGCTGAAAACAGTGAGATATAAGTGCCAATTTTTCTCATAAACAGGTGGATAGATTTGAATTAACTTTTTACACATCCTGCAACATTATTCAGTTTTATAAACAATTAAAAAATAATTAAATTAATTTAATTTTTCAAATTCCCAAACAGTAATAATTCTGTCTCGACTAACAGAGGAAAATGATGTTATTATCAAAATTATATTATATATGTAGGCTGTGTAAAACATGTATCCAAGTCCTCTCATTAGTTCGAGAAAAATTGGCACTTATGACTCACTGTTATCAGTTTTATTTTGGCAAGATATTTTGTAGGATATTAAAACATTGTATGTTCAGTAGAATATTAAAATTTACAGGTTATCGTTGAACAGAAATCCCTTAATCTGTCTTAAAAATTTCAAGTACAAATATTTACAATTTTGTGAAGAGAGCAAAATGTGGACACCTGAATTCTATTTTATACTAGATTCACACTTCCTGGTTATCTTAATCATCCCGTATATCACGTCGTAGATTTCTTTTAACTTTACTTCTTGAAGTAATCTCATAGTCTCATAGAAGATATAATAGGACTGCCTTTGCGTAGAACTTCTTTTGAACTTAATAACATGGATTGCTCATTAAATAATCGTGATTTCCTATTAACGTGATGGATTCCTAATTCGTCCATGAGGGTATTAATAACGTTATAGGTATGTGTCGTCTTCCATGGAAAAATCTGTGCTTGTAAAAATGTTTCGTAATTAGCTGATATCCCATGAAATTAAATAAACACCATTTAACGGAATATAATTTTTCCCCTCTTTGTGGTGAAAAACGTGCAAGCTGCAGTCAATAATCGAACTCTATATTCAAACATACAGACCGCAAATAACTGTAATTATCCTAAAAGTAAAAATTATGTTCCCTAGTGTAATCACATATAAAACAATTCACAATCTAACATTTCTTTGTCTGACATAACGAACAATTCTGTAGTTTTCTTTTAATATATTATACTGTCAAATATTCAGTATTCAGAGGAAATGAATGAAAATAATGCTGCCTTTCCTACATAAACATATTATATAATTTATATTCCATTCTATGTTATGGCGGAAACGTCTCATATATTTGTGGAGTATGGTAAATTAAACATTTCTCAATATTTAAATACTGGTGTTATGTATGTATATATTCCTGTAATGTCAGAAACCTTGAGAACTATATATGGATAAAATGTATTAAAAGTATGATATGACAAAAATAAACATGAATTCCTTTTTCAGAAATTTTTAACCTGTTATTTTATTTCATTATAATTTCCAATTTCTACTTTCCCTAATATGTTTATCAAGGACTAGATATTAACTTAATTCATGATGAAATTACTAGCGATTCTATTGAACGAGTCTCCATCTACAAAAACGGGAATCTATTTTAAATCTCAATGCCTTTAACACTATCACAGAAGAATGAAATATTAACTTTTACCCTAATATCCATTTACAAACTTTATTTTCAACGTGTTTCTGGAAGTGACGATGATTATTTTAAATATTTTCAAATCCTTATATTATTGGTTGAGAACCAATGCATTTCTAAGGCAATACTCAGACAAGAAGATATAATTCACCCACACTGTATCCAAACAACCTTAATTAACAAATCCCAATTAGTTAAGTATAAACATATTTCCTAAGGCGCCAAGACAAATGACGGAATGAGATGTAAAAGAAATGGATCACTGACCTCCTCCTCCCCACAAAATTCTATCATTTTTCCGAACAGAAGTATTCGAAATAGGAGACTTGGATTTAGGCTTTCGCATATTACCCTCGGTATATTGGCTAGTTTAATCGACTACCACTCGCACTGTAAAAGGACACGGTATCTTTCCACGTGCAGGCTTACATATTTGGCATTTCTTCTCCCCATGTTACTGTCACTTTTCTCTACCCCCCCCCCCTGCACTCTTTATGTCGTCACGTCCATTTTCGGCTTTCACTTCAAAATCCTCTACAGTTTCTTCAGTGGAACAGCGAAACTCGGAGTGAGACAGGAGGCCAACAAATTTGGAACTCACATATTCAGTTTTTCTCAGTCCCGAAGTCCTTTTGCAAGGATCCGTTTTCGGGTTTCGCGTTCTTTTAATGTCTCTCCTTAAATTTTCCTTTTCATTCATTCATTCATTCATTCATTCATTCATTCATTCATTCATTCATTCATTCATATATACAGTATAAATGAAAAACAGTAAATGTCACCGGAAATTAATCTCATTTTATACAGAAAAAATTAAAGACACAATACTTGTTTTTCATCATCTTCAATTCCCTCATCTTTCTGAGAGCAATATAATATATGCTTGTCTGAAACTAGCAATGATCATACATCATGATTAGAATTCGGAGTTCATGTAATTACTTATTCTGTTCCTATAAATGTAGCTAAGGTAAGAAACACTAAAATGTCTGTGGATCACAGAAAAAGGGATTATTATTTATAAGTTTTAAGTCAGATACTTTGGTACATTATAATTATTTTGGAATATGTTACACATTTTACATATTTTGAAGGATAATGAATATTTTGAAATAATATGTACACTTGTTTGAAAATTGTTTATAAAGCTTATCCCGTCGTCTCTAATGCATAAAAGTAACTTAATAATTCTGTAAAAAAATGCGCATCTCTTTGTCATGCTAACATCTTGTGTATCCTTTATGAAGTAACGATAAAGTGGAACAAACATCAATGCGAAGGGTGGGTCATTGTATTGCTACGAACACCCCCAAACAGATGCTTTGGAAGAAAATAGTAGTTCTTTCAGTTTTTATTAGAAGATTATTTTTAAACCAGGTGATACAACTAGCTAGTCTACAGAGTCTACTGCTAAGGCTCCAGTCGCATCCAAGTTTAAAGACTGAATTTCAGTTTTATTGCCGATGTCTATACTAGTGACGGCAAAATCGTGCCATGGAAAATGTGTGATAAACACTTTTAAAAACTGAATTTCATGTCAAAAATAAAAATGTGCTTCGTTGAAAAAACAAGTTCTTCTTACACAAGTAGTGTTAGAATCTTCTTCATCTTCTACCAATGAAATTAACAAAGATTTATGCATGGCAATGGTTGCTGCAAACATACCGTAGTATCAAATTTTCAAGTATTCCTACGCAAATACTGTAACTTTAATATTCCGGATGAATCAATACTCCGCAAAAATTATTTGAACTCCAGCTACACTGACACAGCGGAAACAATTAGAGCGCTTAAAATGGCGATTATTGTGTTGGCGAGACAATCAATGACCTCAAATAATAATTAAATGAGGTTGAATCACAATAAATCTGTAATTTTTATCAGTGTTTAAAAATACATTTAATAAATCTCAAATTTTAAGTTACATATTTGCCATCTTTAGCTATACACTCCTTAATTTCATATTATATAAAATTCGGGCTCTAATCATGAGTATAAATAATTTATTTTAGTGGTTTGCAAACTGAGTCCGTAGTTAAACTTCACAAATAGATAACAAAAAATTCAGAACTACACTATTCGTTAGTTCAGTCCAGTCACATTGACAATCAGTCTTTATCTTAGTAAAGAAATAATAAGCTTGTGAGCAGAATGTTTAATGTTTAGGGGAAAATGTGAACTTTGTACTTCGTTGTAGATTTTACATACAGGAACTGTTAATGCAATTAACACCTGAAAGCTATAGTAAGATATAGATCTGTGCGGTCCTTTTATATGAAGTATTTTATTTCCGTTACTTTAATTTGGTATTGCTGTAATAGTATATAACACATTAAATTTCTAGCAATATCTGTGTTTCTCCTCAATTATCAAGGTTAGAAGTGGAAAACACTAAAATAAATTTCTAGAAATTATACTATTTGCTTTAACGAGTGATTAACTTATGACGCTTGATCAACAGGTTTGAATTATGTAGAACAGCATGCAAAGACATTGTGCCGTCTCATTTTATAAAGCATATACAAAATTGTGGCATTTTAAAAATTCTACAGACTTTTTCATTGTTCTATAAGAAATAAATTCTATGCATGTCATGAAAGTAGGTCACAGAAAATTAAGGGCTAGCAGCTCACCGCAGTAAAGTAGATAATGTGAGGTGAAAAATGGAGGAGGAAAGGGGGGTAAACATGAAGTAAACGGTTGGATTAAATCCGAAATTGGATGAAGCATTTGGTTTTGACATCAACATCTTCCATCTCGTCGGCTATGTATGCACGCAAAAGAAAATCGGTCGATATGCAATGTCATCTAATTTACCGGAAACGGGAAGAGAGTCCTGATTTGATAACAAGGAAAAACAGAGTGGTATCGAGGCGAGCAGGGCTAAAGAGAGGGAAAGAAAACATCCTCCAGTTCCCACCCTAATATTCTTCTTTCTTAATAATGATCTTAGTAGAGGTATGGAGAAGAGAGGGGAGAAGAGAAAGCATATCACCAAAGCAAACAGCTTCTTTACTAGAACATGCCACATTCAATCACACCTCGTATTTCATTCTGTTATACGACTCGAATGCGACGATTCCATAACAAGCAGCTTGTAGTTAAATACGATTACATTCCGGCTCGAACAATATTTGTATACTGTAAACATCGTGGGAAAGCCCACATATATTACAACATAACGAAGGAATTTAATGCATTCTACATGTAAATGAAAATCACAGGACATACACAGCGCCTTTTGAAAGTACAATTATGGACTCGGAAATTGTGAATGTGTATGTGGAGATAGAGCATTTTCCAAGGTAACGACATTAAATTAGACAGAGCAGAGGACAGAAAAAATGTTAGTAGTTAGCGTTTATGATGGCAAGTGCTTCATGTGGATAATATTACAGCACTGAGAGTACAATGCGTACAGAAATTGTTTCTACACAGCCACGTCTACAGACAGAGATGGGGAGAGAGCGACAGAGATAGACAGTACATCAAGGAGCGTGTGAAATGTAATCATGACACTGTTACAAGATGAAAGGAGTTGGAAGCTTCTTTGCTTGCAAATGCATGAATACAAAGCCGTTTTCACTTCCTCTGCTCCCTTCTTTGATTAACTTGAACGAAAACTTTGTGGTGGATGGTAATACTACTCGAGTTTCGAATTCTTCAGCTACTGCGATCACTTTTATGATACAAGATGCTAAAAATAGTATTGCAGGCGCTCAGGAGGTTAAACGAACAACAAAAGCGCCTGCTACAAGAGGTTAACTTCAAAACATCAACCGGTACAGTCTTGCTTCGCTTACAGGTAAACGCAGTAACCCAGGAAACAGTCAATTTAATGAAGATCAGAATTAAAGCGGGATTCTGAGAAAGTAGGAAATTTGTGTTCAAAAGTTAGCACATACTTTCTCATTATACGATCAGCGTCTTTATCAGCAATTACTCTATGTTCATGTACCTAATGGTAATCCTGTTCACACCTTATTTGTTTGTCATTCAGAGAAATACAGAGTGCAAAATGTATGGAATATATACTTACTTACTGGCTTTTAAGGAACCCGGAGGTTCATTGCCGCCCTCACATAAGCCCGCCATTGGTCCCTATCCTGAGCAAGATTAATCCAGTCTCTACCATCATATCCCACCTCCCTCAAATCCATTTTAATATTATCTTCCCATCTACGTCTCGGCCTCCCCAAAGGTCTTTTTCCCTCCAGCCTCCCAACTAACACTCTATATGCATTTCTGGATTCACCCATACGTGCTACATGTCCTGCCCATCTCAAACGTCTGGATTTTATGTTCCTAATTATGTCAGGTGAAGTATACAATGCGTGCAGCTCTGCGTTGTGTAGCTTTCTCCATTCTCCTGTAACTTCATCCGTCTTAGCCCCAAATATTTTCCTAAGAACCTTATTCTCAAACACCCTTAATCTCTGTTCCTCTCTCAAAGTGAGAGTCCAAGTTTCACAACCATACAGAACAACCGGTAATATAACTGTTTTATAAATTCTAACTTTCAGATTTTTTTTACAGAAGACTAGATGACAAAAGCTTCTCAACCGAATAATAACACGCATTTCCCATATTTATTCTGTGTTTAATTTCCTCCCGAGTGTCATTTATATTTGTTACTGTTGCTCCAAGATATTTGAATTTTTCCACCTCTTCGAAGGATAAATCTCCCATTTTAATAGTTCTATTTCGAACAATATTCTGGTCACGAGACATAATCATATACTTTGTCTTCTCGAGATTTACTTCCAACCCTATCGCTTTACTTGCTTCAACTAGAATTTTCGCGTTTTCCCTAATCGTTTGTGGATTTTCTCCTAACATATACACGTCATCCGCATAAACAAGAAGCTGATGTAAACCGTGGAATATATAATAATAATAATAATAATAATAATAATAATAATAATAATAATAATAATAATAATAATATATTTGAAACGATCGTAATATTGGTACACTTTTGGTTCGCACTCCAGTTGAAGCAAAAGCTTGTGGTCGGGAGTGGAGTTTAAATCGAATAATGAAAAAGTAATATTACAAGTTTAAGCCTACATTAAAATAATTATTTAATTGTTTAATTTATATAATCAAATATAATGTAAGCAAAAGTAAAGTGATGAATATCAAAATAATAATACAAGAAAGAATAATATAAGAAATACAATGAAATTATATCAAATATATGTAAGCAAAAAAAAGTGATGAATCTCAAAATAATAATTACAAGAAATAATAATACAAGAAATATATTGAAATTATATCAGGTAAAACATAGAAGATTCGGTTAACTAGAAAGTACAAATAATAAAATGAAATGAAAAATATTAAATAATACAATTGTAAAATAAATGCAAAATATTATGCAATAATGTGATGGAGTAATAATTATTATATACATAAATGATATTTTAGTTTTAGTTGATTTATAGAATTTTGAAAGATTGAAAGATTCCTAACTTAGAAAAATATTTGTTTTGTTTTTTTTTTTAATTTCATGTAAAGAAAATACGAAAAATAACAAAATTGAAGTGCTGCTTTTTAAATAATTTATTGTTGAAAGTGGCTAATTTTGAATGTTTTTAATGAAGTTATTATACAATCTCGGGCCGAAATTTGAGGCATGCCTTAGTCCTGCTTCAGAATTGCATTAGGGTTGAAACAAAGGACATGGTATAATTTGTCTTCTTGTACTGTAACCATGGTCATGATAACTATTATTATTGTTTTGTGGTAGTATTTTAATAGGCTATATATGTATATTTGTTTCATATTCAGTACATTGAATTCTTTCTATATGAGGCGTGTATGATAATCCATTTTTTTTCTTAAGACATTTTTATTATTCTTCTCTGTAATAATATTAATGGCATGAGTGAAGACTTCATCGCCCCATCCCGTTCTATAATGCCATATTGTAGGACAGAATGAACTAGACTCAGATATATTTGTCTTAGCGTTATTGTTTCCATAAAATGTCTTAGTAAAACAAATTTATAAATTGTTTTACGTAGTTTAAGGCACAGATGGTTTATATGGCTTATATGGTTTATTATTATTATTATTATTATTATTATTATTATTATTATTATTATTAATAATTCTCCAACGTGTATAATCCTATTTCACCACACTAGGTATGTTAGGGTTTTGGTTATTATACACAGAAATACTTTAATAGTGGGCTAATTACAAATTGTTGAACAATGAACTGCAACACTGTCTTTTGAATATCTCCGCAATTGATTTACACAAGTTAGCATCACACGTTACATAATATATCTAGAAAGTTTATATAATAATTTTGTTAATCATACCATGAAAGGTTGCATACACACTTTATTAAAAATTAATGAAATATCATTCACGTGTTTTAGATAAATAATTTATTCTGTCATTGAGACTGTAATAAGCCATAGTTGTTATGCGAAAATTATATCTCTGTTTGCATAGTTAAATTCTACATTAAATTGTATGTAAGAAAATATCTCTTTCTTGTCACTTATTACAGTATTATTTTAAATATTATATAAATTACATTCAATAGCCTTAAAATCTGACACAATTAAGGTGAAACACACATGCAAAGTAGGCCAAGAGACTAAGTTTTGTGCCTACACTAATAAAATGAACTGAAAATCACTCAAATATAAGAATAATTTACATTATCATGCCTAAGCATACTTTCTTCTCTGAAATGGGGGAAAAAAAAAAATTCGAATAATGGGTCGTTATGGGAATAGAATGCGCAATAAACAGGAGGCACGCTTAACGATATGTGATTTGTTTAATTAAGTATCTGCACTCGAATAGAAACAAAACATTTAACAATTTCGAAAATAACGGAAAAGTTCGATGAAATGAAACAGAAATAGCAAATGATAAAACCAAAATGTATAAACAAAAACAAAATTGCAGCAAAAGAACTTTCCCTCGGTATAATGTCATCCTCTCAAGAAGATCCGTCAATTCTACTCTTACAATACAGGCGGTGCTTCAATATAATATCAGATTTGTATCAGTTTGGAAGTTGTAGATATCATATCAAAGGCATCCATACAAACTCAAATTTTGCAACTGTTAAATAAGGACGATTTTAATGGGGAAAACAGATAAAGTCTGGTATTGTAAAGCAAAACACATATTTAGGGGGATATATTTCTACTTAAATGACAGTATCGATATTGAATAATTTCACGGGAAAAAATTGTTCCGTGGCCGGGTATCGATCCGGGGACCTCTGGTTGAACGTACCAGCGCTCTGCTAACTGAGCAACCCGGGAACTCCACCAGACACCGTCTCAACTTTTCCCTTTATATCCACACAACTCCCGTGGGCTGACGAAGCGCCAGAGACCCACATCGAGTGCACACAAACTCTGTGTGACTTGGAATTGTGGCTTTCTGTTAACGTACACAGTGACGTATATATTATGTAAATCTAGTCTTTCAGGTAAGGCTCCCTGTAAAGCAGATTTGAATAATTTCAAGGGAAAAAAATTGTTCCGGGGCCGGGTATCGATCCCGGGACCTCTGGTTAAACGTACCAGCGCTCTGCCAACTGAGCAACCCGGGAACTCCACCCGACACCGTCTCAACTTTTCCCTTTATATCAACCAGAGATCCCGGGATCGATACCCGGCCCCGGAACAATTTTTTCCCTTGAAATTATTCAAATCTGCTTTACAGGGAGCCTTACCTGAAAGACTAGATTTGCATAGTATCGATATTGGTCTCCAGACAAACCTCACATAGCACAGAAAGTCAATACATGGACAGATTTTGTAAGAAACAGCGAAATTTGGACTTTCTTCATGGAAATAAATTTAAACTCTTATTATTGCATGATTATGTTTTTGTAGCTTGCATACATTAAGTTTCCGTATCCTTGAGAAGAACGTCTGGTTTCTGATTGTGCGTATTTGGGAGAGGGGCAACATGGGCTCACTAAACGAAATTTATTCATTCATTCATAATATTCTGCCTAAAGCCAGATCTTTCACGGCAAACCCAGCATACTCGACTCTTTTCTATTTTCTGCCTTCTTCTTAGTCTCCGCACATGTTCTGTATATCTTAATGTCGTATATCATCTGATATATCTTGTTCTGTCCCCAACAATTTTTTCGTTCACCATTCCTTCCAGTGCATCCTTCAGTAGGCAGTTTCTCCTTAACCAGTGCCAGATCCAATATCTTTTTCAATTACAGTAGCGCTCAAAAGTATTTTGTAGAAACATATATCACAATTACATAAAAATAAGTATAGAATAGAAAAAATACCAGTAGATAATTGAGAAGTATGTATTTGTAATCCATTTAGTATGAAAATATGATACTTGATCATTCATTTAATGTTTGTGTGACTGCAACCTGTGTATAATTTTGTGTGGCTTTACTTTGTTTATAGTGTTTTTTTTCTCTCTCTCTGTAGCTTTACTTTATATATAGTGTATTTTTTCTGTTTATTTCTATTATTGTAGTTGTATTCGTGGTGTTGTGGAAGAGAAGGCCTGATGGCCTTAACTACACCAGAATGAATGAATGAATAAATAAATAAATAAATAAATAAATAAATAAATAAATAAATAATACGTCCAGTTTAAACAGAGTTATCTTGCGTAAAATCTAATTGAAAATTCTTCTGCATCAAAAGTAATTAGTAACTCCAAGTATCTAATGACGAAACGAAGATATTCTGAACTCTGAGAAAAAAGTTGGTATTTCGTTGCATACCTGCGAGCTTCGATCACAGCAGCACATCTGTTTGGCACTGAATTCACAGCTGCGTGTTTTGCGTTGTTGTAACTGCATGCAAACAGTACTGACAACATAAAACTTTAACAACAAAATACTTTGGAGTGCTACTGTACTCATCAGTTTCCTTCAAACTCAGCAACATATTCATGCAAAAGAGAGCTAACATTTGATTGTACTTTTGACGTCACCACTCACTATCTGTAGATATCTCCTCAACTAATCAAGACAACACGAGTGACTGAATGAAAAAAATTCCACATGCGTAGCGCTTCATGCAAGAAAGTATTCACAACGTCCACACACTTAAGTAACTACATGTAATCAAGGTTACTCTCACGAGTGTGGTGCAATAGATAGAGGACACACAATAATACATTAAGAAATACAGTCACATTGTGTTTACTTTCATTTTTGTCTTTGAAATGAATGTTAAAAATTTATGTTATGTTGTTTAGTGAAATTATTTTAAATATATACTTACTTACAAATATCTTTTAGCGAACCTGGAGATTCATTGTTGCCCTCGTATAATCACGCCATCGGTTATTGGGGTTGTACTTGTAATTAATGATCTAGATTCATGTACGTATATTTGTATTCGATTGAAGTTGTACTTGTAATGAATGGTCTAGATTCACATACGTATGTTTGTATTCATCGACTGAGGTTCTGATTGTAACTGACGGTCTAGATTCGTGTATTAATTTTGTGTTCATTGATTTAAGTATCCGTTGTAATGGACTGTCTAGATTTGAGTACATATATTTCTGTTTATCCGATTGAGGTTTTGATTATGATAGGCGATCACTTATTTATGTTTGTGTTCATTGATAGAAGTTCTGATTATAATAGACTTATTTAAAAAAAATAAGAGTACAGTACGGTAGTATGGGGAGACAGACACATATGTACATTGTGAAAGTAAATATACATTACACAATGACAATGTCAAAAGAATGTGAAAAACATTTATTCTCCTCTCTTTTATAAGCATTTGTGTTTAATTATACACAGTCTTAATGGTGGAAATAAACATGTAGCAATTAAAAAAAAATAGGTCCCTACTCTGAGCTAGAATAGATACCTAGCATCATATCCCACGTCCCTCAAATTTATTTTAATATTACCCTCCCATCTACGTCTCAGCCTCCCCAAACGTTTATTTCCTTCAGGTCTTCCAACCGAGCCCCTACAGCCGAGGCCGCGCAGAAGTTTATAGAGTCGAGACAAATTGAAGCTTAAGTCCGCCGCCATGTTTTGGAAAGAGCGCCGGCTAGCAGACATCCACAGAATGTATTTAACTTTTAAAATATGTTTTGTGTATTTTATAAAACAATCGGGGTAACTAAGTAAACAAAATCCATTAAGATTTAAAGCGACTACGTTGTGGACACAATTCAAGCTTAGTTACCGTTAGTTTGATGTGAAATGAGATATGACGGAACCAATTTGATAATAATTGTCAAGGAGGTTGTAGTTATTTGACAATATTTTAGAGCGAATACGAATACAAATGCATATTGTAGGCCTAGTTCAGGTGAAAAGAAAGTTATTAGTATTGCCTGTTACTCATAAAACACTGCCAGCTATAAATTGTACATTACATAAAGCAAAATTAAGCTTATATTCTACTATGTACATATGTTTCCTTTGATGTAGAAGAGAAACGAACAATTTTATCTGCTTCCATAGGGTATAATACATCTGTAAAATAAAAACATGTACATTAATGTTCTAGTTTTAAGATATAAGTACCATTCGTTAGCTTATTATCATAGCAGTATGAAATAAACTTTACATGCAAAATACTTGAACACTTATAGGCTATATGAATTTTAGGCCTATTGTACAGAATAAGAACTTACCCAGTGATTCTTAATTAATTAGATGCACTTCGTTACATTTCTAACGTCTTTATGTAGGTAGTTCATGTTGGAGCTTTTAGGTGTACGCTGACATCTTACCATTATGTGCATATGATCAATTTAACAAGTCTAAAGATATTAATATCTCTGCTTCCCATATTGTACATAATACACCTGTAAAAAAACATATAGGTCTAATGCTTTATTTTGAAAATATTGGCGAATGTACCATTCAATAGGTTATTATCATAGCAATAGTAGACCTATAAAATATACTTCACATGCATTAATTACTCTCTCAAGCAAACTTTGAACAAATATATGAATTTTAGGCCTACATCCGTATGCGGCTGGTGAACAGAAATTAAGTGTTAATGCAAATTTTTTAAAGTGTCTGAATATTCTCCATTTTTGCCCCAGATCTCTTGATTAATCAAACATTACTTCAGAGAAATTATTCTGTAGAATCTCTTGTGTATAGTCATTGATTAGATTCTTTTCCTTTAGATTTTTGATAAAGGTTTTAAGGGTGGATATCACTTCGCTTTACCTGTGACATTTTCTCTTGCAGTTAATATTTTCCTTCCTCAATGCTCTAAATTGTTCGTTCTTCTTTTCCGCGATATTTTCAAGTAATTTAATACATTTTCTAGGACTCTAGATAATGCTATAATTCTGGTCTGAACATACATCATAATCATATATCTCACAAGAATTACTGTCGGGACTCTTATTTATTTCATGTGGAACTATTACTTCCATTTTTCTTTTCATAACTCTCCGAGATGCTTTTTCTACCCGCAAGAATAATATTATATGTCTATTAAGAATTTATAAAAGCGAAAATTATTTATTCATTTTATAAAATACTAGCTGAAAGCACCCAGTGTTGCCCGGGTTGTTCTGTTTTCTATAATTAAACTGATTGTTAGACATTTCGAAAAAATCAGGAACGCAACCATAAACAACCAAAACGAACTATCTTTATTAAGCTTTTCTCGCCAAAAAGATGAATCTTTAAATAGTGTCACTTACATGAAGTAATGAACTTCTTAGCCAAATGTTTGAAAGGATTTACTCAATTTAAAACAACTGTAGATCAGGCAACGAAAGAAAACATTTCATCTCGTACCTTACATTCAAATTTATTTTAATTTGTATGTGTGTGTATTTATTTATTTATTTATTTATTTATTTATTTATTTATTTATTTATTTATTTATTTATTTATTTATTTATTTATTTATTTATTTATTTATTCTGGCGCAGTTAAGGCCATCAGGCCTTCTCTTTCACATAACAAAAATATAAACGAAATAATAGAACAATGAAACTATAAATACACTAAAACCAAACGAAAATTTATACAGGTTAAAAGAGTTGGAAATGCTTTGCAGCAAAACAAAAACACTCCTCGGTCCCTTTACGCCCACTTAGCATTATCTTAATATTCTACAGATCATTTATCTCTGCCGGTCAGTAACTGTTAAATGTCTTAGTCGTGGGTGTCAGCGTAATAAAAAAAAACATTACAATCTTTCAGCCGTCTCCTTTCCTCCCCACCGCAAATGTGACGTTGCACAGAGGCAAAGATGAAATAATTATAAGATCTGTACATTGATCTGTAACTGTACATTTCACGTAATTTCATATCTATGTAATTTCACTTGAATTTCAGAGGCAGCTGATGGTAAACAGGGAATTCCCTTGTTCCCAGTTTGAACCCATTGGGATGTCATTATGAGCCAAAATTTATCTCTCCGTCGGTCGTACCAAAGAATCAATATAATGTACGTAGAATAATATTTAATTTATACCGGAGAATTTTTTTACCCTTTTACCGCTGTACATCGCTTATATCATTCCGAGTTTTTTAATATGAATTGAAAAATTACAACTCACAAATTCAGAACATAGGATATTAATAATTATATTACTTCTTATTTTCTATAATTACAAAATACAGATAGGTCTTACAATATAAACTCGCAATAAATCATAAAGACTAATATTCTGGGGGACGTGTACAGGTATTTTAGAAATTAAGAGACTGTTCTTTCCACAACTCGTAACATGTGATTATACACTTCGAATTTCGCAATAACACATTTTCAGACATGAACAACAATATTTTGAGAGACGTACATTTTAGAATCATTTTATTTTCAGTCATATTACGTACTCGTACATTCACATAATCTACTACAGTAGGAACATGACAAAATTATCATTGAATTGATTTTCGATATGTGTATTTTTTCCACTCCTTTATATAAAATATAGTTCAGAATGTATAAAACACGCAATTTTTAAGTTAATATCTGCTACTTTGAGCGACTGTCCTTTACTATAATTTTGATATGGCCATTAAATGCTAGTCGCACTGAAATTGCAATTACTTAAAATCGAAATGGATGTTAGTGGGTATCATAGGAATACGTGGGATAGAAACATATTCTCCTTTCATTTTTCCTGTTAATATTGTCACTTCTATTACTAAGTTTTGAATGATTTTTGTCACACCAATTCTTGTTCCATTGCATGATTTTGGTGGGTCAATATTTCGCAATAGTACTGTTGGTGATTCAATATTAGGTAGGTACTAAAATAATTATGTGGTAGCAATCTTTGTAGTCTCAAAGAATTCAACAATTCAGGTGAATAAAACACAGCTTGCTCACTATCTACAACTGCATTGGACTGCGTAAAGATACTTATCGCATGAATTTTCTAGAATTTAGCCTTCTTGCTGTATCAATGATGTTATTTAATTTCGTGTTATAATTTCCATGGCCTCGTGAAAGTCGATGTTTAATACAACAGACAATAATAAAAAACAATTGACTATAGAAGGTTGCAATTTAGTATTACACATGAATGTTTGATCGTACTTATTTTTATTTTCTTTTTACTTTTTTATTTTTAATTAATTTAACGTCCATTTGTACAATTTCAATATAGCCTATGCTTTTCTTCTGTTATGAAGGTTAAATGTGCAAACTTTGGCACATATCGGTCAAAGCGTGTAGATTTGTATACAGAACATACATACATACATACATACATACATACATACATACATACATACATACATACATACATACATACATACATACATACATACATACATACATACATACATACATACATGCATGCATGCATGCATGCATGCATGCATACATACATACATACATACATACATACATACATACATACATACATACATACATACATACATGCATACATACGTTACTGTTGCTCCAAGATATTTGAATTTTTGTATTTTTTCAAAGGAAAAATTTCCAATTTATATATTTCTATTTCGTACTATATTCTGTTCACGAGACATAATCATATACTTTGTTTTTTAGAGATTTAAATCCAAACCTAGCTCATTAGGCCTACTTGCTTCAAGTAAAATTGACGTGTTTTCCCTAATAGTTTGTGGAATTTTCGTCTAACATATTCACAAGTGGACCAGTTCAATTCCAAACCCTCTCTGATTTCCTGAATTTTCCTAATAACATATTCTGGAGGAAAGTTAAAAAGTAAAGGTGATAGTGAATCTCCTTGCTTTAGCCCGCAGTGAATTGGAAAAATCATCAGATAGAAATTGGCCTATACGGACTCTGCTGTATTCCAATAGCGTGGACTGTTTTTTCTTGTAATTTTAATTTTAAAAACACTAATTTTAAGCCAGAGAGGGAGGTGGGAGTAGTTCATATTGGCAGAGAGATCCGAGTTCGTTGATATCTTACATCTGTATTACGATAAGAAAGACCAGTGTGTTGGCCAAACTGCTGTAACTTCCAATTTAATTTTCTAATTAACCGTGCATTTATTCATAAAACTTGGAGTGTACTATAAGCAGTAACATGAGCTGCTGCCAAGAAGTCAAAAGGAGAATAACAATGGCAAAGGAAGGTTTTATTTGAAAAAAGAAGCATGTTCTGAGGACCTCTGGAAAAAGAACTAAGGAAGAGACTAGTGAAGTGATTTGTGCGTAGTGTGGCATTGTATGGGGCAGAAACATGGGAATTACAAGGAAGTGAAAGAAAAGTATTTTAAATGTGGATATGAAGAAGGATGGAACGTGTGAATGGACAGACAGAGTAAGAAACGAAGCTGTCTTGGAAATAGTGGATGAAGAAAGACTGATGTTGAAACTAATCAGGAAGGGAAAAAGGAATTGGCTGGGTCACTGCTTGAGAAGAAACTGCCTACTGAAGAATGCACTGGAAGGAATGGTGAACGGGAGAAGAGTTCGTGGCAGAAGAAGATATCAGATGATAGACGACATCAAGATATATGGATC